>NW_022595244.1:20932004-21019376 GCF_009176505.1 Sitodiplosis mosellana
AGACTCTCTTATACTATTCATTATGGCAGTATAATAAAATGGTGAATTTTAATTAGATATGCTCTCTTGAATGTAAATTAAAAAGGCATGGAATTCCTATTGCAATGAATAAAAATGGATGGAAGAAAGGATTTCAATACATACATTTTGTGTTGATCAATTTTCTACAGCACGGCTCAAACGGAAAGACGAAAGAAATTATGGTTGCGTTGCTGTGTGTGGTCGTTTTAAACTTATTCTTCTCCGTTTTTTTTTCTTATCATTCACCAAAAACAAAAATCACTAATTGAATTTTTTTTAAAACGTTTTTCTGTAACGTGGCGTGAAAACATGCGCGCTGAATTTTTCCATGAAAACCTTGTTGAAAATATCCTAATTATACCTATAATTATCATAAAGAGGAAACATACAATCAGAAAAACGGGCATTGGAAGCCGTGAAAAGCATATGTTGAAGAGAAACAAAAAAGAATTTCAGTTTAAACAAGAGCCATTTGCTTGCTGCTGCTTGTGTGAAGAAAGCACTTGCAAAAAAAAAAGAAGTGAAGAGAAAAAATCCCATAAAAACTTGTTGCTTTTTCAATAAAATTGGCTTCAGTCCCATCTTTGCCATTAAAAAAACAATTACATGAAAACGTCCAATAAAATCAGTTTCAGTTGAAAATTGAAACCACTTTCGTTATTCATAATTAGCTTATTTGCAGAATATATTAAATATGGCAGCAATTTTAGAACGTTGCTGACGCGTGAAAATCGAGTCAATTTTGTATATATGCACATAGGATGTGCGAGTCCTTGCACGAAATTCGATAAAAGTATGTTTCGTGTTACCGACAACTAGTTGCATTTGGATAGAATCGATAATAATTGTTGAATGTTCCATCCTCAAAGAACAATGAAAACTTCTTGTTGTTGTTGCCATCATTCGACTATATTTTAACCGTTTTTTCGTTTCATTTTTATTTATATGCTATGCACGGCACACACAGGCTGTGCTTAAGCATTTGAAATGGGATTTTATGTTGGAAAAAAAATTCCACATTGATGCGATGATTGTCTAGAAATTCACTTTCATTTTTTGCTTTTGTTGCCTCTGCTCAAACACAGAATGTGATTATGGAAAAAAATGTGCAGTTGACTAAGTGCTCCATAAGTCAAGCATATATACAATTTTATACAAATATATATAACGCGCGCGCTCAGACAGCGTGTAGCACGAATTTCACTTTTCACAAAATCAAACAGAAAAAAAAAGAACCAACTGTACAACCATCTCGAGGATTGTGTTTTTTCTGCACACAGCTAACTGTTGTATGTCCATACCCACTGAAATGCAGTTTCCGACTAAAATTGGCAACAGATCTCTCACTCGGTGCTCTCGTTTCGGTCTGAAGATTTTCACTTGTTACGTTCTCGAATTTCCACTGACTACTGATAATGCGCGCGCAAAGTTCACATATTTATAGGTGAGCTAAATGTAGCAGCAGCAACAGGAGCGACAATGGCAGCAACAGTAACAGCAACAGCAACCGCAAGGCATCCACGCGCGTATCGCAAAATTCAAGAGATATTTTCTATTCAAAAATCTAATGAAACGACAACGATAACGACATTCATAAAGGATAACATATATTTTCGCTTGGTGGAGGTTATTCATCAGTGCCTGTATGGTGTGTGCTGTGTGCGATGTGTTCACATCGTCATGCGAGCACATTTGGTCCAGGGCAAAGGAGAAAGTGTGCAGTGTACACAGCCAAATGAGGAGAGACAGAGACAGAGAAAGACTTCGAAATCGGTAACCATAGCTATTGATGAACTGTGGGAAAATTGATTAAGCCAAACATACAATCTCCTCGTGTATTCGGTTCTGCACAATGTGCTACAAACTGGAGAAACGAAACGGGGCACTGTTGTCTGCTGACGTGCTGAAAATCAACTTCCGACCATAATACAATGCACTGAGACTAGCTAAACCAACCAATCGACATTGTACGAACCGAACAATCAACAACATTTAACTACATAATCGTCCGGCATACAGATCGATTATCATTAGCAGCGTTCATATGTTGGCTTATAAGATGAATCTCCATCAAATTTAATTCACTCCAAATGACCGCATATTACATTACGGCTTTTTAAACGGTCGACCGTCATCGTTCTAAATTGACTGTGTAATTATCTAATACAGTTTTTTTTTCTCTACTCTTGCTGAAACGGGCCTCGACTTCCCATACATGTGCACACAAATTGGTTCATGTTTCGAAATTTTCCACGTATAATAAAAGGACTCTCTCACTCTATCTCTTGCACTGGCTTACCTTGCCCCAAAAGCAATTACGTTAAAACGTTTGCATATATGACATAGTTATCCTATCATTTACCTAGCCATATATGGCCGTAAATTGTGACGTAGGAAGATTTGGATGAAGAGAGCTTGCATTAATCCAACGTATCAATTCATTAGACTCAGTCTCTGTGGTTGCGAGCCAACTATATATATGTACATAAAATTTGAATTTTTTTTTTTTATTTCATTCATTTTTTAAAATCCAATTTTTCGAAATTGAAAACTCTCATTGGAATTGGATTAATTTGGCCGTGATTTATTTTTTTTCCTCTTTTTTAACGTTCAATTTCTTTCTCAACGAAAAATTTTCCACACAGAGTTGACTGTCATGTACTGTCAAATTTGACAGTCGAATTTAGTTATGTTGAAGTTTGTTTACAAAATAAAATGCTCACAAACTAATCTGACTCGTTTGCTTTATTTTGTGGAATTTAATATCTGTTGTGAAGTAAAATAAAAAGAATGATCAAGTTAGTTTAATTAGTTTAACCAAAGAGCCCACAAATAACCAAAATAAAATATGGAAACAAGCGACGATGAAATTATAATTCGATATACCGAACAAAATGAAAGAGAGTTGATTGAACGGAAAAAACATGAATTAATTTTACGGAAATACCGACTGAACACACAACGACTTATCAAAGAATACCAAACGAAAATCCAACAGCAAAACCGTCAAATTGAAATGTTAATGAAAGAGGTGAAGAGGCAAAAGTTTATAATTGACACATTTGCAAATGTAAACATGGAGACTGTGGACATCTCAACACAATCAGAACGGTCAAATGAGAATGCAAAAATTGAAATCGATTCTGAGTTAGAAGCAATTTTCTATTCAAATAACAAAACAAAACAATCAGACCGTGAAAATGCAAATGAAAAACATGTAAATTTATGCAACTCTCCAAGTCAACGTGAGAGATTAGACACCAAAACAATGGGACATAAAATCGAACGAATTGATATCGAACGAAAAAAGTCATCGCTTGTATCCATTGAAATTCAGCCAAATATACAGCCCAAAATTAACAGTTCAACAAATGTATACATCTGTGATGAGTGCAATAAAGCGATGTCTTCAAGGAGAGTGTTAGCGGTTTGTATTTCGGAACTGATTTTTCCAATTTCCAGAACGAACATTTCTATACCTATATATCATATTTTCGATAGAAACACAAGCGTATGGTTCACTGTTTACAAAAGGAATTCATTTGTGACCATTGTTCGAAAGCATTTTGCACAAGGGACGGTTTAAAAAGGCATCTTAGAATACATACAGGTATTACTGACATAGATTGTTGTTTTGCTCATTTTGATAACAAATTAACAAATCCTTATTTGTTTATATTCTCAGGTGAAAAACCATTTGTTTGTCGAGGATGTCAAAAGGGATTTAATCAATCGGGAAATATGCGAATTCATGAAAAAACCTGCAAAAAGTACTTAAGACTAAATGGATAATATCTTACCAAATACGAGATTACTTTCAATTGTTTCGACCTTTTGATGTAGTCGATTGCTATAAAAAGACATTTTGAAATAAAGATTCAAATAAATAGAATTTCTTTTTTCATTGCTTGAGTTGTTGTCCCTCCCTAACGAAAGTGTCAAAAGTTCACAACAGCGACATCTGCCGCTTTGGATCCGAAATATTTCGATTCAATATGACTTGAAGCTGTCAAGTATGTTTGTGTGTGCATGCCTTGATTCCATAAAGTGTCAAGAGAGAATAGCGGTCAGAATACGTTTACAAAACAAATACCAAATTATATTTAATTTTAATTGGAATTAAATCGACTGAATGAAATAAAAATGACTGAAAAGCAGTAAGTAGACTTGAAATGTTGTGTTTCCTTTGAAATTCGTTGTAATTTTCTACTATATTTTAAATCATAATCTTTTCAGATATGGTTTGATCAAACCGCAGAAGCCTACGACTCGGTTGATGGCATTTGCTAGTGACAGTGAGTCAGACGATGAGCCGGCGGCAAAGAAGAAAATTTCGATTGGTGAAAGTGTCACTCAAAAGCGACAGGCACGAATTATACAGCAGGACGCTCTTAAAATAGATCCAACGATATTTCAATACGACGAATTGTATGATGAAATGACCGCAAATCGTGAAGAGGCCAAGAAAGCCAAATCAAATGTTAATCGAGAATCAAAATACATAAACAAATTACTGGTGGCGGCCGAAAAGAGAAAAATTGAGTATGAAACCCGAATCGAACGCAAAGTACAAAAGGAACGTGAAGCAGAGGGCGATCAATTCAAGGACAAAGAAGTTTTTGTTACGGCTTCGTATCGTGAAAAATTGGAAGCAATGAAGAAAGCTGAAGAGGTTGCCCAACGTGAAGAGTATTTGGAAAATATTGGTGATGTATTAAAACAAAGGGATTTGAGTGGTTTTTATCGACACATGTACGAACAGAAACTTGGCAATGATAAAAATGATGAAGTGACAACGGAACCGGATGGAAAAAAGGAAACGCTTGAAGTTAAAAAGAAAGATAACCAATCAGGCAAACGACGTATGTATCGAAAACACAGTGACCATGAAAATTCGGATGACGAACAGAGCACATCGAAAGCAAGCGGAGAGTCAGCCAGCAAAAAAGTGCATTTGCAATCTAATTTAGATGCAGACTCAGATTTTAGTATAGATTCGTCGTCAGATTCAGAAGATAATGACGAGGAGAAAGCGAGTGACAAAACAAATCAAATAACTGGTTCTCCGTCGAATGCGGACAAAATGGACAAGAGTAATAAAACTGAATCGAAAGAAGAACATCAAAAGATTGAGTCTGCGGAAAATGGAGCCGTAAAAAATGAAGGAAAAAAGGATGCTAAGGAGTCGAACGGAGGGGAAAAGAGTGAAGAGGAAAAAATGCCACCGCCAAAAGAAGTGAAACCAAAAGTGGACATTTGGAAAAAACGAACAGTTGGTGAGATCTACTTAAATGCAGTTAAACGATACTATGAAAGAAAACAAGCAGCAGCATAGTTGGACGCCGTTGGAAGCATTTGGTTTGAAGAACTGCGAAGAAAACAAAATGATTTGTAATGAAAAGAATAAAATATTATGATATCACACACAATTTATCTGTGAGTTATTGATGGAATCATATCTAAATACTACTCCGCGTATAGTCTCATGTTTCATTTCCAGGTAAAATTTTATTGCATGATTTTTGGTGAAAGGCTTGCGAGGCCGTACTGAACCACATTCGTACATTAAACTACACATTGTTCGAACAGTCATCCATTTCAACGCCTAACAAGCGTATTAATAATCAAATTCAGTAATCGAAGAGTGTTGTCGTATCCGTAGCTGTCAAGCTTCTATTTTAAATTTTTTTTTTAAATTAGTTTCCCAAATATTGAACGGCCTGTGTTGAAAGTATGAAGATCTTTGCCCTAATTATAAATTTAAAGTGCATTTGATGCTTTGGAGGATGAAGATTCTCTGGATATCGCCGATGTTTTAGATGCCGCGGATGAATATGAATGTGTGCTTTGAGTTCGTGGTTAGTCTTCACACGCATCGTGCCTATAGCCAGGAAACGTAAGTATTTGTGGACTAGTTCGTTCAGGTGTGACACGTTTGTTCAATAAAAATTGATCTTGTGGCTTGATTTTCACACACATATACACACATACACACGCACACACACTGCAAAATCAGTTTTAACCACGCTAAAAAACTACTTTTTTGCATTTCTTTTATCTCTTCTCTTTCTTATCTCTCTCTCTCTCTCTCTCTCTCTATCCCTCCCGTTTTTTTTACTTTCTTCTGTTAAATTTTTTGAATTTTTTTCTTTTGCTTGCTCAATCTCTCTCTCTCTCTTCCTCTCCATCTCATACACTCTCTCTCTCTCTCTTATGAAAGAAAAAGCAAATGGAAATTGATTCGAACAATACACAACACAATTTTCTTGTTTTGGATTTATTTTTTTTTATTCATTCAATGAAACAATCGAATAATAACCGAAAAAAAAAAATCATAAACAATCGTATCAAATGAGAAAAAAAAATAAAATAAAAATGTTACTTTAAAATTCCGATAGATGTCTCTATTGATAGATTGTCACATTTGATTGAGAAAATTTATCAACATTTTTACTGAACATAAAATTATCTCAAATATTTTGATGTTAAAGTTATCATTGTTCAAGCAAATTCATTTCAATTGATTTCCATTGATTTTTTGACATTAATGATGATAAGGCGAAATGAAGTATAAATGAATCGATGCGTATGTGAAATTGAACATTTCATTTGTGTACAACTTCAATGTGATTCTTTGTTAGAATAAAAAAAATAGATATGTCAATGTGTCAAAAAGAAAATGTCATTGTTTTAAATTATACCAAAAGTGTGAAGACAGAAAAATTGTTTATATTTTTTATAAAACTGTGAAATTTGTTTTTTAATCACAAAAATACAAACATGTCGGACGACATAGAGTCTGTCATTCAAATATCATTTGAGATATTTCATGAGCTCATCAAAACGGACGTACAAAACAAAAGTGACTTAATTGTTGCAATAATTCATTACAGAATGGTTATTCGGAATGGTTTTCTGTGCTTAGGATTAGGCCAACAGGTAAATTTTTCACAATCACAAAATTGCACATTTTTCACTTAAAATGAGTAAAAATCGATGTCATATCAATTGAAAATTATTTATTTCTGTTGCATTTGGCGTACACGATATCGTGTGCTGTGCGCTGATCATATCGCACACTCAGTGCGATTCTTCGTCCCTGGTTTTTGAAATAGCTAAATTTTTTCAAAGTACAGTTCGCTGAATTTGATTGAAAAAGTAGTTTTTTTAATTTTTTGATCATAGCCTACAGAGTAGAGTATTGAATTTTTCTAACCATCGTCTGCGATGATGTTGTTGCCGACATATAACCGAAAAGTGGCTATTTATATTGATTAATCAATTTGTTTTTGAAACGATTTTCGGTTTTGAACACAGATAACACTCCAACCAGAAGAAGAAAACAGTGGCTCCGTACTATTGCCGAGAAATTGGTATGGAAACCGCCGACTATACGAGCTTAGATATGTACGTGAGCGCAAAGTATTCGTGTTACTAGGTGACGTGAATAACAATCGCACAATTATTTTGACGTTGCTGGTAAGCATTGGCGAGGGAGAGAGTGAGAGAGAAAGAGAAAGAGAAGAAAAAAACTTCTGATGAAATGTGGATATATCTTTTTTTCGTTCAATTTTAGAATGGTGACGCAATGCAAAAAACAAAGATAGACTTTGTTATCGAAGACACAGTAAAGTCGATGCAAGGCGGACTATTAACAATGGTACCAGGATTTCATGCTATCATAAGCCGTTTGCAACGCGAATTGGTGGATCCTCTCACAGCCCAGCCATCAGTTTTGCAGCGGTTTTGTACATCTGGTTTAACTTGGAGCAGTAAACTTGCCGTTGCCTGCATTGCAATACCTGTAATTATTGTTGGTTGTGTTTTTTATTACACGCATTTAAAAGAATGAATTTTTGTTAATAATGTTTAATGATTTCGTTTTTTTTGGTTAGTTTGCTGTTTTAGTTTCTTTTGTTGTTGCTGTTTTAGCTGCTTTTGTTGTTGTTGCATCAAATTCAATAAAAACAATCATTGTCTAAAACTCATCTTCTTTTCTTCAAACCACAGGTATCTCAAATGAAAAGTTTTTTCATTGGTGTTGAGGGCCGAAAAAAAAATGAATAGTCCCATTTGAAAAAGATCTACAGATCAGTACATTCTTCTAAATTAAATGCATTGTAATTTGAAAAAGAAAATAAAGTGCACGAAAAGCATAAGTCAAATGTCTTTTTCTCGGCAATAGTGTTATTTCGATTGAAATTGAAAATGTTTTAATTCAATTCCGAAATTGTTCCCGTCTGCAATGAAAACCAAACATTTTACTACTATTCAAAAGTCTCCAAGTGAAAGCCATCAGAACGAATGTGAACACTCGTTGATTGCAATGCATCACTTCGATTCGATACAATTTCAAGTAAGTTTTTTTTTTTTCTTTTCTTTTCTTTTCTTCTCTTTAATTTTATTGTTCGCTCTCACTGACATGATTTGGCTATTTTTTTCAATGTTGCATGGAAATTTAATTACGAAAATTCAATATTGCGAGCGTTTCATTCTATTTGGTTGCTTTCAAAACAGAGATGTCTTGTCCTGCTTTTTTGTTCACTCTTGGCCATAGGTTCAGATTTTATATCCACAAGCGATGCTCTTGATTGTGTCGATGTTGACGGTGATACGGGATGTAATTTCGGTTCGATTTCGGTTTTATGCAGGTGAGTTTTCATGGACTGTGATCTTCTTGCTTGATGAGCAGTCGATGAGAAAATCGCATTAACTCCAATATTTGTTAGCAATTGAAGAATAAAAGTATACTTCACAATACGTGAAAATAACATCATCTTAGAGTAAAACTTGTGTACTTTTCACAAACTGAAACGATGTACTGTCTATAAATTCATCATCTTTGAGCATCAATAGTTCGCTTTTCACAATCGATTTATTATCAAGTAACATTTAAACTAGTATGTCTAAATCATGCAGTTGTGCGATAATAGTGTTTATCTCACCCGTGTTCGATTCCTACAATGAAGAAAATCTTTTTTATTTAAAAACTATGATATATTTCGAATATTCACCAACAATTCTATTTCCATTGCTCATATGAGCGAGAGAGAGAGAGAGAAAGAATATTCATGTTTATGTCGTCGCTACGGACCTCACTCAACCGTTGACCATGAAATATACACTAAGCAGACACGTTAATGTTGAGAGAGAGAGAGAGAGAGAGAGAGAGATAAGAAAGAGAAGAGATAAAAGAAATGCAAAAAAGTAGTTTTTTAGCGTGGTTAAAACTGATTTTGCAGTGTGTGTGCGTGTGTGCGTGTGTATGTGTGTATATGTGTGTGTATGTGTGTATGTGTGCACTAATACTAATAAACGTGGATTAAACCCGCTTTTTCATACTACTAATGTCTCTGGTAATTTTTCTAATTTGTTGCTTCTGATGCTTCAAAAGCGCTTGCAATCTCTCTAAATCCTTTTCTTCATTTGCTTTATTTTGTGCAGCCAATAGATATTTATCGCGCAACTTTTCGTGGTATTTTTGCTCTTCGTTTATCGCGTTCAGTTCACCTTGTAGTACAATCAATGTGTTGTATTTCTCAATTTGTTGTTGCTTCAGCGATATAAGCTCTTCATTTTTATTTTCCAGAATTCCCTGTGAATAAACAACGCTCTTACAAACAGAAGCACACAGTGAAGAAAAACCATACTTTGAGTTGTCGTAGGTCTTTGTCCTTTTCGCACGCATCATCACATTTTTTCGATTGAATCATGAGTAATCGGGTTAGAACCGCTTCTTCCATTTCATCAAAGTCGATTTTCATGCCAAACTTCTTCACCATTTTATCATTAACTTCTCCCCTCAGTGAATTTATGTTGCTATTTATTTTGGTGCAAGTACTTTTGATTTGATTCAGTTGCAATTGAAGAGATCTACATTGAACAAATAACATTATTTCCTGTTTTCTGAGTAATGTAGTTGATGCTTTCAAAGGGCTTATTGGTTTTGTTTTACTTTTGCTTGGCGTGTTCGCTGAGAGTTTCCATCTCATACTCATTTATTTGCTCGTTAATTTTCGCCATATTGTTTTTGTTTACCAAAACGCTCTCGGTAAATGTGGTAGTTTCGCTTGGTTTTAATGTTCGAAACCTATCCTCGGGCAACATAATCACAACATCAATGTCATTCATTTGTGCTTCTCTTTCCTCCTAGCAAGAATTATACAAAACAGTCACTCCGAACACTTTTTGAAATGGCAACATTTTATCTGCAAAGAATAAAAATACCAGCATTTTCTTCAAGGCGTATTTATCTCCTTTCAGATCTCGGTCCAAAATAATCCACTCTCGCAGAAGGCTATCAATAGTATCAACTAACGGCTTGATGGTTTGCTTTTCAGCCGATGACATTGGCAATGCGGCGATTTGTTCTAATATCTGCAGTTGTTGGTCAGCTATCGAACTGTCTGCTCAAGAAATAAAATATATATTTTCATTCTAATACTTATTCAACTTTTTTTCTATTGTATGTAGAATACCATTTGCTTTGAACAGCAATTCCATTTCGATAATTTTACCATTGGTGTCTACAAGAGCGTCATCGCCCATTTGCTCTTTAAATTTTGACTTGGTCAATTTTACCTCTTCTTCCAGCAGTTTCATTTTATCGTTGGTCGCATCAATCGATTTAAGTAATGATTTATGAGGCTCTTCGAATTTATTTAGTACCAGCAGCTCTTGATATAATACAAAGTAATACAATTCCATGAATTGAACTTTCAATGAAATCTCGATACTTTGTTCGGCAATGTCATCAATTTTGCTATCAAAATTTTGATAAATGCTTTCGATTTGTGTGAACAGTAAGGTTTGCTGTTTGTTAAGCTCTGCCGTCCAAATGTCCATGCCATCTATTTCGTTTGATTCATCAAATAGTTGCAGTTTTGTTTGTAAATCTTTCACATTTATGTGCACTTCCTAGAAAAATGAAAACCGTATTTTAATGGAAAAATATTGAATGTAGTTGATGACACAGAACAAACCTTAAAAGATTTCCCATCGAACTGTGTCACTTTTTCTGTATGCTCCTTGACCGCAATTGTATTATCATGTCTTTTGTGGTGAAGTTTCTTATAGATTCGATCAAGTTCAGAGATTTTATCACATAAAATGGAACTATTTTTCAATTTTTCGTCTTGCAATTTCAAAACACTTTCGTTAAAATCTCGTTTGATTTTGGTTATTTGGAGCTTGATTGATTTTAGCATACGATATTTATCAACAATAGTTTGGTTTGCATATGCTTCAAAATCTGCCGCTGTATCCCAATTGTCACTGTGTAAATTCTCATCACTGCTGGTTGAAAAACTAAATCGAGGCTCTGCCAACTCAATTCGCTTCCACTATTAATGATAATGTTTACTATTCAAGCAAAATTTCACATCAATTAAAGCTGAATTCATACTTGTCTCCGACGCTCCAGATCTTCTTGCTTGCGGGCCGCATATCTTTTGAACAAACGCCTTGTTTGAATATCAACTTGTTCCGTATAAATTTTCTCAGCAATGGAACTAATGAAATCATTCACATGAGTTACACTGTCACTCGATTTATCCGTCATTCGCACAGAATCACTTGAATGCTTTTGTTCACTAAAAAGAAAATGGCAATAAAACGTTCGATTGGATTGAATAGAAGTCACAAAGATAAGTTTCTCATAATATTTACATTTGATTGTGTTCAATCGAAGAGCTGAAAATAGAAGAATTGCCCATGTCAAAGCTGGAGAAAATCTATCTGAAGTGTTCAGTTTACCTCGAATTACTTATTTCCAAAGTGATTTCTCTTTCGTCAAACTGTACCTTAAGCGCTTGGAATTCATCGTTTATTTCATATATGAGAAACGTTTCTACAATCTTTCGACTTCTATAAATATTTATAACCAAAAGAACATAGATGAATGTGTATTATTGAATCGATGTTGACTTTTAGAAAAAATATTTCAACAATTAAGATTTATTATTCCTCTCTTAATTAACTAAGTGGGGGATAGGATAAATATTCTTTTCTCTTACAACGTCGTTGCTTCAAATCAAATAGTGACCTTCTAAATGATCTATACTAGGAGCTCAATACATACTAACATACTATTTTGAAATGTTAGTTGTTCGCATCTGACTAATCTGGAATATTTGCAGACATATGTGTAGATTTGCTAAACAATTTTTGTGCTACGTTTGGGAATTATGTGATTCTTTTCTGGCTCGCACCGACAAATCAGCCTCTCGGCTCTATACGTACCCCATTCATAAAGTAATTTGCAGTGACTTCATACACATAACATGAATTTGGCATATTTTTATGGGCAGCATGGAAATACTTGTCACAAATTCAAAGGTTCAACGAATTTTGTTGTTGTGAAGTGGGTTACAAAATTAAAATAGCTGCAGCTAATTATGAGATAACGCTTATGAGCTGAATATAGTCACTAGTAATTGAACGGACTCACGTAGATTGATATAGAAGAAAAAAAAATGTAATTCTTATTACTTTATTACCTACTTATTACCTACTATTAATAAGATGACCTATTACTTATATAAGTCCATCTTATTACTGTAATAAGTAATAAGTTCATCTTAGTACAGTAATAAGAAGAAAAGTAATAAGTAATAAGTTACTTATTACTTTACTTCTATATAGATTGAATCGAAAAACGAAAAAAGTCTTTTCTTTGCATTCATTTACTGTGAACTCCCATTGCTGTGCTTAATACATATGTATAATTAAATTTAGCCTAGAGCATCTACTGGTAATGTTGAGAATATGTTTGATGCCTTTGTTATGACAGAGGAGAGTAAGTATCTCTGGAAAGAAAATTTCAACCAATCCGTTATCTCTTATCTGTTGCACGAAAAACGGGAAAAAATCATAACAACCCGAGGCATGTAAACATAATACAAACTGAATTGTAATAAAACAGATTCTACTCTTACACTCCCACTGAAAGACAAAAGGCTGATCGAACGAAACTGCAAAATAACATTCAATTGTGTTCGCTCATCTAGACTCAAGTACATGTGTTGTGATATAGCTTACCGAAATCCTGTAATTGTAATTGGCCAATGCTCCAGATTATCCAGGTATATTTGTTGCATACGATCAGCTTGCGTTCGAATTTTTTCAATTTTCTTCAGCAATTCCGCTTGAATAGTTTTAAATTTTTGCTGTGTTCTCCATTTCAAATCATCTGTTATTCGTCTGTCAATTTCAAATGCAGTGGCGTTCAAATGAAATTTACTTGGCAGCTTGGCATGTTTAATTTTAACTGCTGCAAATTCATTTTTAAGCTTTGCAATGATTTCGAGAACTTCAGCCTTTCGTTTTTGCACTTGAATTTTGCGATTGTTTTCCAATTCCAGTTGTTTCTGTTGTTCTAAACTCAAACAATTGGTGATGGCACTTTCATCAACAAGTTGATGTTCAACTGTACACCGTTCATAAACATTTGAGTTTTCAGCATTTTGGCTCCTTAGTTTCAAATTGTATCGCAAAATTGAGCCACTCGAATTGTTGTACACGATTAAGTTCATTTTATCGGTAGTAAAAAGCATATGAACGGACTCTAGTTCAAAATCACGTGGCATCTCAAGTGTAAAAATATCTGTAAATAGAATCGCTTCACCGTAATTGAATCGTTCGACTGATATTTTACCACTCGTAAGGCAAAAAAATACAATTCCATTATCGCTGCAATAATGAGAATTTGGTTTGAATATTGAAAAAGTGGAAAATGTCCGAACCCATTTGCATTCAAACCGAATGAAAGAAACTTACAAAATTACGTAATAATTTATTCGTCCAGAATCTTTGATAACTGAGAAAATATTCGTGCAAAAGTTGTATTCATAGAGATTTCCATCTGATAATAAAATCCACAGGTAATTTTCATCCATTATGCTAAATGAAAGCATCTGAAGTGACGAAAAATCTGTTGCAAACATTATCTTGTCATCAGAATTCATAGAATCATATAATAAATACGATTTCACATCACTCTTCACATTTTCGCTCGAAACAAATATTTTCATAAGCACGTTGTTTTCATTTGCAATGATGAGCATTTGCTGCGGGAATTTCACAGTGAGCTTCAAATATACCGACAAAAATGGAATAAGACGGAGCTTAAGTTAATTATTTACCTTATCCACGTCACAATCGAAACACGCTATTCGCTGTATCACTGTATTCATGCGAACAAACCCAATAGGAGAGAGCGTAATTTCATTTGAAGACGATGAAATGCTATAAATAAAAATTGTTTGATCTTCAGACGCAGAAACCACAACCCTTTCATTCATGAGAATTTGTTTGACTCGACCCAGATGAGGTTTTGAATGTTGAATAGTTTTGATGCTCGAGCTGTTCCAGGTATTTTCATCAATGTCAAAGCATGTTACACGTATAGATCCATCTACGAAACCAAATATTACCGTTTTTCCTGATGCATTAACCTAAATGGTTTGGTGTATTGTGTATTGTGTATGTGTTCTGTTGTTTGATATTATCACAAATGATGTGTCCAATATGAAAATTAAATAAAACCAATTCATTGAATTTACCTCTTTTGAGCACCAAACAAGGGAGCTGGCTATAACTCGAAATCGGTATTGAAATACCATCTCACCACTTTTGTAATTATACAAACATAAAACTCCTCGACCATCTAAAGTTATGAACTGTGTTGAATTGGGTGACACGGCCGCACTCACCAAATCTCTTGAGCTTGCTCGGAAAATCGCTTCTAAAGTGTGTGACGTAAAATCTGAGTCGATAATACTCTTCCAAATAACACCGTTGCCATCGTGAATGTAGCAAAATTGAGCATTGTCGGGGTCAATCGTAAATGAAAGTAAATCATCACTCGATCGAATGCTTGAGTTGATTTCGTACTCATAAACGGCTTCGAATTCAATGATTTTCTCATTTTCACGCTTATCTATCAAGGTAACATCGTCCCAAAACCAAATACGAACATAATTATCCTTGCCAATTGTGTACAAATACTCATTGCACAAGATAATTTGTGTAATTGTCGCATTATGGCATGGTTGCCGATTTTTTCGGCACATTTCAAATTTAATTTGACCATTCTGCCATACCAGTACGTTTCCCCAATCGCAATTCGTCAACAAACGATTATTTTTGTCCGTGCAAACTGTTAGAATGTCGCAAGTTTTGAACTTTCCGAATCGACCAAAATTTCCAATCAATTTCAGTCCGGTGAATGTTTGAACAATATCCCAGAAATGTAAATGTTTTGCTCCCCCAGTGTACATAAATCGATCATTATCCATGGAAAATTTTAAATCAAAATTATCGTTGATTTGTGTACTTCTAAATTGTAGGAGCATAGTTGCCGTTTGCCAATCCCAAATTGTCACTTCAAATTCGGGCACATTGCTTTGTGATGCCAATAACTTGCCCGAGCTACTATAGCTCAAGATTTCCAATTCACTTCGCCCACTCGAACATACACTAACTATTTCCATGCTTGGGTAGTTGCGAATATAAATTTTTGATTCGCATCCATTTTCTGCTATCGCCAAATGATTATTCGTCACATTTTTCTACGACAAATTGAAAATAATCATATTTAGTCCATTTGGCTACACTTGTGACGGTTGAAACCCTACTGTTATGGCTCCAATGGATTGCTCGGTACATTTCGTAGAAGATAACACCTTTGCACTGATTATGAAGAAATATAGAAATTGACCCGATTTAAATGCTAGTGTGTCTGCGTCGACTAATAACAAATTTTCAACCCCTCGACAGTCGGATCCAAGGTGATTCCTTTAAAAAGGAGTTAAATTACTTCCGAATCAAAAATGTTTACGACAATCACTTACTTGAAGGAGATAATTTGCTCTGTTACAGCTCTGTCCATGTCACAAATTTAATTTGATTAGTAGAATTTACAATGGAACTCAAACCAGGAAGCTTTTTTCAGTTAGTTCAAAGTACAAAGCAAAATTTTAATAAACACTTCCATGGCAACGAGGTGCAGAGGAATGTTCAATATCGTAAACAATGAGCTGGACTTCCGATACAAAGGCGAAAACACAACAATGATTACAGTTCACAATCATTAGGAATAGGAACAAAATGCTGCTGTGTGTAAAATGTGTGTGAATTTCTTTATTTATCTTGTTGTATATGACTCATTTACATAGTGATTGAATGATTTATCTCCGAAATTCGCAACAATACGAATTGAATGCTCGCTAAATAATGATTGAATATGTATGTACTTCATAGAGTATTTGCATTTTCCAAGCCAATAATGATTGCGTTATTAATTTGGTGCTTATAAAATTCCATTGAAATACATGAAGTGGTTCATTTTCATTAACTAAATTTATTAACGCTTGCATTCGACATAACAAATTGCAAACATTTTAGAGGCGGTTTTTTCGTATTTGAACTGGAATACAATATACAATGATAATAATAATAATTTATTTTCCCGATTTTATTATAGACTCGCCTCCTGTATGTATAATTGGTATTTATAATGAATTTATGCTAGAATGCAGAACATTTATTGACCTACAAAACGTTGAGTTTTTGTCTTTCTTGGTTTAAATCCGAATGGATTAGTATGCATGGATTTTCACTTTCCTTGTTGTGGTTGTAAAATTTCACTTCTTTCCGAGGAGACGATTCATTTCTTTGTTTTGTTTACCCACTTTAGCGTCGACATTTTCCACTTTCGTTGTAATATCGTCGATTAAATCATTTTGGTCATCGATTTCTTGATGCAAATCAACCGCTAATCCCTTAAGACGTGACAAACTGCCAGCCATTTCATCTAAATTCTTGTCTAGTTGCTTATTGAAATGGGACCCAACGCCGGCGATACTCGATTGGGAATGATGAAATGCATTGTCCGCCTGAGCTGTTGCTCCCTGAATATTCGAAAATGATTGGACACTTTTGCTGTAGGATGACGATGGGGAATTTAATTTGTCACCAATATTTGGTTTCGGTGCTGTTTGTGACGGCGGCTGCATATCCTTTTGACCAGCGATATAATTTTTCAGTCCACCAAAAATACTTTTCAATCCATTCAAATGTTTCTGGCTGAAACGCAACGTTTGATTAATGTCATCTAAATGCTTGTTGGTGTTCTCCAACTGTTCGCGTTGTCTTGCCAATTCTTCAGCTGTAGCGATGCCCACTTGTTCAGTTTCATATAAAAGGCCCAAACTGCGATGCGACGAAGCTAAAGTACGCTCTTCGATGGCTCTTGTTCTTTCCTGATAGCTCAATTGTTGGTCGTCAAACGGATTGGTGTTTCGGGATCGTGACGAATTCTTCAGAAATGTTTCGTCATCGATGTCATCGTCATCGAACAAATTGGCTGAATTTGCTGTATATTTGTGCCCAGACATATTTTTTTTTTCTCTTTCGTTGCACCACAAAAACTGAATCACTCCGTGCACAGTAATGAACTGAATTGATTAAGAAAACTGTCACACTGCTGAATGTTCTTTTTGTTGGCGTTTCTTTGTAGTGTTTTAACTCGAATTTATTTAAGCTTAATAAACAAAGGCTTATCTGTTGTTTGAGAGAAAAAAATACTGTCGATATGTCAGTGTATAATTGTGGAAGTGACATGTAATTGCTACACGCTGAATTGTCAAAAGTAAAACTCAACGAAGAAACTGGTCGCGGTGGGGTGATGACATTGACAACTCAACGAAACACATGTGGAACTCATTCACAGCGTTCAATTTATGTTTCTTATATCAATGGGATTCAGTTTATGTGCGAGATTCTATCACTTTTATTTTTATTTCATTTTATTTTATTTATTGATAATCTCAAGAAGATACAATAAAATATGTTTGATTAGAAAAATATAGAAAGATTTTTGAATTTTGATTCCGCACATTAAATGCTGAATGGTTCGGTTTACACCGATGAATGATTGGCAATGTATGAAAATAGCATGTAAATATAGTGTAAATGACTATGAAATAGTTTGAATTGTTCAAATTCAAACTGGAAATCAAAATTAATTTTAACCGATATATAAAACTAGAGCTGCATTTTCATCGACATGAATCCTGAATGCATGCTGCACTGCAAAATGGTAAATCGAATTTAATACAAAAACGTCCACCGATCAATGATTTGCCACACTTAGCACCAGCACAATTGAAACACGATTTATGCCAATGTGATTGTTGAAAACTGACCGCCTCTTCCTCTGGACTTATATTGCGTCGACAATTTTGGCAATTTTCCGCATAATACCTGCCGTAACAGTCCAAACATAATGGCAATTTCGTTTGATCGTCGGGTGTATATTGTTTGCCAGCCAATGGTGTGTCACAGTGATAACAACAAAAATGTTTGATATGAAAACTAGACCCTTCAGCCGAAGTGTATTCTTTGCTCCAAATGATTTCATCGCAAGCACCGCAACGCTCAAAGTTAAGTACTTCAGCCAAATCTCGGCCACAATAAATGTTACCCTGGTGATAAAAATAAACCAAATCGGCCAGAAGATCGCCACATTTATGACATGTAAAACATTTTGGATGCCAGGCGACTTCATCTCCTGCTCGATGTGCTTTTACGGCGATTGTTCCCGTTAAAATTGGTTGTTCACATGTTTTACACATCATTGCCGCCTTCGGTTCATTCAGATTACTTCTTGCGGTGGTAGAAACATTGCCCATATAATTTGAAATTGGGAGATTTTCGTAAATAGGTTGTCTCTTGAGGTTTTCGTATATCGGTTGGTTTTCGATTTGAAGATCATTTAAAAGTGACGAAATATCGTCTGGATCTGTGGATTGGGCACATCTTGATTGATCCATAGAATTGTAAACTGCTGGGCATGCAATTTCGATAGGATTTTCCATTTCCAATGCCGTAACCAAGTTTCCAATATTATTATTGAAATTTCGATCATTTCCATCAATAACCGTTGCACGAAGATCTTTTAACGGTTGCAGCAAACAACATTGTCCGTAATTGATTTTACAAGCATCCAACTTTGCAAAGAGTTTATCATAAATTCGACCATTGATAATACTGCTTTGCAATGCTTGTTGATCAATTCCAATGTTTTCCAACATTCGCTTATCGCCGGTGCTTAAATAGACGTTCCCATTGAAATCACAATCAAGCGGTCGATTTGATAAGGTCAATTTTGAATTTGGTTGTGCCGAATTTGGCTGATGAATTATATTTTGAATAGCTTTTGAGTTCATGATGAAACTTAAAATTTTATCACGTTTAATAGCATCGGGAATGGGTTTAGCCTCAACTGGTACACGGCCCATATAGCTGCTTGCATAGTTTTCATTTTTGTTATCATGTGATGATTGTAAAAATTCGATTTGAGGAACTTTAATGTCTTCAACACGCACGACCATACCTTGACCAACATTATGCTCCTTAATTTGGCCAACGTATTGTGATAGCTGCGATGCTTCTTTTTCACTCAAGTTATGACACAATGATGCATCCAAATCGTGTATGGGCACTTGATAGTTTAATCTTTCTTTGCGTTTCAAAGCTGCCTTGCTTCCTGTGATCGGAATGTTATCCGTTTCCAATTCATTCATATATTCAGCTGCCTGAAATTGAGATAAAAAAAGAATTGCCGCCATTTCTTAGTTGGATTAGAAAACTCGTTATTCAAAAACATTCAAATTTACCAATTTGGGATCAACATTTGGTGGTACCCAATCAACTCGTGTCGGCTCTGGAACTGTTTTTATGCTCACATCTAAAAATAAGTGGTATTTAATAAAACTATTCACCGTTTAAATTACAAAAATAGAAAAAAAAACAATTTAAAGAAAAATACAAGCTGGTGTTGATCGCTTCTGTCCAAGAATTTCGAACTGCATAAATCCAGCGAGATCATCATCCTTGCAATCATGTTGATCGCCTCGGCATTTACAGATTCGACATGCTTTGCGCCAAAAATGTAGATCTAATCCCGTGCAACGGTCACAATTATTACATGCAGCTCCAGCACCAAATTCATGTGCCAATTTGCCACGAACATTATCTTTGCGACTCTCCAGTTCGGCCAACCATCCCAAGGTAGGCGCAGCATCCAACTCTGGTTGAACTTTGTTCATAATTTAATACTGTTTTCTATTCAATTCACTTTATCAAAATATAAATAAACAAAATGATTTCTTCAAAATGAAACACAAATAAAGGTGAAAATAATGTTATTCTGAATGTATTTCGTAATAAAACATTTGTAAATAAAATATGATTGTCGTAAGTTGCAACAAAGCGCCGATATGACTCACCGTTTCATTGTTCTGTAACCCGTTTCAATATCAGAAATCACAAACACACATGCAATAAACGGCAATATCTTCACATTTGCTGGAACAAATGTTGATAAACAAACGTGACAATTGACACTAGTTTATTGTTTATAGCCAATTGGTCAGGGGAGGGCGTGCATGTTTTCATGATTTCAACAGTTTGAATAAACATATAAATGTTTAAAACAATTTAAAGATAAATTCTAAGATTTATGCATTTTTTCTATTTGATCGGTACACTTGATTAAATTGAATATGATTCTCGTTTTCATTGTTTATTCAACTCAACGATACGATACGTTAGGTTTAAAAATAGGGGGGATAGAGCGCTAGTTGTAACTACGACCACATGGATTTGACAGACTAAGACGACCACTCGACGAAACGTCATTTAACTCTACTAAAAACCATATTTTTTTTTTCATCCGTGAGCTATTACCTAACATTTCCATACATTTTTGCTTGTGTGAAAAGTAAGTACTGATAAAATCAATTATTCTTCAATTTTATTCAATTTTTTTCTGAGTTTTATCGAAATTGATCACATGAATTTCATAAATCATTTCATAATTTTATTTGGGGTTTTCGTGTGTTTTTTTCAGCAAGAAGGAAATAATGTTCCGATTGGTCGCTACGCAATTGTCAAAAGTTGGACACAGTGCCGTTCTCGGTCGCACTGGTGTGAATGCAGTGGCTGCACGTTTCTGTCACCCAGGAACACCCGATATCTATGATCCAAACTTTGATGCTCAATACGAGGCATACTTCAATCGTCAAGATATTGACGCTTGGGAAACTCGCAAGGCAATGAACGATTTACTTCGTATGGATTTGATTCCTGATCCAAAAATTATTGTTGCTGCATTGAAAGCATGTCGTCGTCTCAATGACTATGCATTGACCACTAGATGGTTGGAAGGTGTACATCATCGATGCGGTGGCGATGAACAAACTTGGAATTGGGTTGTTCAAGAAATTCGTCCAACTTTGAACGAATTAGGCATTTCCACACCACAAGAACTTGGATACGGTGTACCAGAATTGGCTTTGAAGCGCCCTCACGAATACTAAAACACCAGTAAGGAAATTTTCGTTTAAATTACACTTAGCAGCCAATTGTTCTTTTCATTTGAAGAAAAAAAAAAAGTAATGTATTAAATGGTGAATTAAAAAGTCAATAAATGATATCCAAGTAAATGTAAAAATGTTTGTTTTGGATTTCTTTTTTCTTACTTGAAAAACTGTGAGTATTTCCGACTTTTGATTGTGTCATTGACCTTTTTGGAAATGGGCAGAGATACTAATCCATATGCGATTCATTTTGAAGGAAAAATGGCTTAGACTCAAACTTATTCATATTAGTTGCAATGTATTCTTCTTTGTATGAGAGTATGAACAATGAACATGATATGGAACAACTGCATCATATCGAATATGCATGAGTTGACTGCACACATGCCATAGCTAAAGGTTTATGTCGTTTTCACAGTTCATTTAATGTATTGATCAGAAGTGGAAAATAGATTTTCGCCAGTCTTTCATGCGATGCTTCGCATGGCATGCGAATAACTGTGTGCAAACATGCATAAATGGATAACTGCCGCAGTATGCACTTCACTGTGTGCATCTTTGCACTACTTCTTCAACAAACAAAAAGTGGAAAATATGCTGAACTCGGAGCTGGGCAATCGTAATGCGGCCAACTTTTCGTCAGTCGATTTTAACCTCGCTGATCGTTCAGACGTAATCCTTTTTGGATCGTGTAGTGTTCACACACAAAACAGTTCTGATGCACTAAACAGACAGAGAAAAAAAAAACATCAGAATTGAATATATTAGCTTAAATTCAATAAATTAATTGCTTGAAACAGCAAATTGAGTGCCACTTTTATTGTGATTTATAATAAGTGTTGAAGGAAACAAAATAAAACTTCTACATAGAATTTAATGATTGCACAACCAAAAAAAAATTACTTGCTATAAATTTTTCACTGTTAACATATTCCAAGTTTTCGATAAATAAGCAGGCAAAAAACGCGAGCTTTCTTTTACAATGTAGACTATTTTAAAATATTCTACTGATTTTGTGATGTTCCCATGAAATTCGGGTTGAGAAAGAGAAAAAAAGAAGAAAAAAACAACTTTATTTCACTTAACTTATTGGATATTTAATGAAGTGTGAAACATTCTAGTGAAATCGAAATTTTTTCATAACACTAAACACTTGATCAGTTTAAAGGATTACAGGATGGTTGACGCCGTTGTTCAAAAATCGGTAAGTAACATATCGTGAAAATTGCACGATTATGTAATGCAGAAGACCTATTTTTCGCCACATCTCCATCACCATGCACATCGATTCACGATGGTGCATTTGGAACATGCGTTGTTCTATTTTCAAAAATTTCTATGCGAAACGAAAAGGCAACTGACATCGAAATGACTGTTTGACCCAGTTTCAAATGTGGATGGAAGAAGACATTGGAATTCATACACAAGTTCTCCCATACACACGCAGCATGCTTGGGTCATACAGCCAACCCGCTGAATTTCAAATGGGAAATTGGGGCGTTTTTTTTGTTCTTTTTTTCTAATAAGGGTTTTATGGGGGAATTTAAATTTCTCAACCAGTTAATGAGATTTGGAATATCGTATGATTATCACTGTGCGATGAGTACGATTATTGATTAAGTAACTATCTCGAGTCGCATCAACGTCTTATAGAAATATGATAGCCCATTTAATTGGGCTATTAATCAACGATATTCCTAAGTTCACTTTGAAAATTTCTAGTTCGTTTGACGTGGTTTCACAATCAATAGATTTGTGTTAATAGGCCTGACTACGCCTTGAATTGTTATCGTTGGGAATGATTAACTGACGGCCTGAGAGTGAAATAATAACCTACAAGATGTATTTACAGAAGTATAGAATAGAAACAAAAAATGCGAATAAGTATATTGTAAATTTTCTGAGCGCAAAAACCAAACCTGCCTATTAGGATCGACCAATCTAGTAGGCAGGTTTGGTTTTTGCGCTCAACATTTGTGTGACGAACGACGTTTGTGTGTTTGGTTTTTGCGCTCAGAAAATTTACAATATACTTATTCGCATTTTTTGTTTCTATTCCATACTTCTGTAAATACTTCTTGTAGGTTATTATTTCACTCTCAGGCCGTCAACTGTATTTGGTTTTTATGTTGATATCTACATTCATTGTGAAAATGTAATTGAAATAGGAATTATTGTTGAGGGACGAAATCACTTCCTTGAAAAATTTCATTTTCTTCGTTTCTTTTCAAGAAGAAACAATATGAATAAAATAAAATGAAGAAAATCCAAAGGAAGAATATTTTATATTAATGAAATATACATATTTATAAACATCTTTGGGGAGAACAACTAGTATAGGCAGAATTCATTATTTATTTTTTCGAACTGAAACTACGGTTAAAATCAAAATGTACAATCGAATCGTGTAGATGGAGACGGTTGAATATTATTTATTTCACTTGAATGTCATATATGATGTACATATGCGTACATATTTAGAAGTTAGCGTGTAAAATTAAAATGAAATGTGAAATCAAATCTGGAAAATTATTATTCCATACACCGACAAGAATAGATTAGCAAATTGATGTTGATAGAAAGTTTATGGAAACGATCGATTAAACAGTAATGCAGAGAGCATGTGAAGAATTTCAACTGAATCATTGAAAAATGCATTCAGCCGGCAAGAATGGTGGAAAAACGAAGCAATAAAAAATATGACCAAATAGCGCAAACAAAAACGAGCCAACAAAAAAGTGTGTAGAACCAGAAAAAGGCAGTAGAAGTGCCATTTTTGCTATTCACTTATAATTACAAACACACCGCTGGTTGCTTCTTTTTTGTTCATGTTTCTTCAATACAATTCATCAACATTAATATAACATCTATTCAAGAAAACATTGGACGTAGAAAACAATGCGAATGGCGAAGGTATTTGTCGAAATGTTTGCGGCATATATGATTTCATCTATGAAAGCGGGTACGTTTGTGTACGTTGTACATGTAAGCAGCAGGCACGTGAAATGAGCCAAATAAGCTTCGTTTCCATGCGACGCACATTCATACTAACACATGGTCGTTACACACACAAGAACATATAGTGTGTGTGTTTTTTTTTTCTTTACTGAAATGTTTTTTTTTTTTGTTTCCATTGAATTACTGGTCCCAAAGGAAAACTATAATAAATGATTGTTTTTATGCGTAACTGAACGAAACGTCCGTTCGATATGTTTGTGCATGTGTGTATGAGCGTGCCTACGTATGTGAGTAGCGTGTGTGTGAATGTGAATGACGTGAACGCGGTGCGAGAGAGAGAGAGAGAGAGAGAGAGAGAGAGAGAGAGAGACAGACAGACAGAGTGTGTGGACGAGAGCGCGGTAGGTATGTGTACGGCGTTCGCGTCCGTATGGTTAAGCATCAGAAGAGGTAAGCGCTTCAATCTCGATTGATCCGTAGTTGTGCTCAGTGGTGCTTTGAATGTAAGTTCAACTCAATTCCATTTCGTTGTACAGAATTTTTTAAAATTCATTCTGCGTTCTGTACTAGTAACGCAATTACGGGCCACTGTAACTCGAGAGAGAAAGAAAAAAGTGAAGAGTGTAGTTTTCTTTTTCCAGAACGAATCTATGTTCTCATTTTTTTGTTGTAAATTTCTGACTTATTATTAAAAGTGTAATTATTGCTGTGTTTAATTATAGATTGGTTGCGTAATAATTGAATCAAATAGAACAGTGCCCAAGTAAAATGAGCATTGGAAATACGCTCATTTAATAATGAAACAAGAGAAATTACAGTTTTAGTGGCGTGTCGATTGGCACATAAAGTGGGATGAATTGGTTATTTTATTGGCATTTTTGCAAGTGAAAGACAACAACACACATCACACACTGTATAGCGACACAAACAATATAGGAACTGAGAATAGTACCAAACTTAGTGTCATGTCGTCGTATAATATACGCGATTGACCATAAGTACGCAGTATTTCGTGTACCAAAATTAGCTTATTACGAAGCAAAAATGTGCCTGTTCCGAAAATAATTGTGTGTTTTTTTCGCTGCATTTTTTTTTCATTCTCAATGTTTCAAAAAACAAATAATTATTTGGCATATTATACAATGTGAACAAAAGGCAAAACAAACGAATTGAAGTGAATAAGAACGAAACAAAAATGATTGAAATAACTATTGGGATAGTTGAGAGTGCGCGTATATGTCTGACGATGATATTTTAAGAATGCACAACGTTTTTTTTTTTTCATCTTCTCTCCGGTGTCTGAATGATTTCTTGTGCTCGTATTTGTTGAAATGATACATCTAAAAACTCACAACAAAGTAGCTAATTAAATCGAAAACTGCTCCTTGATAGGGCACTCTAAAACGGCTCAACGCTGTTTATTTCCATCCATATGTTTTTCATTTTGGAAGATCTTATGAGATTCTTCCGTTTTCATGGAATAAACGAGTTTTTTTTTATTTCCTTCCTCGTCGTTTAGCATATATGAGTCGACCAAAGTGAAATTTCGACACAAAAGCAAACACAAAATACCTAAATAATCCAGAATATAAAATAAAAGTACACGGTAGAAGCATTTCAATTCTATAGGCGAGCAACACCAAAATAAAACACATAAATACATAAATTTCGAAGAGAAGCGGTTCTTGTGCGGTTCCAAAAAAAAAGTTAAACTAAAAATAGGAAATGAATGTTGTTAAAAAGAAATTTCCATCGCTTCAAACTCTCGGTGTAAGTTTATACCATTTCAACAGGCCATAATGCAATGCCCTCCCGAAAATAATATTGAACGTCTAACAAATAATTCACATACGTGTGTTGCATCTTGTTTTTGTGTGTTCGTGTTCTCCTCTAATATTTTTAACTCTCGAAAACTATTCAAGTTGTTTACTTGGTGTTCTGATATCATTTCATTTCATTTTATTTCCATTCAATTCGACAATGATTTTGCGTAAATCGAATACATAGTTGTTGTTTTTTCTTCCCAAAGACGTGATGTGTATACAATACTTAATACTTATATTTATATCATAACGTAACCCGTTATCATGTGTTAACTGATTAAGAGTGTTGAACATTTATAATATAATTCATTGCGAAGACATTTCAATTTGATATAGAAATATGAACTGAAAAGATTATAAATCAATTGAATATACGTGAAGATTTACTGGGTTGATAAAAAGAGACAGCCCACAACAATTAAAAGATTACGTCAAAAATGGGACACAGTCCGGCCAGCAAATTGCATTAACTAGAATTTAAATGAGCTATAAAACAATGAATGTTGTGTGAATAGAATTTTTAGTCATCGGCATTCATTTGATTGGTCGCCTCTTATTTTTGAAGCAATGCATGACTCACCCAATATAAACGAACGGGTATAATTGGTATGCAAATGTTTAATGTAATGTAAAATTTAATTTACTCCAATTCAAGAACAATTGGAAAATATGTGAATTCCAAGAAATGACTAGAAAAATGCGTGATGTCTTTTTATTTGTGCTCAGTACAGTTGGTCATATGTGAACGATATATACGTATATATGTATGATGCGATGAAAACTGAAGAGATTGTTCTGTGTCTAGTAGCTAATAGATAGGTTTCTAATTTTGGTACTTGAGTATAGAATTTAACGGCATAATAAACAGGCTCCGAATATCGGCATCAAAAAAACACAAACACTCTTTAGTATGGGATACTCTCATTGTACATGTTTCATTCCATTGGGTTTTGCGACCGAGAGCAACGTCAATATATCAACGACAACAGCAACAGCAGCAGCAGCAGCGTCGTTGTTGTCGTAGCTGATACACGTTCCATACACACGCCATATATACAATCGAAAGCAAACCGATCAGTTGAAAATAAGTACACGAATTCCATTTATGCAATAGTGGTTTTGATTAAGACTAAATTTTTTTAATGGCATTTTCTTTACTTTTATGGTTGAGAGAAGCCATGTTTTTCGTGCTTCTTCTCTCTTTTGCTATCTGATTTTCATTTGATTTCTTATTTGTTGTTTTTTTTTGGCATCAACATACTTACGACTTGAACTCAATAAATCGGTTCACTATTTCTTGCATCACATTGGTATACAATGCGTATTGCTCTTTTCTTTTCGTTAGCTTCATCTTCTTTATTTTCAATCTTCTTCTTTAGATCTTTCGTTTTCGAAAGGAAATGCGACTAATTGAATGTAAATACCTCATCTAAAGGCTATCTAATAAATTGCTATCATTTGCAATTGTACAATGCAAACTAGATTGGCGATTCAGTTGAATTTTATGTGTATTTTTGTTTTCAAACCGACAAAGGCAATATAGGCTAGGTGATCTCATCGTTTATCGTGAATGCACGTATTATCTATGCCATCGTAAAAAAATGTGAACAAATAGAAGAATGAAAGGAAAACTTCAATAGCTCAAACAATCGTCGACGGTTCAATGGGTATTTAATGAGGAATCCACTTTTCCATTTCAAATGTGCAAAATGAAATGAGCCTTATAAAACAATTCAAAATCCAAAGATAAAGACAAACCAAACCGAAAATTCGTTTTATGCGGTAATATTTGCACATTTATTCTGATTATGTGACGAATGTGGTTTCGATGCGTCAAATGTCAAAATCACACGGCAAAAAAAAATGAGATTCCAGTTCTGCGAGAGTCGAAAACGAGAGGCAACAGACTGGATATCTTGTTTTTCCTTGGTGTGCAGCTAAAACGTGTAGGTGATGAACATAAATTAGCATTGCCAAAATAACCAATGAAATATTATTATACAGGTGAAGTCAGCCGATGTGATAATTGATTCTCGCACATTTCGCAACTTGATTCTTGAGCCGGTTATACTGCACGAACAAATCGAAGGCACTTTGAATCTGAATCCGAATATAATAACACTGTGCGATATTCCACTTTCGGATGCATGATAATTTTATTTGATTCAATTATCAAGTGCTTCTTTCAATTCTTACACAATAAAATCGAACATGATCAAGTTTCTTTGGGTTCTCTATCGTTCTCTCTCACTCTTTTTCAAAACGATCGCGTTCAGAAGTAATTATATTGCATCAAAGTCTTCGATTTCAGTCGAAAATTGATCGGACAAATTACAACTGAACACGACCGTCAATCATTCATAGTCGGTTGGATTACAAACCAGTTTCGTTGTATTTCCGAAGCAAATAAAAGCGATCAAACCAACGAAACACTTCCGCAACGGTTTTTTCTCTGCGGTAAAGCCATACCAAAAAATGTCTTGAACCAACTTGTCAATGGGCCTATACACGTTTTCAATTGTTCTAAATTGGGCCTGCTCATAATAATTACGATATTTAATTGCTATCAAATCGTATGTATCTTGCTCAATGCGTGATTTTTTTTCTTCATCTGTTGCTGTTTCCATGATGATGTAATACAGCAACAGAATTTTAGTCACGTTCACACATACGCGTCCACATCGATGGACATACAAGCACAGTCATGGCGTGTATGTATACATATTACACTCACACACATTGTGATTATTTGTCTATTTCCATTGTTTCAAGGTTTTTTGTTTTCATTCGCCACACATTGGTTGTTATAAGCTGCGTATTATGTAACAAACGAAATTCTAACGATGTTGGAATTCATTACCACGAATCGAAAGATCGCATTGAGCAAACAAAAGTGAGTAGCAAGCAAATATGAGTATTCACCATAAAATAATAACTACAACGGCTAGTGAAGAAGATACAAATCTTTTGTATGGCTCTGGGTTCAAAACACTTTTGAACTGCCGCATTCCATTTCGCTAGCAATTATTATGTAGTCGACGAAACAAAAACGTTCATTGTGGCACTGAATTTTCAATTTATGCACACAGATGCATACAGCCCCGCAATGCATTCAGCCGTCTGTATAAACATATTTTTTGCATGGAAAAAGTTAATGATCCCAATAGAAAGTCATTTTTCCATTGAATGTAACGCAGACGCGGCATTTTGCATTACAAAAGCCGACCGTACAATCTACGGCAAATGAATAAAATGAAAAAAGCGACAGCTCAAGAGATTAAAACATAATACGATGCAACCTATTGGCATTACTTGTAAGAAGAAGCCTTTTAAATGATAAAATGTATCGGCATTATTCCACCAAAATGAAAGAGAATAAAACAACAAAATATAGAATTGCGAAGAAAAGCATATAGAAGTATCGCATGCTTTTATCAATTCGCAATGTCATTTCGGTTAACCTATAGCACAGCAGTGGAACGGGTTTCGTGTGCAACTTTCGCATATACATGCATATCCCCAGCTATACACAAACACAGTATACACGCAAGAGAAAAAGCCGCAAAGCGGCTCCATAATCATCTCTCTATTTACAAACATCGGCGTTTGTTTCACTGTCACGCGACATTCTCTCGCTCGCTCTGACCTTTACACATCGCTATTAACAACGATGACGGCATTCATTGCGACGGCGCCGAACCATTCTAGCACTAATACCATGGACGGTATGCATTATGATGAGATCACCATGTATACGTACATGCCAAAAACTACCCCTTACGAAATACACCCATAAATGATGGTGAAACTATCCACTTTCTGTATAGTTCGCTTCAGTCTTCGACGAATCCTTAAACTGAATGGTTCCAAACAAAATAACGGGAACAATTTATAGCTTTTCACCACAAGAAAATTCTAGTCTAACATTGCTTCATAACTGTGCTGAATAGATCATTCGACAAATAGAATTATAGCTTATTTAAATTTTAGTGTGTTTTTTCCAAATAAGAAAATGTAACCGAATTCATCATTTTTTTTCTTCGCTTTTAAAAAATTTGCTGAAATTAGCTAAAATTATCGCGAAAATAAATCGAGAAAAAATAATAATTTTCGATTGAAGTGCAGACATATTTGTTGTAACAAGAAAAGAATAGGAATACGACCTTGAGATGGTCACCGAAAATGGAATTCAGGTAAAGCAATTTTTCTTCTTTATTTTATCATTCAATATTTTTTATTTGTATTTTTATTTCATTCGTGAAAAAATTAAGATTTTCAGTTGACTATTGGTGAGAAAATTCGACAGAATTTTCTTACCCTTCACAGACATCGCCCACCATCTTGTTTTTCACTCACAGAAAATTATCGATTATTTCATAATGAGCTTCTAGCAAAGGGAAAACCTATGAAATCTCTTGTTATTTTCAAAGCAATGTCTATTTTTATTATGGAAATGACGAAATAATTATAATATCAAGGTTAATACATTCGGACGAAAATCGACTGAATGTTGAAAAAAAATTTCATTTGCCGCAATTCGATCGATAATTTCATAGCAATAGGGCAGATAAGGAAACGCTATCAAATATGGCGGTGGCTCGACCAAAAGAAGAAAAAAAAACTCTGTCTAGCTTTAATACTTTTTTGCCAAGTACCCCACGAAAAAATTGTTCAAACGCGTCAATTCTGTAATGGCGTGCCAATTGCCCAAAAAATTCCATTTAAATTGGAAAATAGCCATTTTTCTTGTACGGAAAAGGCAAAATGATGACATCACAATTGGATAAAAAAAAACCTATATGACAAGTTCTTCAAATTGGCCTATGAGGATATACTCGCGCACGCACACTACAACAAGTGATTCGACAGTTTCACCAATTGCCCTCTTCCGTAATATCAACTATTTGTATGGGAACCGGTTTCGAATAGCGAATGTTCCGAGTAATACCAAAGTTGAAATTATGGAAAAGGGCTGTGCGTGCCGGGTGTGTGTATTGTGCATTGGGGAGTCGGATATTGATGTGGTAACAAGTGCACAACACAATCAAAACACTGCTAGAATTTTTCTAGCAATTGTAAAGCATGCGCATACCGCACCCAAAAATCACATGAGGGGTTTATTTGTCTTTTTGTTATGGTCTCGTTTGGAATATTTGGAATTCTGTTCATTAATACATAACAGCACGACGACGTTTCCCTATGACGTGATATACTTCATGTACGGCAGTAACGTTGTGTGTTGCCAGGATGTCTGGCTCGCCACTGTTCTACATTCACCCGAAAATCGTGTATTATATTAATTAGTTGTTGAGTTTTGTCGAAATAAAATTGGGGTTCGATGTTAAATGACATGTAGTTGATCGATGCATGACCGAAAACAAAGTGCACAACCCTATATGCACTGTGATGGCGAACATTTATGAGGGTGGTTTTCAGCGTAACATAAATAAACAATAAAAATTCGTTGGAACCCTTATTAATGTTTTTCGCGTCGAGATGAAATGATTTTAGCGGAGAAAAGTCATTTAAGTACACATACATGCGTATGTGTTATTGCCATTTATGCTTCCAGATGCATCTCGTGTAAATGCAAATAAAATTACACCCAAATCTTATGGTAAATCATTGAGTTGAAGATATATTTCAGCATCTGCAAATAACGACCATTTGGAGTGACTATTTTCGCTTTAAATCTATCTTCTTTTTTTCGGTTCGTCAAATATAGTCACATCAACACATTGCACACATCACATTCGCTTTAATGGAATTTAAGTTCTAATCAAGATCAATTTTTTTTAATACTTTATTTCACTCAATTCGTCGTTGATCCGATCGGTGTCATATGAATTAGTCGAGTACATCTGTAGCGTTCAGTCTTCGTTTTATGATGCAAACAGAAAAAAGTTGAGTTGATTTTTTATTTTATTTTGGTCGCGTTTTAAAAATGTCACCTAATGGCCAGAGAGTAGAAATCAACAATTTTGTAGCAACATTTTTTGTATGCCATCATATGAAGTGAAGCGCGTTGCATATATTTCGGTATACTTATAAACAGATATGAATGTGTATTCATCCGTGCACATTGCACAGGGTGTGGTGTTGAGTGAACAAAACCAAACATTTCTAACTATATTTAACCGGAGCAGACATTCGGCGAGAGTGTTTTTTTTTTTTGGCGTGAATTCAGGATTGTGCCGCGGCAGCATGTGTATGTGTGTGAATGACGTGTCGGGATATTTGTTGATTGCTTCGCTAATGAGTGAGTTTATTTTTGAACACATGCAGAAAACGGATACGCCCGCGTTGCTTTGCCGCTGCCATCGTATCATATGAACTCCAAACAGTTATATCATACACATGATATAGTTTTATCCTTGACTATTCTTCATGCTCTATATTTCGGAGCAAGTGATTTATTTTCCATTTATGTGCTGTTTATTCTCACCAATTCCCCTATTTATTTCGACTCCAACATTGCGAATACGCTGAAAAATGGCCAAATGTCACGCTACATTGTTTACGTTCTATCTCTGTTCGGTGTACGGCTTTGTTTTGAACACCGTTTTCTTTTTTTGGCAAGAATTTACGCAATCGCTGTGTGTTTTTGTCGGTATAGATTTCTAGAGGCAAAAAAACACTTCCGCATCAAATTCTTTTAAGATGAATTTCAGCAATATGCGATTAGTTCTTTTTTCTTCAAATCTCAAAGAACCGTATCAGAATGTTTTTTGCTCGCAATCTATTTAATCATTGTTTGATATGAGTATGAGCAGACAAGTAAATTATTACTTCCCATTTAGTTCAGTGTGCCGTCACACAAGATTCCACAATTCAACATTAATTTGGAGAGAAACAAGTCACAATGGAACCCACAAAATAAAAAAAATTATATTCGTACTATGTTTGGTTTGGTTTGGTTTAGTTATGAATTTTATATATGTGGTAGTCAACGATCAAATTGAACAATGGCATTGTGTTGCCGCAATTACACGCAGTACATACTTCCGTTTGAAGCATTGCTTCGAAGCGAATTGTTAATTTCTGTATTAGTTTATACTTTGGGTGCCCCTTTTTTATTTAATACACTTTCCAACACCTATATTTCAATAGGCAGATTGTTTTGCGTGTCAAAGATGCTACGTAAATACAAATCAATTATTTTACTTTGTTACGCAGAATCATTTTCACCGTTTCTGCTTTATTTCTGTACACTGCATGATGAGAGTAACTAAACAAATTCAACAAGTTAAAATAAAAATTGCTGCGGAATGTGCTGGGTAATGCCAAAAATAATTTTGTAGGCTTGCGCCTTCGCATTGCGTGGAATTGTTCTATTGAACGAAAGTTATTTCCTGATTTTCTGTTAACAAATAATTGTGGCAAGAAGTTTAAAGTCGTGTTGATCATTTTTGTGTTAGTTCAATACTTACTTACTTAAATGAAACGCCTGCAGGCGTTTAGCATGTTCAAAGAGGAAACTTTGATTTAATAAAAAAAAAACCATTCAAAACACTCTCAATTTCAATTTGTTCAATTTTTATTTTCAGTCGGATGGAAACACATCATTCCTGCGTGCCGCACGAGCCGGAAATCTCGATAAAGTGCTTGAGCATCTCAAAAATAATATTGATATAAACACATGCAATGCTGTGAGTATTGAGTCACTTATTATTTTCGCTCATTTTCACGACGTATCGAAAATGAGAGAATTAAATTCAACGCTCTGACATACGTGTGTATAAATTATGTTGCTGTATTTAATTTTAGAATGGCTTGAATGCGTTGCATCTGGCGAGCAAAGACGGACACGTGCACATAGTGTCCGAGCTACTGAAGCGTGGTGCGTCCGTTGACAATGCAACTAAAAAGGGCAACACAGCCCTACACATAGCATCATTAGCTGGCCAAGAAGAAGTCGTTAAACTTTTACTGCAATATAATGCATCAGTTAATGCACAATCACAAAATGGATTCTCACCCTTGTACATGGCTGCACAAGAAAATCACGACTCCGTAGTAAAACTGTTACTTGCAAATGGCGCCAATCAAAGTTTAGCCACCGAAGATGGTTTCACACCATTGCTAGTGGCAATGCAACAAGGGCACGATAAAGTCGTCGCCGTTTTGTTAGAAAGTGACACCCGTGGCAAAGTTCGATTACCAGCCTTACACATCGCCGCAAAAAAGGATGACGTACGCGCTGCGACGCTTTTACTCGAGGTAAGCTCTACATGGTTATATCATTCAAATAATTTCGTTCAATTAGATTTATGAAATGATCCACAAAAATATGCTTGTATCTATGTGTGTCTATTTTAGAATGATCATAATCCTGATGTCACATCTAAATCTGGATTCACACCACTACATATTGCAAGTCATTATGGAAATGAAGCGATTGCCAACTTGCTCGTTTCAAAAGATGCTGACGTCAATTTCCCGGCCAAGCATAATATTACGCCATTGCATGTGAGCTGCAAATGGGGCAAAGCGAATATGGTGGCGTTGCTATTGGAGAAGGGTGCAAATATCGAAAGCAAAACCAGAGACGGACTCACTCCATTGCATTGTGCCAGCCGCTCAGGACATGAACAAGTTGTTGATATGCTATTGGAACGTGGTGCACCAATTAGCGCAAAAACAAAAAACGGCTTGGCTCCATTGCATATGGCTGCCCAGGGCGAACACGTTGACGCTGCTCGCATCCTTTTGTATCATCGCGCCCCAGTCGATGAGGTTACTGTTGATTATTTAACTGCACTTCACGTTGCATCTCACTGCGGTCATGTTCGTGTCGCTAAGCTATTGTTGGATCGAAACGCTGACGCAAATGCACGTGCACTCAATGGATTCACACCATTGCATATTGCGTGTAAAAAAAATCGCATAAAGGTCGTTGAGTTATTGCTGAAACATGGTGCTAGCATTAGCGCAACCACTGAAAGTGGTTTGACACCGTTACATGTTGCTAGTTTCATGGGATGCATGAATATTGTTATATATTTGCTGCAACATGAGGCCAGCCCAGACGTTCCGACCGTTCGCGGCGAAACACCATTACATTTGGCTTGTCGTGCCAATCAGGTAAATATTAGAGTGAACTGATCCAAAACTGTTCGTTCAGTAATAAACCTACGTGTATAATTTGATGTTTATTCACTCCCTGTTCATTTTTTTTTTGTCGATTTTACTTTACCAAGATTCCTTTATTCTCGTTTTCTTTCCTTCAATTCACAGACCGATATTATTCGAATTCTTTTGAGAAATGGTGCTCAGGTTGATGCCCGTGCGCGTGAGCAACAAACTGCCTTGCATATTGCATCTCGCTTGGGCAACGTTGACATTGTTATGCTTTTATTGCAACACGGTGCTCAAGTTGATGCCACCACAAAGGATATGTATACTGCTCTGCATATTGCATCGAAGGAAGGCCAGGACGAGGTGAGCAATCTCATTGCAAAAAAGATAATGGATCACATTGATACCATTTATTCGATGCAATTGTTTTGGATTCGACACAAAGAGTTCTTTATTTGATTATTTTCTTTTAAAAATACAAAGCGAAGGCAATAAGTCGATAAAGTCGTTTAGAGTTCTTTCTAGTTGTAGCTTTTATGTATGTATGTCTCTGGTTATTTTTTATTTACGATTTCTTTCATGTTTACGGTTACGATGATGATTCATTCACATTAAATTTTTTGTTATTATGATAACCGAAAGCAGACATTTATTTACGTTTGTTACGTTATATTTGTACGCACACACAGGTTGTAAAGTTTATCGGAGTGTTTAAAATGTCATATTTTGTAATTATTATTCTGATTAATAAATTACAAAATCTGGAGATGAAAGACATTTTTCATTTATTTTTTTCGTCAAATTTTGTTCTAGCCTAGAAGTTTTCGATAATTTTCACAGTAGTAAATTGTAAAAAAAAAAATGCACATACGTTTGAAACACTGTCATTTCCATTCCAAACAAAGAGACTTCTTCATTCTAGTCATGTTACACATGTCCATAAATTCCAATACATACTATTTGATAGACGCTTTTTTTTTTGAATACCTTAACCATTATTTTGATTTTTTATCGTTTTCTTTTTGTTGATGTGAATCCAATAACAACTGATATAATTAGCTAACAATTCGTTTTTTTTGTTGTCTGTTTTACAAACTAACATCAAACCAAATATTAACATATTTCCCCAGGTGGCAGCCGTTCTGATTGAAAATGGAGCATCGCTCGAAGCCAGCACCAAGAAGGGATTCCAACCCTTGCATTTGGCCGCTAAATACGGCCACATGAAAGTGGCTGAACTATTATTGCAAAAGGGGGCTCCAGTTGACGCGCAAGGAAAGAATGGAGTAAGTTTTATTTGCTTGAATTTGGGGGGAAAATGTTCGAATTTGCTTACTAATGGCTTATTCTTTCTTTTTTCCAAATTTAAAGGTCACACCACTTCATGTCGCTAGTCACTATGATCACCAAAATGTTGCATTGCTTTTGTTGAACAAAGGAGCAAGCCCTCATGCAACTGCTAAAAATGGACATACTCCATTGCATATTGCGGCCCGCAAGAATCAAATGGACATTGCAACCACTTTATTGGAATTTGGTGCTCAGGCTGACAGCGAAAGCCGTGCTGGTTTCACTCCATTGCATTTGAGCAGCCAAGAAGGGCACGTTGAAATGTCAAATTTGCTGCTCGAACACAAAGCCAATCCAAATCATCAAGCTAAGAACGGTTTGACACCATTGCATCTGTGCGCACAAGAAGATCGCTCGAATGTTGCACAAATTCTTGTTGATCATGGCGCCAATGTCAATACGAAAACCAAACAAAACTATACTCCATTGCATATGGCTTCGCACTTTGGCCAATTGAATATGGTTCGCTTTTTATTGCAAAATGGAGCCAATGTGAATTCAGACACTGCAATTGGTTACACTCCATTGCATCAAGCAGCTCAGCAAGGTCATTTGCATATTGTCAACGTGTTGCTAGAACACAAAGCAAACCCAGATGCTGTTACATCGGTGAGTTGAACAAATTCCAATTGAAATTATATCGCTGTTTTCAGCTTATGGCAACTTCTATTGATTATGTTTATGTTTCGGTTCACAGCAAGGGCAAACACCGTTGTTTATTTCGCAAAAATTGGGTTACATTAGTGTTGTTGAATCACTGAAAAATGTAACACAATCACCAAAAGATCAAATGCAAACGTCGGTCAATGAAGGTGAGAAGTATAAGGTTGTTGCTCCAGAGGCAATGCACGAAACCTTCATGTCTGATTCGGAAGAAGAAGGTGGTGACGATGCTAACACGGATCATCCATATCGGTATCTAACCGTGGATGAAATGAAATCGTTGGGAGACGATTCATTGCCCATTGATGTTACGCGTGACGAACGCATCGATTCCAATCGAATGGCTGCTTCGACCGATTCAGGCAACATGAATTTATCACAGCATGAAGATAGCATTACACCACAGAACGTCACTCAAACACACGCTGTTCTCGATGGAAAATATGCCATTGACAACATTAAAATCGAAAGACATCCCGAGCAAATCGGGTAAGTTGCAATTCATTTTTAACATAGTTACTAACAAAACCACAAAAATGAATTTCAAACTGTTCATGCTTCACTTTCAATAACTAATCACTAACAAACACCGACCATTTCTATCTCTAAATAAAATTTGCCTACACTCTGTGGAACAAACAGAAAACTACACTGGAAGAAGTAAGTCGCAAAGTTTTCTCGAACACACACACACATATTTTCACTTCAAAATTGTTGTGTAACGATTTTTTGTTCCCGTTCTTTTTTTCTACTCGCTTTCATTCTTTTTTTCGCATGTATCTTTTTATGTGTCTATCTGTCCTTCACTGTTATGTGACCTGAATATTATTATATAGCGAACTTTCTTTTAGCTTTTTGGTATCCTTTTTGGTCGACGCACGCGGAGGAGCGATGCGAGGATGCCGACACAGGTAATAAAGAACGCTAAATAAATGGCCAATCACATATACTTTTTTCTATGAAACGTTAAAATTCCTCTAAATTTTTTATATTTTACAGTGGCATCCGCATTATCGTACCTCCTCGTTCGGCTGCGCAACCTACCCGTATAACGTGTCGTTATGTGAAGCCACAACGAACGTTGCACCCGCCGCAGCTAATGGAAGGCGAAGCACTGGCCAGTCGAGTACTCGAATTAGGGCCAGTTGCAGCCAAATTTATTGGACCGGTTATCATGGAAGTGCCGCATTTTGCATCACTACGTGGGAAAGAGCGTGAAATTGTGATTCTGCGCTCAGACAATGGGGAAACCTGGCGTGAGCATCAAGTTGAAAACAGCGACGAAATCATTCACGACACGCTTACCGAATATTTTGAACCAGGAGGTATGAATTGTGACCGAATCCGAATTGAACAGAAGAAGAATGGATATAGTAATTTTCTTATTCCGATTTCAATAGATATAAATCAAATGGATGAATCGTCTGGTGGACGCATCTGCCGCTTTGTCACCTATGATTTCCCACAATATTTCGCTGTTGTATCGCGTATTCGTCAAGAATTACATGCTATTGGCCCCGAGGGAGGTGTTGTATCGAGTACGGTGGTGCCACAAGTACAAGCCGTGTTCCCACAAGGTGCACTCACCAAAAAAATCAAAGTCGGCCTACAGGTAAATCTTTTCAAACCGCGTAAAGGTGTTGCACCTGAAAATTTACGAAAAATCAGCGTCAATCATGTACCAAAAAAGAAGAAATTTTTTCTCATTTTCTGAGATGTTGATTCGAGTCATTTGCTGTTGGTTTCATTCATTTGGTGTTGGTTTTATTCAAATTAAAAAAAAAAAAAACTTAATTTAGATTTGCACAATTTTCTTTTGATGAATTGAATGCGATGAGTATTGTGCGCGGATATTCAGCAGCTCGGTTTGATTTTTTTTCTCTTTCTTCTGTTCTTGTTCAACACTGCGGTTGAATTTTAGTTTCAATTAGATTTGCAACTCTTTTTTCTCATTTAACCTGCGACATGTTCAAAGAAAAGAATGTATGCGGTGGAATTGATTCTTACTTCTCGTCGTTAAAACGGTACCATCGCTGTGACGTCTGTTGTTTACAGTCGCTATAATAATGGCCAGTAACGGTAGTTGCTCCTACGAATAATGGAAGAATCCATCATTTTTGTATTTAAATATTCAAAACATTTTCATACACTTACCTTTGTGATGGACAACGTCATACAACGAGTATTTCACTGTCTTAGAGTGAACTGCATATGGCGTCATATCCAATCCAGCCGCATTTGTTGAAAACTCGATAATATTTGTCAATTTGTCCAACGTTGTTACGGAGAAACGTTTCAAGTCTATGAGTTGGAAAGGAAATAAAATATTATTATTTATGGCACACATTAGAAATATCAATCAAAACATACGTAAAACAATGGTTTGAGGCAAGTGCTGGAATGATCAAGTTTTGTTGTGTTTTCTATTGATTCCACATTTGGTACAGTGTGCTTCGACTTCCTCTCCTCGAATGTATCATGTGCAAACTAAAATTTTGCGATACCGTTAATCTGAAAAAAATAAGAAAACCACACAAAGAATCGATTCTTTTCGAACCAAAACAAAATAAAAGCAACCTATCTGAATGGATCAGCATATCCTTGTTGTAGTTTTTTCTCTTTCTTTCATTCTCTTCATTTCATTGTTTTAAAATCTGAAAAGAAAAAAAAAAACAAAAATGATTTGAATGAGAACAAGCCAATAAAATTGTTGATTGTTGATAACTATGTCTATCATCGTCTGTCTTTAGTTTAGCACATGTCAGCATAATTTGAAGAAAATACCAACAGTTAAATGTACACAAAAATAACCTCACCAGAACAAGCACGTGTGCATGTGTAAGTGTGTGTAATACGAGCTCGCTCTCTGTCTCAACACTTGACAGTTTGAGTAGTCGCAGTGTTGCCCGTTGCCATTGTTTTTGTACGGATTGATTCGTACCAATTTGTTCGGTGTTGAAATGCTCAACGTCAAATGCAACCGTTGATGTTTCATTCTTTGGTAAACAAATCAAATTACAGTTACAGAAAAAAGCACGATTTTCAATGCGATGCGGTGACACACACACACACAAACAAACGATTCAACATCGATTCAGAAAACAGAAAACCTGCTTCTCACTTATGCTTTCAAACTCTTGGGTTCCGGGACAATATTTCATTTCATTTCATTCTCACACTTTCAGTTTCATTTTCAAATAGATGCCGCCGAAATTAGACGTGAGATTTTTTTTGATTTTCTAACATTTTCGATCCAAAAAAAAAACAATCGAGCGTCTAAGTTCAACGGTAACTAATGCTTTCTTTTCTTTGCAAATTGAAAAGGCGTACCTTCAGTACAATAACAATTCATTTATGATCAAGGCAATGATTCAAAATCGTCCATTAAATCAGGAAGAGCAAAAACACATTTTTTTTTTACAAATACCATTATCGCCAAACCCTACGATCTAGTCACTTTTTATTTACAACAATTAGAATTAGCAATTTACATGTGGTACACAGTACACTTTTATACAAGATGCATTTCGCTTTAACGAAGTACGAACACATTTATCGGAAAAATACATTTTGAAAACATTTGCATGATAAAATGGATTTTTGGATGTACAGTGCAACGCATGAAAAACAAAAATGGAATAGAACATAACAAAACACCTGTTGATTACTAATTTAATTAACAAATAATATTTAGTACCAATATTAACACATTAATTTAAACAAAAATAAGTTTCAACATTCACATCAAATACTCAATTTATTTGAAAATTTAAGACAAAAAAAGATTATATTTTCCGTAGGATCAAATGTAATATCACTTTGACAATATGCCAGATGAAAATCTATTTGAACAAAACAAAAAGTTGAACAAACCAAAAAGCTTCTAAAAAGTCATACCAACTGTATGTTGTTTCTTCCAAAGAGAAATTTTAAATTCTAGATGCAGTAGCGATTTGACAGACAATTTATTCTTTCTCGATGAAATCAATACGTTTTTGAACGCAATTTTTAAAAGCGTTTCTTGATTTCAAAAAATCTAAGTCCATTTACGACGTCTTTTCGAATTTAAGCAAAAAAAAAAGAAGATATATTATTGAGGAAACAAATAATCTATATTTATAAAGTACCAATGTGTCGGAAACGCATATTTTGAATTTTTCAATCATTTTTAGCTTGCACGTTCGTTCGTTCTCTCCTGTGTATGCGTCACAATGTTGTTGTATACAATGTTCTCTTTAAATGCGCATGCACCTCGCACTCCTAACCATAATATCGCATAATTGAATTATGCGGTTCTCAAAATATACGTTTCGGACACATTGGAAAAAGCAGTAATTGCTCTTTGAAAAACTACTCGAACATTTTTGAGCCAAAGGATTTTAATTTTAGGTTCGGTGAATATGGGTGATATTTTTAGTGGCATCACAAATTTAACTTAATCATTTTGTTCAGATTGTTGCTGATAAATTTTAATGTTTGTTTGGCGCAAAAATATCCAGAAAATACTTACCTCTGAAAATATTAGATATTTTTATTTGGCATTTTTCGGCCAGCTCAATATTATGATTCACCAGTAAACTCTGAAGTAAAGTAACTCTCTCATAGTTTTGTTACGTGATCTCTTTCTTTTGTGTTATTTCTCCCTTTATTATTTTCATACTTGAAGTTTTGATATTTTATTTATTTGTATTCGTTCTGAAATATTTCGTTTAACTTATATGTTCAGTCCATATTTATTCATCGTACATGCCTAAAAAAAATATTTAAAAAAAAAAAAACTTCAAAAAGGTATTTTTGATAGAAAAAAAAAAGAATTGCAAAAATCTAGTCAACGAAAATAATCTAAAAGTCTTCTCTTTTCCACTAAAGTTTGACTCTTGCCGAACACCCAACGAAGGGCATTATAATTTAATTAAGTCAACGTAATGACGTATACGTTTTCTTTTGCACCCTTGAAAGGGCACACATTTTTATTTAAAAATCCAAATAACTTGATAAGTTGCACTACGTTCTATTGCAATATTGGACAAACTTATGGTTTCTGTGGGAATAATGCACTGAGATAAAACTTGTAGTGATGGTATAACAGAGCTAAAATCACTTGCTGTTGACTATAATTTATGTGTGACAAAGGCTACACAATCCATGCCAAAAGTATCGTATATAAAATATAAAAATGTACAAAAATCTCTACGGAAGTAGATCAAGCCGCCAGTCACATCACGTTTGGTTCTATCTCAGATTGCAGAAATCAATTGAAATATTATACAACTAACTAAAATTAATTAAAAAAAAAAAATCCCTCAATTAAAGTATAAGCTGTACGAAAACACAATTAATCAATTTAGTATCTAACACATTGTAATCAATATCATGAATAACACACACACTCAACGCCAAAATGATGAGGAACGATGAAAACCAAATTTTTTTCTGCCCAATAAATTTAGTTTGACTAACATCTAAAAATGCAACCGTTGTTGTTTCATTGTATATTTTGTGATACTTTCTTTTGTCGACTACTTTGGATAATAAAATCAAACGAATCGAAAACAAAACACACACACACACACTTACAACAGAAATGAACAAAAGAATGGAAAGCAATGGCAAACTAACAAAATTATCTAGCCGATCGGAAATTCAACGTGGAATCAAATTCGTAAGAATTCGTTTTCCATCCGACATTATAATTTCGTTATAGTAATAATAAAAATTAATATTAATGAAGCATAACAAATGAACTCACCACCAAATAGTGGGGCTGTTCAATCTAACCACCAAAACTAAACATACTAAATTTATTAGGCGTGAAAAAAAATTTCGTTTTAGAATGAATAAAAGAGAATTGAAGTTGAACGGAATCATGAAACCAATATACCAAGATATTTTGCCAAGATGTGTCCATCACATCCATTCATGCTGAAATTAAATTATATCAAACATGTTTTGCATCAACACCAAAGTAAATTGTAAACGAAAAGAAATCATTAACACCCGAATTTCGAGTGATGATCCACACAACCACAAGAAAACACACGCATTCGTTTCATAGTTTTCCTTTGACCATTTCATATGTTTCTCTTCATTTGATTTCATGGTGCTCATTTTACTTTGATACATATTTTATGATCCATTTGCATTGCACTTTACACATCGAAAACAACATTCGCCTATGAAAATCAAACAACCACTTCAATTTGCTTCATTATTGTTATTTTTATTATTGCTATCGTTGTTTTTTTTTTTTTTTCGTCCAAAAATACCAAAATTTGTGTTTTCTGTTCTATTTTTGTTGGATTTTTTTTCTTCGCATTTGGGAGTGAAACCAATTTTGGACATTCATTTGATGCATTTTTTGTAATTTTTTTTTTTTTCATTTTGTCGATGGATGAATCGAATAAATTTTGTCACGAAAAATGTTTGAATTAAAATAATGACGAGTGAGTTATTACTTTAAATTTAACATTTTCCGTCACAATTTTTACCCATTAACTATAAAAAATGTAATCTGCCGCCAGACGTCGTAAGCCACAGAAAAAAAAATGAACGCTGGATAACATTTCACGTTGAATGGCGCCCATTCATCTCTTTTTGAAAATAACTTTAAATGGATAATCATATATATGCGTTTAATGAATGAAAACCAGGCTCAACCAATCGATCCAGACTTGACTGCCAAACTACTTGGACGCGGAGTTGCTGTTTCTCCCATTGTTACAGTCGAGCCGAGACGCCGTAAATTCCACAAAGCAATCACACTTAGCATGCCAGCACCGAAGGCTCACAGCCAAGGAATGATCAATCAGTATTCGGGCAACGCACCAACCCTACGTCTACTTTGCTCAATCACAGGTAAACACACGTTCAATTGTTTTTGACATACAATAGGATCCAATAAGATACAATCATGTATACATTATTTATTCGACTAGTAAAAAGATCGTATGGTTGCGTATTGAATAATCGTTACCACGGTTTATTAGCCATTTGAAGTATATACCAATTTTTTTTTTTATTCTTTTCGGTTTCTGTTCCTACAATTTCGTTATTCAGTTGCTATTTTTGTTCGATTGAAACTCGAAGACCATTTAGTTGAGAAGTGTACAAACAAGTCGTTCGTATCAAATATTCGAAATTAAAGTTCATTTTATTTTTCTCTTATATTACTCGTTGCGCTAATTTCTAGAGTTGATTTTGAAATTGAATTATTTATATACAAAAGCCAGCTTTTCTAACTACGCTATTTTTTATGTGAAAAGAGAAGTTTAAAAAGATTTTTTTACTTTTCATTTTTTCATTGGTTTTGATTCTTGCACTATTGATACATTCTCTTGTAAGTGACGCGTGGAGTCGATTATTATTAGTACGATCAATCGTACTATTTTAATACGTATATCAATAAGCTGAATTCCAATAGAGATTCGTGCTATATTTTGCGATACGCCCAGTTTGCTATTTTTCTATTGATTTCAAATGGGACAATTTTTCGTAAAAACAACAACTATGTCGAGCCTTAATTTCACTCCTTCTTTTTTTTCTTTGATTTTGAATTGTCTCGTTTTTTGTATCGCTCACAAAAGATTGTATCTTATTATGATTGAGTCATTTTAACTTGTAAAATAGACACTGCGAGATTCCGGGAAATTGAAAAGAAATTCGGAAAAAGGATTAAAATGAACAATGATGGTATTACCAACAGAAATATAGGTCAAACATGATAACGTCACCAAACATCGAAACCACTAACACTTTGAATATTTAAAAATAATGAAAAAAAAAAAACTATGATATCCGACATTAGGTGAAACGGCAAACGTTGAGGTCAAAGGAAAAAATCAGCTTCTTTGAAATATAGTTTGATTGATAAATTGATTAGCACTTTAAAATAATAATGAATACAATTAAAATGTGTGTAGAATATTTTTCGTACTAATTGCGAAAATTGCTTGTGTGCACGCATACCATTCTTCATCAAGGTGTGTTTCGGAAAAGATCTCTAAAAGGTAACTAACCCAACAAACTCTAGATAAAGCAAACTAATTATTTAATAAAAAAAAAAAAATACAAATCAAACAAAAAAAAAATCGTAATTTATCTTTTTTTCTGAAAACAAGAAATAAAAAAAAAAAACAGAAACAAATTACTTTAAAGAAGTACTTAATAAATAAACACCAGCTTGGGGCAACCTAATTCTTGTACATGTACATGAACTATCTGAAATTGTTGAAGCAACCAAAAATTATAAAGAAAAACAAATATATTGCATATTTTTCCGTAGATTTCTTTTAATTTCGATGATTTTCCATGATTTATTCGAATCGAATTTTCATACGTCTTCATTATTTTTCCGCATTTTTTTCTCCACATATATATTTGTCAGAATCAAATGTATTTTGCTTTGGCGTGTCCACCAATTCACAAATTTCTACATATATCTTTTGACATCCATTTCCAATCGCTTCACCGATTCTTTTTTGAGAAAAGCACTTTTATGCATTTGTTCATTCTTTTGATTTGTAAATTACGAAGACCAAAACAAGCATCAGCAAAATGGTTGTTTTGATCGCAATTTCCTTCAATTTTACCAAGGAAAAAAGCAACAGCTCGTTTTTTTTTATTTTCCATAAAAGAAAACAGAACATTTGAATGTTCACCAGTTTCACTATTGTGAGAGTGACACGTTTGGATTTTGATGAGATTCTTCAGCACTGCGCTTTCTTTGCAGTTTATAATACAATTTTTTTTCTCAAGCCGATAAATTCATCGCGCTACTAATTGTCAAATTGCACACTTTTTTGCTTTACAAAAATTTAACTAAATTCTGTTACTTTGATTCATCTCACACAAACACACACACACACACATACACAAACACAGCTTTCTTTCCGTTGTTTATATTCATTTTCGAAACAAGGAATATATTCAATTTTCTTTATAAAATGTTTTCCAAATTTTTGGCATAAAAACTTATACTTTTATGCTGAAACAAAAAAAAAAATTTATCCCAACACCGTATTGATGAGTGTCATTTGCAAATCACAAATCAGAAAGAGAAAAAAAATAATCCAAAAAAAAGCAAACAAAACATATTAAATAATTCGTTTTCAATCAAATTTAGAGAGCAAAATTGAAACTCGAAGCAAAGATTGTATAAAGTTAGTTGCCCACAAGGGAACTTTTCTGAAACCGTTGCTAAAAACCATGAATTTACTCATTTCTTTTTCAAACAAGCGACTTATTGCTTTTCCCTCCTGTCACACGCAACAATTTCCATCTAACTCAAACAAAACATTGAAATTCAAATTATGTATATATTTTCTAAATTTAAATGCAACGACAAAAAATACGAGAATTGCTAAATAATTAAAAAAAAATATAGCTCTGCGCTTTCGGCTCACGCTCTGGCTAAGCGTTCCTAATTATTTAAGGCTTAGGATAGATATATGTACATGTTGAGGGCCTCGACATTTTGAGGGCATTCGATTTATGCTGTTGATATTAAGTTCCATTTTGAATTTGAAAGAATGATAAGGATTCTTCACATAAAATTGAGAGAAAAAAATAGAAATAGATCAATAGAGGGAGGCGATTCAGTTACGTCAAACACGACATTTGTTATTAAGGATTGATGATTTAGGTCGTGGTAAAAACAGACTACGAAACTTATTATTCGATTATTAGTCGAATATATGTATAGATATATTCCTTGAAAAAACATCGGAAGAACTCGGCTCTTCTTTCTATTAAATAATTCGTGCATTCGTTTGGTAAGTATGGATGTTTTCTTTCTCAATGAAGAGTCAAAACAAAAAATTAACTAAAATAGTATTCGAATTTGTTTGTTGAAATTCAGGCGTTTTTAAGTGCACATTTTGATTTCATACAGTAGTACAAATGTTACCAAAGAAACTGATATTTATATATATATCCATAGATGTCTTTTGAATAGTTGTAAACAAAAATTTTCGCTGAACAACAGATGAAAAACGTTCTTGTCACAGCCAACAACACATTTATGTAAAACCATTGATTTACTCGTATTTTTTAAAGTCCATCTCGACTTAATTGGAAGTTAAAGGATGATAGTAAAATATGTACATAATTTAAATTCATAGGCATGAATGACGAAAGAATTTCATGTGTGTACAAAAAAAAACGGTGATTAGTAATGGTTTCGAAAAATATATTAGTTAAACCATTTTTTTGAGTTATTTTATCAATAAGATTTAGCCCATGGACATATACAAAACGGATAAAATTGATTGCGTGTCGAAACAAAAGAAAACATATTCGTTTTTTGAAGAAAATACCGACGCGCCATGAATTTTATTTGCAGTGCTCGTAGGTTTTTAGCGAAATCCAAAAGTCACACTTAAGATAATTACAGTAAAAAAAAGCCAATCACAGCAATCGATTCTACTGTAAATAGTTGAAATTCTTCATTTTGTAAATATATTTGATATTCGTTCGGAGATTTTTTTTCCTGAGTTTTTGCATAAATTTTAATATTTTGTGACTTTCTCCACGCCCGTTGCATCATTCTTTTTCTTTTAAAATGACAAACCAATGTAGTTCGTACAAATTCTGAACGCTTAATACGTTTTAGTTAAAGTTTTGCTTTTGATTTTTTTATCTTATGAAAATTACCTTTAAAAACGAAACTAGCTAATAGGATTCAGGCTTTCGATTCTCTATCTCTTCTATTTCTTTCGATCACTTCGATATGCCGTACTCTATTAAAAAGAAATGTGAATTGATTCCTGTTTATAGGTGGACCATCGCGTGCTCAATGGGAAGATGTAACTGGATCGACTCCATTGACATTTGTCAATGATTGTGTTTCATTCACAACGACTGTTTCAGCACGGTTTTGGTTGATGGACTGTAGAAATATATCGGAAGCAACAAAAATGGCCACAGATTTATACCGGTAAGTGAATCATTGGACAAACTTTCCTAAAACCAATTATACAAATGCTATTCCATGATTGTATTTTACAGTGAGGCAATACACGTTCCATTCATGGCAAAATTTGTGGTGTTTGCCAAGCGTGTCGATCCATCAGAAGCTCGATTACGTGTCTTCTGTATGACCGATGACAAGGAGGATAAAACCCTTGAGTACCAGGAGCATTTCACCGAGGTGGCAAAGAGTCGTGACGTCGAAGTGCTTGAAGGAAAGCCGCAATATACTGAATTTGCGGGCAATTTAGTGCCGGTCACCAAATCGGGTGAACAACTGCAAATCCAATTCAAAGCGTTCCGCGAGAATCGTTTGCCGTTCAATGTTCGTGTGAAAGACCAACATGCCGACACCGTTGGACGTGCCTTGTTTATGCGAGAACCGCGCGTGGCCAAAGGCGAACAACCACAACAGCCAATTTGTATTCTTAACATTGTACTGCCCGAGAAAATTCATGCCGAAAGCGCCGACGGTAGTCGTGATCTAAAGCATTTCACTGAATTATCCAGTTTCTATCGCACGGGCATTGATCGAAGCAATTTGAGTGATATACGCATTGTTGACATTTCGAACTTACTAGGCGAAGATTGGGTTCGCCTTGCGCCTGAACTCGGTATTGAAGAAGAGGAGGTTAGCGAAATTATTGCGGAAAATCCAACGAGTACACCACGGCAAGCACAATCAATGTTACAAAATTATATACTGCGCAAAGATAGTAATCGAACGGTTCTCGAGACCAGTTTGCGATCAATTAAACGTGATGATATTATCAAAAAGTGCTTGAGGCTCAGCTCCTACATCGAAAGACCAAAACAAGTGGCTGCCAGCAGCCGCAAGGGTAACATTCTAGACAATGGATACGAAGAAACAGACATTATGAAAGACTCGGAGTCAGTGGAAGAGCTGGCGGCACGCGAACGAGAAGAGCTTAAATATTCAGCGGAAGAGAAAATTGTCGAAGACTCGGACGGCGAGTCCCAAGAAGATGAAATAGTAAAACGAAGTGTTGCCGAACGGCGTGAACAAATCACGAAACGTTTGTCAATCGAGCGGCCAATTCCAGCGTCAACTCAGCAGAAAGAGATTGTACAAGAAGTGGCCGAAATAAAGCGACGTAGTTTAATTGAAGATAAAAAAGCGCTTCACGAAGAAGAGATAATTATGCACGCACCAACCGATAACATCATCAAATCGGCTACGATTCCAGAACCAGTGATCAAATTGAAATCGGGAGTTAAAGAGGAGATTGACGTGAGCAAAAGCGAATTTGATAAAGAATTACAAGATAAACTCAAGACAACCCTTAAAGACGTCGACAGCTTTGAGCATAAAGTTTCAGCAGACTTGACTGCGGCTGCACCACGTGTTGAAGAGAAAGTACAGATCGACAGTGTTGTAACGGAAAAATCATTCAAAGATGACAATGAAACGATTTTCGTTACATCGACCATCGAAACAGTGGCTCCTACAGTGAAAGAGAAAATTGATGCGACAAAACGATTTTTGGAACACGAAAATGTCGAAATTCTAGCGAATGTGGAACAGCCAAAACCAGAAAAAATAGAAACTGTCACCGAAACGACAATATCAACGAAAAACTTCTTGGATAGCGAAATAGCGGCTCAATCTGAACCGAAGACCGTGATTACCCAACAGGTAGTTGAGGAGAAAGATGGCCCAGTGAAGACAATCACCACAACAACCACAACCACGGTCAGTCGAGAATGGACCGAGCCCATTGAAATCGAAACGAGCGGAAATGCTGCTGACAATGGAATTGTCACCAGCACCGTTCGCATAACGAAGGATCTGCTCCACGGTGACAACGACTCTGACGATTTTTATAAAACAATCGAAGAAAAGATTACCAAAAAGATGAGCCAAGATTTTACGATTTACAAGGATGATAATATTGCAGATGGTGAGCACTTTCGAATGAATTTCAATACAGAAATGTCGATAAATGTGTGAATTTCCTCATTTTAGTATCAGACGAAATATTGGTCTCTCAAACGCCACCACCAACCCCAAATGAATCAAATCAACATCCGGACGAGATTCGTGAGCGCTTGCACTGTAAGTAAATTCGTGATTTGTGTTTGAATTTTGCTTTGTGCGTGTTTGAAAAAAAAAAAAAATGACAAGAAATGAACTACTATTCCATATAATTCAGCTATGTTTGACGTTCTGCGTCTTCTTCAATATTCTCGCTGACGAAAATCGATTTGAGCGAATCTAATATTCGTATTCGTATTTTTTTTTTCCTTTTGAGTTCCGTTTGTTTTCATTTGTTTCTCGAATAAGTGTACGTATTTTGTTTTATTCATGCTGTGAAAAAAAAGAACAACTCAAACATTTTATACATACTCCCCTATCAACATTTACAATTATTGTTTCATTCTATTTCTCACCATGCCGTAATGACATTTGAAAACATCCCATTCCTTTTATACTCATCATAATATATTTTAGCTAAGCAAAAACCAACTCATGTGCAATTCATTTAGTATAAAAAAAAATCATCTTCAGTTTATGATCATCCCGTAATTTTTGTTGTGCTCCCCCTTGGTTTTGTTTTCACATTATATTTATCATTGAATCGTTTTTCAGTCCATTTTCGGTTAGGTTCTTGATTGATTTGGTTTCATTTAATTTAATTTTTGTCTGAATACAATATACTCCAGCGAATTACAAATATTGGCTAAGTTTTATGTTTAACAAATAAATTTATACGTGCAAATAACGTGTATGTCAATGGTTCAAAGAGAATAACAAACCAAAAATATTTCCAGTATAATTATTTTCACCATTCTGTCCACGATTTTCGGCATTCGTGGCGAACATCACAAACACTAAATTACAACTTCCCTTTTGATTCCTATTCTATTGTTGTCCCAATTTGTGTCCACGTCTACACAGCTATCAATAATATTGTCAGCGATTATTTTCGCACCTGACAAGAAGTGATATGACAGTTTTGCTTGTAAGTCACTTGTGTTATTTTGAGTGATGATTCTGTCAAGTCTTGACCCATATTTGAATCTTATTAGTGAATGTGTCAATATCGTTACAGAAAAATAAAATAAAGTTGAAGATTATATCATGGTCGGCATTCAAATGTCGCCATTGACTCGAATGAGCTATTCACAAATGCCTTCTTGAAAGGAATTATGATTATAGCATATTTTGCTTTACCATAAATAAGTCTGCACATTTTCATGACGGTCGCCAGACACATTTTTAGCAGAAAAAAATGTCCACTAAACTGAACATGTTCGTCCAATTTTTCTATCCTCCGGAAAATTGATTGCAAAAACTTATGGCCAGTCATCGACTTGGTCATTACACCGACATTGATTTTTTTTTTCGCCTGGCCGCCTAACGATTATGAGCGTAATTGGAATCAATGTGGCCGTACACGTTTTTTTTTTGGTATTTTACCCAACTTGTACGGTTTCTTGATAAACACTATACAGCAGAGAAAATTCCAGCTAATACAATTAAAATGTGCTGGAACAGTGCTAGCTATTGCTTATATGCGCCATTCTTCTCCACGAGTAACCATGAATCATGATTGCATACAGTTCGATATTGCTACGTTTTATTTCACGAACTTTTTGTTCTCGAACTTTTGTTATATTTTCCACTTCTTTATCTCTCTTTCTCTATATATTTTGCTCTATATGATATACAATCAAATTGTAACATTTTCGATTTTCGTTGGAACAATACATATACAAATATTTAGTAATATTCAGTGGTAGAAGAATTATCGTATTGGACAATTGTCGGCCCTGTTTTATTTCTTTCACTATGTGCGCTGCTACGTCTGTTCAAATGTTCAAAGAAAGAATCGAAGCAGCCACACAGGAATTTGTAGCTACTGTTTTATTCTCGTTTGTGATTCGTTGCATACAACACACAGTGTGTCTTGAAACCAACGCTTATTTTCTATCGCCATAAAGTCTAATATATTTTGTGTGTTTTTTTATATTGAGCTTTTGTAATTCATATTTTTCTCCGAATTTGAAATACGTTTTTTTTGCTTGATTTCTTGTGAATTTCAAGAGCATTTTGTGTTTTTTTTTTTCTTTCCAAAGTCTATAGTTTTATAAATCGTGAATATTTTCCATTTCGATTATATCTATAAGTTTTGTTCACATAATAAAAGAAAACGAAAGAATTGTGTTCTGTTGTGAAATATCCGGACTCTTCCTCCTGCGTCTATAACTAGATTTTTGATTCTGTTTGAGTACACGTTGACAGTATTTAATTAAATTCATTGAACACAATATTTACCATTATTGTCGGTTGGTTGGTAAGTTAGTTTGAACTAATACTACTTGAGTTTACGTGAACCGAAAATCCTCCACAGAATAATGAACAAGCAAAACATTTTATGGGAATACGTCTTCTGAGACAAATTTAATTAGTATCACATTTCTTTGCAAATAAACTCTTCAACATGAATAAATTTGTAACAGCATAAAAAGTATAAACACGATTTTGAAGAAGCGATCATTTTTAGCCATTCTTTCTTTATTGTCGAATTGAATGAACAAAAATTAAATTAAAACAACTATAACTTTATTGAATTTAAACATAAAAGTTGGTCATAAATATTTTGCAAATCACTTTTTCGTTTTTTGGTCAGTGTGAAAACTGTAATATTTTGAAATCTTTTCTTTCAACCGATAATTTGAGTTAAAATTACATTTGGTTGTTTCTATTTATTGTTGTTATTCATTTATGTTTTGGATTCGTTGTTTTCTTTCATGTCATGTAATTTTAAATTGTGTATGTGAATTTATGGAAAAAAATAGTTTCGAGAATAAGTTTGGTATCCAATATCCTAGTGAATTGAAATGGTAGCCTGACTTATTCTCCGAATATTTTGAGAAATTTACGAAAAACCTTCAACATCTTTGACACACACGAATTACACTCATACTGAACACAAATTACACTCACAAAAAACCGCATTCATGACAAGTCATTTTGAACATTCAGCCAGTATTTAAACGCTTTGTCTGTCATTGTGCATTCAGTCGCTTTCACAATACTCTTTGCTTATTTTACGTACAATTTCTGTCTCTGTCTTTTAAACATGCTGAAAAAATTTCATTTACTTCAAAATGTCGCCAAAAAGGAACGAAATTTGATTTTATTCGATTTTACGTTTATTTTGTTGAAGTTTTCAGTTTTTTATTTTCCTTTTATTTTCTGTCCTTTTTTATTTTATTTATCATAATTTATTTTATTATTTATTTATTTTTTTTTTTATTTTCATTTCATTTATAGGAAAACATTGCATATCCATAGATTTGCATAACACACCTAAGAGTTCCTCAATGTTTCAACAATGTTCTCCCCTCCCACATATAATATTTGCGGTACTGGCATTAGGTTTTTGTGTATAATGAAATAATAAATGATATCAAACCTACACTCAAGTGGATTTAAATAATACACCTGATTAATCAAATTGAATGTGAACCCATTGGTTTGGATCACTAACACCCTCAAATGATTGGCGGCTAAAAAGTATTTCTTCATTAAAGTACATAATTTTTTTTTTTCAAATACAATATTTGTTTCGCCTTTATATTCCCAACTAATTTAATTAATAACTATTATTTATGTATCGGTGTGAAAAAAAAAACAAAAGTTGGAAAACATATTGTCTAAATCCATTGATTGGCATTGAATATCGAAAAAAAAAAAATTCTCGCACTAGGACAAAAGATTCTTTTCCGTTTCCTAATATCATAAAGTCGTATTTAAATGTCCACAAATTCATATATTCAGAGCTACAGACCAGAAACTGTACGGATATACACGAAATAACATCGGTTTTGTTTTGTTTAGCTGAAAACTATGCGATGCCAATCGGTGTGCAGATTTCACGTGAACCCAAAAATTTGTTTTAACCAATTCGATAAATTCAAAAGAAAAAAAACAATTAATTAGATTTTTTGTATTTTTATTTATCATAACATGTTGGTTTTAAATTAATTAGATATTTCTGTGTTCTTTTGTTATAATTTTTATTTTCATTAAGCTTATATTTTCTCCCACTCGCTTTTCGCTCCCCCACAATATACCCTTTTATGATCAACTGAATAAAATCTTATTCCAAAACTGAAGAAAATGAAATCGATTCGCTTGTATGATTTGTTTTTTTTTTCGGTAAAAAAACTGTTGCACGACCAATTTTCATTCGATGCCACTGCCGAAATGAAAAAGGCAGAATATTAAAACCTTTTTGACTGATGTAATAAGTTTTATTCAAATTCGTTATAGTATGATATTGAATTGGTAATGATAACCGACTATTCGAGTATTTATCTCTCCGCTTTTTTCGCTTTTCTAATCCAATCACACGATACTTCACTGTACCTTGTTTTTCCGTATGAAACAGGTAGTGCTTCCATGTGTGATTCATTATTTCATTGACGATGTGACTGAAATATATTCGATATTTGTTTGAGTGTATGTGTATGTACATGAAAATCACCCTATCAAGTGTCCATTTTTACAGCCGAATTTTTCTTTATATATTTGATGGTACTGGGAAAAATACACAACATGCATATGCACACACACACACACACACACAAACATACACTTGATCAACGATCACATAAGCATTCTACTTGATGTATAGGTACAACGCAACATGTCACAGTATAGTTCACATACACTAATGATTTAATCTCCATTCATGGTTATTTTATGTGAAAAACAGCAACCATACTGCATTGTTATTTAATCGTGACTCGTAATAGTCACGTTTTTTATGTTACCTTGATGAGAAAAAGATAAGGTTGCTGTTTTCTACAGTCTGTGAAAAAAAACTATGTTCATATGACTGCCACTTGTGAAAATCATATGGACCAGTTTTTTCATTCAAAATTTAAAAACAATACTAAATTTTTTTGAAATCCTTTTGAGAAAAACAAAACGCTAACGTTATTAAATATACAAATTTGCACGCTGCGTTACAATATCGACCAAACGTTGTCTTCCAAAAAAAACTTAATGGAATGAATTTCGCTCTGTTTTGAAACTTGAACCAAAACGGAAAACAAATTTAACAGTCGAAATCGCCGATATCAAATCTAGTGAAACGAAGCATGAATACATACCGTCTAACCCTGAAAACTCATTAGATGTTCATGTTTCCGAAAGCCCTTCTGAAAAATCAACGTCACCGTCCATTTCTGAATGCCATTCCAGCAAATTAAATCGTAATGTGATCAATCTTCAACTGAAAACTGACCAGACCGACTTTGTTAAAACGCATACCATACGAACACAAGACATAACTGACACCAAGCCAAATGTTGGCTCACAAACATTCAACCCAGATGAATTCGGTCAACGTTCTGATTCACCATCCCTTCAATTGGTGATTGGTCGAAAAGAAATTCAAACTGATGATATTTCAGCCATTTCCGAAAATCGATTGACGCTTTACAGCAAAAAAGATGTGGAAATTTCGATTAGTTCACAATCCAAAATCACTCTCACTGCTCATACAGCTAGCAAAACCGATGAACTTTCCCCAATTTACGACGAGAAACAAGATAATATTGCTCAAAAAGGTAAGTCTCAAACGGGATCGACAAGCGATATTGGCTCGATGGTGCGTGGTGAAAAGAAACGGCATGACGATCCAGTTGTTTTCTCAAAAATGAATCGAATTCATGTTTATCATGACGATTCAGGCAATATGTCTCCTATGACCAGTGAACCAAGCGTTTCACAGCACATTAGTGACACTGGCATTTCACTCACACGGACAACGTCCGATCATGATGACGAGCCAATTAAATCATATGGCAGCATCACTGAAGGCCCATTAAATGTCGAAATTGAAGAGATGGAATTGACTGATGCTGGACTCAGCCCCATCCAGGCCGATGAATATGAAGTGTTCACGGCCGTGTGCAGTGCTGATGATTCACGATTCACAAATACCGCCACTAGCCCAGCTTTTGACAACAATTCGTTCACTGAAGCGAGCACATCAACAGATCGTCTTGAATATAAGGACGCATGGAATAGTCCAGTTGATATTGAAAAGAATTATGTAAAATCCATTGCTGACGAAGACGTTCTCAGTTCACGCAGAGGCTCTGGCGATGTTAAAGCAAAGGTTAAGATTATTGAAGAAAATAGTCTGAAAGTTTCGAAAGAAATTGAACATGAAAGTACTGCAAAACGGGAACAAAAAGAAATCGAGAAAAAACCAAAAGCTCAACCACTCAAATACGCCTATGATGCTGGCGAGTCATCAGTCTCTGAAGAACCCATTCCTCCAATTCAAGATGTTATTTTGTCAATTGAAAAACGAATCGCTAGTGAGGCGCTACCCAGTTCATATAAAGAAAAAGTGCCACATCCTAAAGACAAAGCGATGAGAGAAGTTGATGAATCAGAATTATTGGCAAGTCTTGAATCACAGATCATCACAGCAGATGATAGTGATAAGAAAAATGAACATAATCAAAAACAAAAGGATGATGTTCAAATAGACAATGATGATGAGCAAAAGGAACCTGTGTGCGAAATTGTTTGCGCCAAAAGACAAGTAGTTCCGTTAGCTCATGAAGAGGAAATTTCTGGTGATGAGTTGGAATACGATGAAGAATTTGGACCAACAACTAGTCAAACATCGCAAAAACAAATGGATAATCAGCCATTAATCAGAACATTACATTCATTCAAAGAAGAAGAGGTTTTTATTAGCCGCCTCACATCAACAGAATCAAAAAAAGAGAAGAATAATATTAAATCCATCATACAAACTACTGATGACTCAGTTTCGGACTCCGAAGTTCGAGATGTTAAAATGATAGTGTCGCAATCAGAGAAACTTCAAGAAGATACTATCAAATTAAGTAAAATCGTTCTGAAACAAATTCAAACCAGAAATGAAAATAAAATGGAAACATATACAGAATATAAAAAAGATAAACAAAAAATCGTTATCAAATCAGACGGATCAAAATCTCAAGCAACAAAAGACGAAAGTGAGCTTGGCGATATGGAAATACAAATCGAGGATTCAAAAGAAAAGATTTCCACAAAAACTGTAGAAAAATACACACCGCAGGGAACCTCCACTGAAAAAGCCCCCGTCACAAAAACCGAAGACAAGTTGCCCAAGAACGATGTCTCTCGCCCAGAGTCAGCTTTGAGCGATGATAAACCTCAGCCAAAGTCACGCTCTGAATCAATCTCTGATGATCATTTGACTAAATCGCCAACACCTTCAGTTGTGAGTGTTACAAAAGAACCGATCGCAAAGACCGAAGAGAATGAATTGCCTAAAGACGATGTCTCTCGCCCAGAGTCAGCTTTGAGTGACGATAAACCTCAGCCAAAGTCACGCACTGAATCAATCTCTGATGATCATTTGACTAAATCGCCAACACCTTCAGTTGTGAGTGTTACAAAAGAACCGGTCGCAAAGACCGAAGAGAAAGCATTGCCTAAAGACGATGTCTCTCGCCCAGAGTCAGCTTTGAGCGATGATAAACCTCAGCCAAAGTCACGCGCTGAATCAATCTCTGATGATCATTTGACTAAATCGCCAACATCTCCAGGTGGTACGATGAGTAAATTATCACGACCTTCGGATATTGATGAAAAGATCGGTTTCAAAACATTTCCCACTGAAGAGCGTTCATTCAAATCGCCCACTCGTCCAACGGATGTCAAAGCCAAATCAGAGTTTACTGCAGAAAAAGTTGAATATGTCCTTGAGGAATTGGGTGATCAGTTCGAGAATACATTGAGAGATGTAGCCGAAAAAACTCCTTCGCCAAAGGAGTCTTTAGGAAAATTGGAGAAACCGATCGAGATTATTTCAAGTGTAAGTCTTACAACTAATCAGAATTCATATGAAACAATCAATGAGAAAAAGCTTTTTGATAAGAACGTAGAGTCCGAAGTAAAATCCATTGAAATGGACGAAGTATCGGTATCTACGACGCAAGATGACTCGAAAATCGAATTAACTGAATGTGACCTTCTATATGATAAACTACAGTTCAAGCAACAAATTGAGATCGATTTTGATGATAAATCCAAAGAAAATTCGCGTAGAACATCTACAAGTTTGTTAAGTCGTCCAGAGAGTGTTCTCAGTCACTTCACTGATAAAACGGAACCAGAGATTAGGGAAGTCTGCAGTGACTATTCAGAGCAACAAGTTCATGACAAGTTGGACGAAGTATCGGATATCCACTCTGGAATGTACTCTGGCTCCCATTCAGTTAATAGTTTCGAAAGTCATAAATCTATTGAAACAGAAAGCACAAAAGAGAGCATCGTTCAAGAATCTATAGTTCAAGAAAATTTGATTTCATCACATGAGATAGAAGTATGTAAAGATGAGATTGACAGTTTTGGAGATAAGCCGATTCAGAAATCTGATGAAACTAATCAAAAACATTCATCGCCAAAAGAAGAAAAGCAAACGGTTGGTGGTTTGTTAGATTCAAATCTAATAATGTCGCCTTCTTCGAATGTATGTATTGTCAAGGCAACATTGGAGAAAGACGATTCAGATGCAGTCAACACTATTACTCCGTCGGAATCAGTTTTAATAATAGAAACTCCATCAGAAACGCTTGAAGATAGTCTGAAGCGCGATTCCCATTCCGATATTCCATCTGATCAAAGGATTGACATTCAAACTCCTGAAAGAAAAGATTCATTAGAAACTGATTTAGTAGTACTTGCAACGCAAGAACTTGACGGCCAAGAGTTACATCGCGATATTAGCGCCGATTCTCTGAATATTGGTGATTTTCAAAAGACGAGGGACATACGTTCCGATTCAATCGATTGTATTGAAGTTGAACTTCATGAAGCAAACGTGAGTGAGTTTGAGACTCAGTCAAGGGACGGTGAATTATTGCACAGTTTTGCGCATGAAATCGTGGCAGTTCGTCAGTCAGTTAGTGATTGTCCGGATAAAATAAATGAATTGAACTCTATCCAAGTTGATAAAGTTGTTTTTTCAACCTCATGTACAAATGAACTCTCCGTTACATCTGGTCTCACAGATATATCGGATGACAATGTTTCATACGATGAACATATAACCATGGACTCTTCCCAAATTGATTCCGATAGTCGACTAACAAATGTACCCAAAGAAACCATTTCACACAGTCCCCATTCCATAGCGTTCAATGTTGTTTTTGAGGCCGAGGCAGCCAAAAATCGAACCATGAAGCCACTGGGGCAGAAAACTGACGATAAAAAAATGACGCGAAAAACTGCTGAGATCAGTCCAAAACGACAGCTGCTTAAGAAACGACCGGTCGCGGAAACAAAGAGCTCCTCTTCTGAAGAAAATGCGGCCGTTTCAGAGAAAAAATACATTCGCAAGAAGGTCAAGCAAATTGAGCATCGAGAAATCAAGCAGAGTGCAAGTGTTTCAATTACTTCCACTGCCACTGCTGCGACAAAAATAAAAACAAATACAAAATCCGATAAAAAGGATGAGCCCAAAAAGAAATCTCCCAAGAAATCGATCCTTATCGCTAAATCAGTTGAAATCGATCCAAAAACCATTGCTGTTACGAAAGTTTCAAGCAGAGTTTATGGTTACATGCAATCAACCGTATCTCGAGATCAGAAAATTGGTAAAACAATGACTTTGGAACGAAAAGATTTGAAAAAATTAGACCATCCGGGCGAAGTTAGTAGCTCTCGTGTTTCCACTCCAGATAGAATGCACCGAACTAGAACTACTTCAACGAGTTCAGTTAAGTCTACTGTTAGCATTAACACGGAAAGCAAACAAACTAAAACTGGTTTAATCACAACCAAATCGGATTCGATTCGAGCCCATAATTTGAAAGTGTCGAAGTCCATGAACGTTGACAAATTGAAATTGGCTTCAACACAAAAAGTGTCCACAACGAGCATGAAAATTGATGCAAAGAAAGAATCTCAAACCGATGCTAAGAGTCGACGTAAAATCGAAACTAAAGCATCGGTGCAAATCGCTTCGTCATATAAGTCCCTAAAGTATAGCACTTCTAGTGAAAAAGAGCATTCAATATCCAAGAAAGTTGACATCGAGCAGAAGAAACGAGTGAAGGATTTGCATACGAAAAAGATTGAATTAGTCGAAAAGGCGTCGACCGGTTCCATAATTAAAACAACAACAAAACCTCTGACCAAGAGCTTGAAAGATTCCAAAAACAAACTTATTGAAGCAAATATAATCAAAGAAACCTCAAAACCGATAAAAACCTCATCAAAAAGGGTGACTGTTGAATTGAACAGAGTTGATCGAATTTCAAAAACAAATACCGACAAACGTGACACAAAACATACTAAAGACATGGCAGGCATCAAACAAAGAGATGCCAAAGATAAAGAAAAAACCAAACCAAAGACCAAATCATCAAAAGTACCGATTCCGATCCGTGAAAAACGAACCACTGACGTCCACTTTGCAAATGTCGAAGTCGACGAATTATTTCGATGCAAATCGGCAATGCAATACTCCACCCTAGATTATCCATTAATCGTTGATTTAACACGTGATCAATCGAATTCGGTGCCGTCCAGTCCAAGCCGTTTGGTAAAATCGAAAAAATTAAATCGCAACAAACAATTTACAAGCGAAGTTTTCATGCGTACTGTTGATTCTTCCTCCATGGAAGTGATTTACAATCGCCGACCAAGCAGTAATGGTGACAACATTCGACGCTATCGTGAGCTTGAGGTCGGTTTCATTGACACAACCGATTCGAGTTTATCGGATTCGGTCGCATTGCCATCATCCTCTTCTGAAAATCAAAATACCGAAAGTGCATCGTTGCAAAAGCAATTTGCACCATTGATGCAAAGTGAAAAAACTGCACGTAAAATTCGTTGTACGGACATTGAAAAGGCCTCTCAATCAACATCACATCAGCATGCACAAAGTAAACAGAGCGAATGTGTTTATCAGTTTGGTAGTAGCAGAATCTCGGATTCATCGTCAGCATCGGCATCACCGTCTGTGTCAGCCAATAGCAGTGTGATCATAGTCGAAAGTCGTTTGTCACCAATTCTTGACTTTAAGGCTATATCACCACCTCGTCAAAAACATAAGTTTGACTACAAGGTTGTTTCAATTACAGGTAAATTCTGTACAAATAACCAAAAAATGCCGATTTTTTCTTTATACAAACACATAACGCCATAACGATTTGTCTTTGGTACGAAAACTTGTACGGAAAAATGAATTGCTCTCCGAATTTTTTTGTCTACATTTTTTTCGACCAAATTCGTGAAAGAATATTCGTTCTCTTAAATGTAGACAAAATGATGTAACTACGAATACATTTGTGGTTAAATGTATGGATTCATTTTTCATCATTTTCATACAATGGCAAATCGTTTTGGATAACGCATCGGAAAATATCAAACAAACACATAATTATTTCATTTCAAATGATTCATTTTCATTCAAATTGCGCGGAATTTTAAACACAGTTTACTCCTATTGCTTGAACGTCGTTTCATAGAGTAACGTAAAACATTTTCACTTGATGAAAAGCCTTAAATAGCTGTGTGTTTGTTGATTTGTTAACGAAAATAAAACACATTTCAATTACAATTCGTATTTATCATACACGCATTTAGCTTTTAGGTGCATAATTTTTGTTTGTCGGCTTTTTACGTCCAAATCGACACCCCTGAACGGTTTTGAACTTTGTGTAAAATATTTCCCAACATCAACGTGCAAAATCAAACATTCCCTTATGCTCAACAAAAATAAACTGCTTTTGTGTGTGATTTTTCCCCTTTCTGCAAAAGCACCAAATAATATGCTTTTCGTATGTACATCAAAACCGTTCATGGGTTAGCGGCTGTTACATGTGCAAATTGTATTTAATATTTGTCGTCTGTTGACCGAGTAAAAATTAAGCGTATGGGTAGGTAAACTTGAATATTGCTTATTAATTTAATCAACATCGAATCGAAATCTACTGCGTCGATTAGTTTCCCGAAATGTTTTGCTTACTTCAACAATCAACGGAGGATTTTCACTTCTATTACATTTTTCGTTTCATTTTATTTCAATTTTTCTTTCATTTGGATTCGTGGGTAAACGAATTATTTTTGTTTCTCCAGTTAAAAACTAATTGCAACTGATTAAACTCGAAACTCATTTTACCAAACAATCCATCAATATGAATGAAATACCGAAGATATCAATCACCCAAGACTTTGTAACGGATGATAACGATGAAGAAATGGACAATGAATGCACCGGCAATATTGAGGAAGCACACACCGATATGGAAGATTTGGACAGCGATGATAAAAGTGGCCAATTTCCATCAGGTCAATTGCTAAAAACACGCAAGAAAGTAAAATCAAAGAAGATCGACGAATGTGCCACTGATATCGAAGATTGTCAAGATTCGGGCACCGATTTTGAAGATGAATTAGTCAAGAGTGTTGACGAACAGTTGAGCCTGAATGAGTTTTTGGACCAAGGTGTTATTGAAGAAACATCATCATTTGGTGGTGGCAACAAAATCAAACAAAGCCGAAAGGGTAAACGTGCCAGTTTGATCGTTCCAGTTGATGAAGATGATGGCGCAGTCACAGATTGCGAAGATTTAGATTCATCAGATAACGAATTGATCATCGAAGAGTGTCCTCCGGATCCGAGATATGATAATTTTTTGCTCGAAAATGATGACTTTAGTTCAGTTAATGTTGACAATTCAGCTTATGTGCAAGGAAAAAAGAAGCGTATGGTTCAATCAAAATGTGTTGACAATTCAGACTCCGATTCCGATATGCCGGCTGGCAATTGGAATGAATTATCGGATGTTGAAAATATTGCATTATCCGATCAAGAGGATCAACCGAAATTTTTCAATCATATCAAACACAGTGCCAGCGCATTTGATGCCGAAGAAATGATTTTGGTGGCGAGTGATAACGAGGGTGCTTGTTCAACAAGCCACGCCGAACCAATACCAGAAATATCGGTACAATTCAAATGCAAACCGAAAAAGATTCATCATCGCACTCGCCATTCACAACACAATCAAAATAAAAATACATTGGCTGTGCAAGCAAATCCGGATGAAGCTGTAACCGATGTGGAAAATTTGGATTCATCCGATGACGAAGGAACGAATCTTCGGAAAAATCTAACAATTCCCTTGGCATACGTGGCCGGCGATCGATCGCTTACTGATGTTGAAGATTTTGATGTTGACGAGGATTGCATTCCATCCACTTCGAATGATATCAAACTGCCGTCGCCAGTACGTGAAATAACCGTTATGAGGGCCGATAAACATGGTGATCCAGTTGCCAAAGTAATGCCATTGGTTGCTAATGCAAATGGTGCGTTCTTGGGTATACAAGAGGATTACGTAGACAAAGGTTAGCACACAACACTTCTTAAATACAAAATATGATCATTTACAAATCCATTTTCATATTCAAGAAAAACCAGTATTGATTTTCTCTTCCAATTAAAAAATAAAGGTCTGACCGATACGGAAGATCTCAGTGGAAATGAAGACGAATATGACAATGGCATCAACTACGAAATAATTGAAGTGCCCAACTTTGACGATGGCGGAGTTGTTAGTACAGCCGAGGGTTTGACTTCTTTTACACGTGACCGAAAAGCCATAGACTATGAGCAATTGACCGATATCGAAGAGATTCGTTTAGGTGGTGAGAAACATTTGCGTCACAAGCGGTCTAAGCCGAAAACTACGAAAACAAAAGGCGGACTCTTGGCTGTAAATGGTGACGATGGCGAAGATCAAGTGCTCACAGAAAATGAAGAGATTTATGTGAACGACGATCAAGCCTCAAATTTCACCAATACTGGACATTTGAATGGTGTTAGTGTACGCTTTAGAGGAAATCCAGATGGCAGTGTTACAGATACGGAGGAATTTTCTGGCGATGAAGATCTTACGAAAAAGTACAATTCGGAAATCGATCCAAATGTATTTCAACAAGAGGCATTTTTCTCAACAATAACATCAACTGATGGAACTCAGGGCAAACAACCTGTTCTACAGGGTTATTCAAAAATTTCAACAACTATTAAAACACGTGAGGCACATGAATCGTCTGCCGATCAATCAGTCACAGATGTTGAAGACTTGGAACAAACTGACGGCGAAGATTTGCTTGGTGTCGATGCACAATCACGTGGTCCAACGCCAAATTTGCTACGTTCCACATTCAACGAATGTGCTTCATATTGCGTACGTGATCAATCCAAAAACCAATTTGATATCTCCAACGAAGCTGATCATATCAAAGGCTACGAAGACATTCGTGATAATCACACCGACATCGAATGTCTGGAGTAATGTACAACTTCAGACGCGGACAAAAAGTACCGTTTTATAATTATGATTTTTTTTTAAGCTTAATTTTGTTAAATTCAACATTTATGTTTCTCCTTTTTTTGCCATTTCTAGTCTAAATCAAATGCGGGAAAACATCACAAATTATTTTGCCAACAAAAAAAAAAACAAAAAACAAAAATTAACAAAAAAAAACATCTTATCTCTCATTCTACTTAACTCCATGTCCTTCCAGTATCCATAGTTAAATAATATAATCTCAACGGCTGCATGCCGTTATATATGTTAATGTATGAGTTTAATGGTTTTATTTTATCTTATCTTATCTTATATATTGAATGTAGTAGTTAGAATATGTCCGTAGATTGATTGATATGTTTGACAGTACCTGTGTTTTGACAGATTTTTCAATATTTCAATCTTTTACAGATGAGGAAGCAACTCAAAAATCCAAGCAACATGATGACGATTTGGATGATTCGGCCAGCACAAAGGGTGAGTAAAATCATTTAAATGTTTTACTAAATAATTTGTCTCACACTCTTTAGACTCTTTCTCAGTAAACAAACAATACGATCACCAATCACACTTTTAACTTTGTGTAGGGCTAACAGTACTAATTTTAACTCTCAACTAAAACATTAAATTGTTGGATATAAATCGGTTTTAAATGTTTCCAAATGAAATTTGCTGTGCAAATTTGTTCGTGTCACATTAAACTGAGCATGAATTATATACAAAATTATATGAATATTGTTTTGAAATATAGCGTTCAATTGGAAACATTTACTCACATCAAAATGATGGGAATGCTGAAAATTCAGTTGAAAATTTTCAAATTTTAACAAAGTAGCACCTATTTCCCTTAATTTTCTTCTAATTTAAAAATCCGTACCTCATAAACTCATTCATCTCATCACGATTAGCAAGGAAAGCCATGATAAATGCTGTGTGTGATTTAAAAAAAATTCAGTTCAACCAAGAAGTCTATCGAAACAGTTTTTTCTGTTCATTTCATTTTTATCTCGGATATTTCAAGTGCCATTATTTTCTGTAATTTTTAGTTGCTACACAATAATAAAAAAAAAAAACAACTATAAAATAACCACACGATTCTTGTTGAATACCGGGAAAACTGTAGGGACAATAACAAGTTTATTTTTATTAAAGAATATACATATTGCAATGAGAAAGGACAAAAAAACACAATCAAAATCTCACTTGAAAATCATTTATCGATCGAATTAGTCAATTAGCCAACTAAATGCAAATATTTTTTTTACTTCACCACAGTAAAAAAAAAAAGTGTTTCATATTTCATATTTATCATTTCGCAATCATCAAATTTTAAAACAAATCTTTAACATTTCATCACAAAGCACCCAAAACACTTTCATTCCATCACAAATTGTTTTCGGTTCTAGTACATTTTATATGATGTTGAGGAAATCACAAAACAACAATATTCAAACAAATTTTCGTTAGAATTTTATTCACTCAATTTCGTAACAAATAAAGAAGATTGAACCAATTCACATGCCATTTTCGGTAATGCAAGAAAAAAGTACTGACCAACAGTAAATTTGAATGCTCCAAAACAATTTGGCAACTCTAATGCAACTAACGCTACTAAAGATAATGCTAACAAAGAGTGTACTTTCATTTTCGTTTCATTCTACGGTTCTTTCCATTCAGTTTATTTGCCACCAATCTAGATAAAGAATATTATACTAATGAAACAAAACAAAATCAACCAAAATATTGAAATGAAATGAAACAATATCAATATAAATAATTTTATTACGATTTTATTATGTAAAACAGGATCTAGCGACTATTTGAATTTAGTTCGATCGGAAGCCATACAATTGGTCGATAATATACTCGAACGGAGCATTTTCTTTATTAATTCGCAACAACATTCGTCGAATACACTGTATTCAGAAAGTGAACATTTTGCCATCACATGCGATCCACACGGTGCAGATTTAGTTAAGTCACCGACCATCGAATCCATGTCGGGGAAATCATTTGATGACAATCTTAGCGGGCCAGACGATAATAATCCGCTGAACGACGGTCTGAGTTTCAATCAAACACTATACGATCAGTCAAATGACCTCAATATTCAGTCTAGAAATTAAATCTACAACATTCAAACCCGAACAAAATTTGTCGAAAAACGAAAACGAAAAAGAACCAGAGTGACACATGAATCACAGTAAAGAAAAACGAAATGTTAGTAAGCAAAATTTATAAAACGAAAAACAAATGGTCCACAATTTTTAGCGTTTATATAGTTCGAGAAGACATATATAGTAAATATTTATGGCATTTAAATTGAAATTGCAAAATTGTTTGATGATCCGGGCACTTTGAATGTAGTTGGCTTTTATTGGCTGTTTTCGTTTCAAATGCTACTTCTGTAAGTAAATCTCAATCATAAGAAATTAATGCATTTTGTACAAAAAATAACATGCGTTCACGCTAGTTAACAAAATTCATTTCTTCTCTAGATAAGTTACTAACAATATTTGCGCGCGTGCACTGTCATCGCCAATACTAAAAAATAAATGGGTGCTGTAGTGATCCGTTCTTTATTTGATCGACAAAAATTAAAAAAAAAAAAAAAACATGATGAAAATGCTTCTTTCCCCTAAATGTGTGGTTTTTTAATGTGCAACATGCTTTTAAAGGTGAATTAACTAATGAAAGACAACGTTGAAGAATTTTAATGGATTCAGTCCAATAACATTTCATTTTATTGGAATTGTTTGTTGAAAATCACTCAAAAATTGGAATTACACCAAAGAAAAGTGGCTCTCAATCAGGAGAAATATCCACCTGTTTAATACACGAAACATGCAACCTCTTTGGACTGAATCCATAAAATTCTTGTTTGATGACACAAAAAAAATCGCCCTAATTTTTATTGTTCATTCAAATTTTATTTTTAATGTGCGAAATTAGAATTTTTGATTGTAATTTTTAACATACAAAACGCATTCATTCGGCAAACAGAAAATAAATTGCGTAGAATTTCAATTAGCGTGTAGATAACAACAAAAACACAACATTTTCGGTCTCGGAACGGTTTTGGAAAAATTAAATTTGAAAGTATGTGTTTTTTGTACACGTTTGCTATTATAATCCCCTCCATAAATCTGAGCTACCATTCTCATTTTATAGATATATTTCACACTCACACACAGCATGCTTCAATGGTTTCCTCCTCTTGCAATCGACAGTTGTTTCGTTGAAGCAGCTTTTTTATTCAAAGAAAAAAGAAACGAAACATTGAGATCATTTTAATTTAGCTTATTGGAATTTTATTTGCCCATCAGAACAACAATTGAAGTCCCTTTCCATCTCAGGTGAAGACAAAACGTTTCAAATATTAACGACACACGATTACAGTGATTTTCAATAGAACAAAAGACAAACCATTCATTAATACAAATACAGTCATATGAGGAAAAAGAAAATCAAAATGAATTCCCGTACAAATTGTTCAATGTTCAGTACATGAAAGTGGAAGTGGAAATGGTAAATTTCCATGCATCAATTGTAAACGCCCTTTGTGGACGGTGTTGTCGAAATGTGTTGGAATCCAAATTCAGTATGATTTGCATGTAACTTGCGAATTAAATCTGTCTCTCTCCACCTGAATGAAAACAATGACACAGAAAGAAAAAAAATCACAAAGTCTAGACCATATATAGTCAGCACAAAAAAGTACAAAAACACCGATCATGCACAAGCAATAAATGAATTTCAACAAGAACGACTTCATTTTTCGGTGCATTTTAAGCTGTTTCTTTGATGAAAGCTTTGAAAAAACTACTTCTAACATCACTTGTAGGTTTTGTCTATGTGGGATCTGTTCCATCACCTCCTTTTATCAATTTGTTTACCTTTGTCCTACATTTATTACAATATTTGACTTGTGTAAATCAGAATTTTTGAAGGTATTTCAGCGAATTGCGAGTAATTTTGTTTAATGGATGAAATAAATGAACATTTGCCATTAACTCAATCGATTTGTATGCGTGGAAAATGCGATATTCTCATTTTACTTGAAATGAATTGCAGAGAAGTGATAACCATAATTTTATTCGGCTGTGATGAAAGATCGAAACGATTTGAATTCATTTTAATATACAATTTTTCTGTTGATGTTCTTCATTTCTAACGTCACAAAAATCCTATTGTCCTGAAATACTCTTTAAAGATCGATTTTCATGAGATGGTCATTCATTAAGAATTTCTTTGATTAAGTTTTCGAAAATCATTCATAAGAATTGTGGATTTTGACATATTTGCAATTTCAACTTTTTCATTGTGTAACAGCGTCATCCATGATTTCCTATGGACATCTGGATGATGTTGTGTAAATGGTTTGGTTCGAAAATTGCAATGTGTCAAATGCCATGCAAAATAACAAGATGGTCTTATTTAGTATTTTCCATTCGCTTTGAATTTATAGAGTCAAAAAGTCATATTGCTCCTAAACCAACGCCACGCGCCTCCAAGCCAATTGGTAGCACAGATTCAGCTACAACTTCAAAATCGGTTGGCGATGAGTTCGCCAATAATACCGACACCGATAATGAGCCCAGTGCAATTGTCGACCGAAGTTCCGGTGATTTTTCTGAAACGAAAAAATTCTGGCAATCATTAGAGTCTAGTCATTCGGTTTGTTCAGTCGATGAGCCACAAATGCCACCCGTACCAAAACCACGTTCACAATCACAGGCACAAGTTCAAAGTATTCAGCCGGTCAGTGATGATTTTGATTCAATTGAAAGGACCAGCATTTCACTCGTTGAGGAAAGCGCAAGTCAATTATCATCATCGTTGAAAATATCGTCAGAGGGTCAAGTTGAACGATCGGAATCGAGCAGCTTGAAATCGAAACCAGAAATTAATCGCGATGATGATGATTCAATTACTGATCGTTTGGAGAACGAAAGTTTCCCGATCGATAAACATAGCGAGAAAATTGATTCGGATCCATATGAAGCGAAATTGGATTCTCTGGAATACGATTCAACCGAACGAAGTTCTTCGTCAATCTACAAGGTCAAGGAGCGTGAAAATATTTTGGATGACGTTGATGATGAAGATAAAATTGATCACGAAAACAAAAGTGCAGCCTTTTACATTGGTGAATCGAGCGGAAACATTATCACCAAAACAGCGACTGAAAAACGTTCAGAATTTGCATACGATAATGAAGGCTATGAATCAAAGGACTCTGCAAAAGTTGAACAAAAACCAATAGAAATTGAAGACGACGTTCCACAAAGTAGCGAACGAGATTCACAACAAGAAGTTCGATTCAATTTACAGCCCGAAGAAATTGGTGTTGCCGCCTATGGCAAAGACGTCGATTTTGTGGTGAAACTCGAACGAATTCCCACCGGAATGGATAAATCGTTGGAAGAGAAATGCGAAACCGAATTATCCGAAAAGTTAATTCATGAATCACCAATCCCAACGGACCTCGAACAACACGAATATTATGGTTCGGAAAAATCGTTCGGCTCTGAAAAGTCATTTGAATCTGAGAGTGTGGAAGAATCGCATGTTGAAATTCAAGAGTTATCCAGTACAAGTGAATGGAATGTAGATGCAAACAAATCAAAACGAGAAGAAGAGCCAGTTATTTGTTTTCCCGACGAAAATGTGATTGAAGAAGAGAGCCGTGTTCGGATCGAGCAGCTTGATTCATTTGATTCGGCTTCACCGACTGAGCCACAGAAGGCAGCTGTCGTTCATTCACCCGTTGAAGAAAGAAAAATTGCTGATGAATTTGAGTATGCAGCACCAATCGACACCAATGTTTATGCTCAGGAAAGTGGCAAATACATCGAAAAGGAAATGTCGCAAAATTACGAATCTCCCAAAGTTACAGAAACCACGTTAATTCAACTAATCAGAATGCATGAAGATGACGAATTTATTAAACCAAAATCAGTAGCTGTTGTGCATTCACCGATTGAAACCGATGAAATAAAAGCTCCGAAAACGCTAATTCGTGATGAAACTCTGGAAATAAAACCAGCTGTTCATTCTCCGGTTCAAATCAGTTCATTTGATACATACACTAGTCAGGGGGCTTTGAAAGGAGAAAATATTGAAGAAACGTTGATTGATGACCTGTCATTTGGCTTTGATAAACCAACAACAGCAAAAGTTGTTCATTCTCCAATTGACAGTTCGATCAAATTGGAACAACAATTCAAAGAAGAATTTGCGGAGAAAGTTGAAGAACAACAAGAAATAGAAATAGAGACTAGCAAACAAGAAACGAAGCCAATCAGCAGCAGAACTGAGAAAATTGACGATTATTCTTTTGATTTTAGCGCACCCAAGCCAGCACCGGTCGTTCATTCTCCAGTCGACAGTTGGAAACAGGAATCACGATTTAAAGAAGAAATTGTTGAAAAAATTGAAACTTATTCCGACGAATCAACTCAAAAAGTCGAGCACGGAGAAATGAAACAGCCGATTGGTGGCCAAACTGATTTACTCGATGATTGTTCACTTGATTTTGGAACTAAAAAAACAACACCCATTGTTCATGCATTTGTAGACACTGCAGTCAAGTCAAGTCAAGAATGCAAAGACCAAATCATTGGTAAGGTTGAAACTCGAATGGAGGAATTCACTAAACAGCAACCAAGCGATGAATTGAAGCAGCCACTTGACAGTAAATCTGAATTACTCGATGATTTTTCATTGGATTTTGGCAAATCAAAACCAGCTCCGGTCCTACATTCTCCAGTTGAAAGCTCAAAACACGAATTTGAGGCGAAATCCATCGAATCCCGAGCCGAAGATTTGAGTCAAAGACAGCCCATCGACGAAACAAGTTTATCGATTGCCAGTAAATCGGAGGTCATTCATCGGATCGGTACATCAAAAGTAACTCCAAAAACACGTTGGTCAGCAAACGATCCAGACCATTCGAGCCCGAGCAGTCAAAGCTTAGAAAACAGTAGACCATGTTCGTCGGATGTTGAAAATTTGTATGTTTCCTATCCAAATTCATCGGCCGAATATCAAACAGCGTTGGATGCATCATCGCTTGTTCCGGGTTCAACTGAATACCACACCGCCGTAAGCACATTCGATCACAGTGGCAAAACAATCAGCTCACAAGAAAGCATGAAGAGTTTGGATTCGGAAAGCTCTGGAAATTTAGGAAGTGTTGAAGTTTCTGAGGCATCAGAGACACTGGTACCGTCAACGGCTGAGCTAGATTTTGATGAAAACGAACAGCGTTTATCAAGTCTCGATACATTCGGTGACAACATTTTGGAAGAGAATATTCTTGATCTTGAATCTGACGACATTTCAGGTCCAATGAAGCGTTCACATGAAATGATATTCTCATACGATATTGCAACAGTTGAAAGCCAAGAGTCCCTGAACTCAGTTGAAAAGTCTGAAATGAGCGAACGTAAAGCTAGCGATGAAGAGTTCAAGGTGCAGAGTGAGGTTAGTAGCGATGAAACTAAGTTCGGAACAAGCGTTGGCAGCAATTTATCGATGAGTTTTTCGACAACATCAAATGCAGATACCATTGTTGAAAACATACAAGAGGATATGGCAAGTTCGTATGGCGCTGGTTCACTTGTTGGCAGCTATGAACCGAAAACCATTCTAATGGACGAAAGCACATCGTTTGAAGAGAAATTCCCAATAGAACCAGTTGAAAATCTCGTCATGACAACGACCACTGTAACTGAAGACAATGTTACTTCGGTCAACACTCAAATTACATCGGATGTCAAAGAAGATGATGCTGCCGAAGAAATGACACCACGACGCGGTAAAGGCCACAAACGTAACGATAGCACATCATTTTTATCAAGCTTGGATATGGCAAAACTTTCGCAAGAAAGCACCGACAGCTGTCCCGACAGCTCATCGCTTGACGAAGAAATGATCATTCACGATGTGCCCGAGGACGAACGAAAGGAAAGCGGTTCCGATTCGGATTATGATCGTTACGAAACGGAATATTCGCGTTCATTCAAAAAGCCAGGTGTGCAACGCAAAAAGAAAGCAATGGCACCGAAAAGCGCACAAAAACCCGAACCCGAGCAACTAGAACGCAAAAAATCAATTCCAAGCATTGAAACCATTGTAGAAGTATCGGAAGATATTATCGAAACGGAAAAGTTGCGCAGTCGTGGAGCATCACAAAATATGCTAGATTATTCACAAATTCCCGATATTACCATTACTGATGATCCTACAAAATATGTGTCAGATGATGAAGATTTCGAACAAAAACAACCAGAACCAGTGGCGGTTGAGCAATCAAAAGCGGAGCCGGTGAAGATTTCAGAGGTAGCTAAGAAATCTGAACAAGTACGTCAACCGAAAGAACCGAAAATTTCCCATGAAGAATATGAGAAACTGATCGAACGTCAATATAAAACGCAAGAGGATCCATACGAACCAAAAGCGGACTCACCAACAAGTGATTCGTTTGAGCTGGTCGAGCAGCCGGATATTTCCGATGAATTTGTGATTATCGAAGAAGTGGCCAAAGAAGCGGACGAACTTATGACCGAAGGCAAAAGTGTTTCGATCCAACAGACAAAATATGTGAAGAAACACGATGACGAGGTGGAAAAAATAATAATAAAATCGGCTCCAGCTGCTACGAATGAAGGATCAACTTTGCTGCATGGTCGCCATGATTTGGCATTTGAGTTTGAAGAAAGTCCATCTAGCGGTGCAAATACTGAATCAAGTGAAGAGGGTGCCGGCATGGAATCCAGTCGCAAATGGGTTGAAATGCAATTGGCTGAACAAGCTCAAAACTTACGCTATCCATATGATGTTGATCGGGGCATTCTTGAAGATATTAAGGAAGAGGATACTGACTTTGAAGTCGGTAGCAGTCGCATAAGCAGTTTCAAGGACTCGTATTCAAGTAATGATTTTGAGGCAGCCGCCGCTCGTCGTTATCATTCAAAAGATCAGGATAATGTTTCGGTTAACAGTTTGCAAGAGTTTGAGCGACTTGAACAAGCGATTTCGTTGGAGAACAGGAAATTCCATTCAAGCTCGAATGATTCATTCAGTAATGGAAGTTTCCCGAAACGCGGTTTGCGAACAGCCCAGGCTGATGAAATATCATTATGTAGTTTGCAAGATTTCGAAGGATTAGAAAATGCTTGCCTGGAAGCCACATTATTGGAACTCAGAGCAAAAGAAGAACATGCTTCGTTGCTGTCACGTTCGGATGAGTCCAACAAATCCGGTAGCCAATCCGACGATGGAGCCGCAAAAGTTATTGAAAAAACAACGACCATCGTAACCAAAGCGCAGCCTTTGAAAACTTCAATCGACCCAATTACTGGAATATTTTCCGCTTCACAAACAACTGTAACGAGAGTAATAACGGAGACAAAATCCAAGATTGAACCGGACGATGAACTTTCGGCATCAAATTTAATGGAAGTTTCCACAGACAGTTTGGAAGCAAAACAATCGAAACAAGCGTTGCACAGCAAAAATACATCTCAACATGGTAGCAGCGATAGTTTGGAAATAAACAAAAGCGCAGATATAATGACTAGCAGCATTGATTCAATTGAAATCTCAAAAGATGGAGCAACGACTAAATCATCGAAATCCGATGGCGATTCAATTGAACAGATTGCACGCGGCGATAAACGTGACAGCATCGATTCGATTGATGCCCAATACGTCGCAATGACACAATCCATTCACATGCAACGTGATTCATTCGATGCAAATCTTCTTGATCTCACCTCATCGGGCATTATGGGTGGTTCGTATATCACGGATGGTAAAAATGTCACAACAACTTCGATGGCATCGTCGTCCGGCTACGGTGGTGGCATTAGCAAAGACATTTCAAGCGATTCACTGAATCTAAACCAAGAGCCAGAGTTACTCATAACGAGCACTGAAAGTCTCGATAATACAAGCTCCACATTTGCAACGTATCAAAGTCAAACTGATTCTCAAATGACATTGTCGGGTAGCATGACAAGTTGCGATTCAAACACTCTTGTCGACGTCGACACATGCGATACGATGATATACAGTGATTTATACCAGAGTGGCGCAGCCAATCTGTTGCCCGATGATAAGTTTGGTGTGCATATGACTTCGACAACTGTGACCACAACTAGCGCATACAAAGCCAAATCGAGCAGTAATGATGTTGATAAATCATAAATCGTCAGTAGATCTCTTGTTGAAGGCGCGTCATGATCTTTCAAAGGTATTGTTTTTTTTTTCACTCTCTATCTATCTCTCTGCTATGTTCGCTTTTGATTCCAAAAATCAATCATATACTGTGCTCTCATACAATATCTTCGTATATCAATCATAAGATTGTTTTATTTATTCTTTTGTATATGCTGTAAAGTGTTTTGTTTTTTGTTTTCTTGTAATTTATGTAGTGTTGAGTTAAATCTCAGAAGAAAAAAAAACTTATTTAATTGTATCCCCAATGTACGTAAATATGAGAACTACCTTCCCTATACTTGTCAAATTGCATGAGTCCAACTATATAGGTATCGCCTTCAAAAATCGATTTTAGGTAGACATGCAACTCCAGGGATCAAATTGAATGAATTAATCAATATGAATAGAGAAAAAGAAATAGTAGTAGATTTTTCAGAACGAAACATAATAGGTCATAGGAAAAACTTTTTAGAGAATATTCTTGAATACTATTATTACCAGAAAGCAAAAATATACCGCCCCGAAACGTGTTAAAATGACATTTTTCTCTCTTAAAACGATTATATAATAACTACACGTTGTGTCAGCATGTTAGCCAAAAACCATTGATTTAATTACCGATTAAATAATGACAGAAAAAAGACACCCAAAACGATTAACACAAAACACATTCAAATCAGCATATTCCAACATGAGTCCATGTACATTTATTATAAATCTGGGCCGTCCGTATGCGAACGGTGTAGTGTGACTGCTTCTTCTTCTTAACTAACACATCTATACATGTAAGTCACCATATTGGTTAAAATGTTCAAAAATGGCACTCAATACACTGTATACATGTTCAATATGGCCGCGCCCATTGTGTACGACAGTGTGAAGAAGAAGAAGCAGTATTATAAGAAACTGTGTATGGGTTTACATAGGGATGATCTGGGCATAGATTTTCTAGAGCTAATATTTGTTTCGGTTTAATATTGATAGAATGACTGGAAAATCCATGCCCCTGCTTTACAGCACATATGATAATTTCATTGTGAAATTATCATGTTCAAAGAGAATATGTGTTCAGAATATTGAAATGGTCATTTGAGATATTCTTTTGTTGTTGTAAATAGCTGTTTTACACATTCACGCACACATACAACATACAAACAACTCTCACTGCAAACCAATCCATTTACATGCTTTTAAATTATTATCACATTTTCGCTGAATGTCCCGCATGAATTTTGTAATTCAATTGTAATTAGCATAAATTACCTTATCACAAATAATCTCTTCGGTTTCGCTCACATTGGATTTCATCGATGTATTCAAAGATCCTCAAATGTATACTTCTTGACTGTGTCTATTTCATGCTTATAATTTGTTGATTACTTCATAAGAAAAAACAAGTTTAATTATGCACCAACAACACACATTTTTGTAGCTATATTCATTAGGCGGTTAAGAACAAGACACATTGGATTTGATTTCGAGTGCATCCGCTTTTTATTTTATTGTTTTTTTTTTTATCCAATCTTTAACTAAACAAGTTTCGTGCAAAATTTTGGACTAGTTAACTAACTGAATCCCTTATCTTTTAATTCTTTGTTTTTCTTCTGAAAAAAATAGGTGATGTTCATTAGAGGGAGCAAAGAAACAACTATTAATAAACATTTGTCTTGATAAAGTGTGGTTTGCTTCATCCCATAAATATTTATGTAAGTCCATAATTTTCACACCATCAAATTCAATTGAAGCTCGATATAACTTAAATATTATTGTTTTTTTTTCTCCATTTTCAGATTAATCACGTTGCATTTGGAACCAATATGAGCTAAAAATAAACTCTGACCAGCAATCTATCCAATATTAACCAATGTACCCAACAAAAAATATTTCACTGAATGTTTTTCGTAATATTTTCATCTAATTACAAGAAAAGTAAATCAATTTAATGCATAATTAGTATAAAATTATCTTATTTATACACATTATATGAATTATCTAATTTATAACAATGTAATGGTATAGCTTTTATTTGAATTTGGAAGCTTTTTTGATTGCACATCGTAATAAACATTTAAAGAAAATCAACAAAAAAATATTCAGAATAAATACGCAAGAAAATGGCAAAATGAATACATAAATTTTATCTACATACTCAAATATTCATTCATGCTTTTTGACGATGTTGAATTCTGAGCTATTTGCTTTAGCATCCAATAAAGTTGTATCTACACAAAAAAATAAAAACACCAATTGCGAATTTAATCAATAGGAATAAGTGATCCGATTCAGCAATCATATGATTTGATATTGAAAGTTTTTTCTTCTTCAGATGACTTGTATGAAGTAAGTATACAATAGTCTAAAACTAACATATTGGTACATAATACATATGTTAAATTACAGAATGGGAAACTTTTGGGCACAATTTGTTACCTTCCTTTGACTTGGTTAGTTGATTTTAATCAATAGATTCTCTTCAATTTTCAATCTATTTATACTCAATCGTAGGTATGAAATTCCGAACAAATTACAACATTATCTTCAATTTTTAAAAAGCAAGAATAATTCATATTCATATAGGGGATGTTGGGGTGATCTAGAGGACTCTTTCTATATCATAGAAGAGAAACTAGGGCATGTTCAGGGATATTAGGGAATATTGTATACCGTAGAAAAGGTATTGTAAAATGGAAACCTTTGGCCAAGTAAATTTTCTCCTGACCCATCTACATACGCAGTTGAAATTCAGTTAGCGCCACAAACAATTGTCAGTTGTCAACAATAACTTTGTGGTGAATTCAAAAACAGTGTTTGATTTGAAAAAAAAAAGAGGCGATAAGATTTTTTTTTAATGTTTCAAACAAGCACAAAAAATCTTATATAAATTATAATCAAATTTGGCCGAGAAATACGTAGTTGAAAATAAAAATAATGTTTCGTGCGATTTCACAATATTATTATAATAATAATTATTATTGTTATTATTTATATATTTCGTCAAATACTGGCTTTATTATTGAGATTCTTTTTTTTGACAGTTAGCTGTTGGCTATCGTACACTAATGTAACCGCACACAATGAACCGAGTCAGAGTTTCTTTCAGTCGTACCGAAAAGTGTAAAAAAGCGTTATTAAGATTGCATTTTAATAATATGTTATTATTATAACATTATGGCTAAACGGATTTCTGGATTCGAGCAATTGAATGGGCTCATTTCCTGTCAGAATCAACCTATTTCATCTAATTTCTATGAGCCGTTGCTTAGTTATGATATCGAAGCCACCACGATCAACTTGCATGACTTTCCATACTCCCCAACGACATTCAAATATATGGCCAAACGGATTTCTTGATTCGAGCAATCGAATGGGCTCATTTCCTGTCAGAATCAACCTATTTCATCTAATTTCCATGAGCCATTGCTTGGTTATTAATTGCTTAATTTGTTAATAAAATGTTATTACCGCCAAATCTTAGAATTTATTAAGATAACTCCCAATACAACTCATAACATATCATGTTATTATTATGCCTGAATCTTCGGCAATAACATATCGAAAATGTAAATCTGTACATTTCATTTTATAATCACCGAACGAATCCCTGTGTATACACACAAAGTTAAGGAATGACAATATTATTTTGTTGAAATTCCCCTTCTGTTTCGCTGAAAATTTAAAGAGAAAAACCCACATAATTGCTGGAATTTTACTAAAACTTCTATCTGTCAACATAAAAACTAGACCAACCAACATTTTAGTTGTCAGTGCCTGTCACGTTGAATGAACAGAGAACTGTGAATAATGAGTGCATTTTAAATGAATGGGCAAGCGGAATAATGAAACGTAATTCTGTTTTTAAATGAAGTGCCTCTGAGAAAAATTTTCAGTAAAAAAGCCCGACAAAAATATTGTCTGAATAAGATTTTCATACAAATTTTTATCAGACAATATTTTTGTGGGGCTTTTTTACTGAAAAATTTTCTCAGAGGCACTTCATTTGAAAACAGAATTACGTTTCATTATTCCGCTTGCCCATTCAAATGGCCTTCAGGTGAAAATGGAAAATCTTCAATATAAAGTCTCGGTCTGCAAAGTTTGACATTTTGAGATATTAGTGTGTCAAAATACTAAATGCGACATGAAAATTGCACATTTGAGTAGATAATGACGAAAAATTAAAATTTATCCTAAATATATAAGGCACATAAAATGTTCGAATTTTCCAGTTGAAGTTGAGTTTTTGATATGAAGTGTTAGGTTGAATTCAAGTGCATTTTCAAAAAACAAACAAATTAAAAGTTGTAGAGAAGGAAATAACGAAGAGAATACCTATATATAATTTTGCGAGTTTGAAATTAAATGGACGCATTGAAAATGTCGAAAATTCAAGTGCTTGAATATAACCAAAAATTTATGGCACCAATCGGCTTATATTCGTACCGTCTCATCGAACCTACAAATGAATTTTACACTGCAATTGCTCCATATTACATTCAGTTTTTCAATTTAGCTTTCTTAATACTGTCCACTGCAGTGTTCACGTTTCAGAATTTATCGCAAATCGGTCTCGCCTTGCAGAATGTTAGTTTGTTCATCGCTGGCATCCAATGTGCAGGATTGTTCATAAACGTTGGAATCAACATGAAAAAGGTTAAAATATTTCATCTCAGATGTCAAGCAATTGTTGATAGAGGTAGCTCATATATTTATTGCGATTTTTTCAACAAATATTTCAAAAGAAAATTCGAATTTAGCCAAAACTGGGTGATACGATATTTACTGGAACAATGAGCAAAAATGCCGAAGATTCACCAAGAGAATTTGCTGTTACATTCTAGGCCATTCTCAAGTATTTGTGGCTGCACTCTTCTATTCGGTTTACTGCATTTACGTTGGAAATTTTGACACATCCACTTGGCCATTGCCGTTCAATATGATGGTCCCTTATGACACAACGGTTATTTGGGGCTGGTATTTTATGTGGTTCATTCAAATTAATACTGCATTTAGCTATTGTCTCAGCACTATCGCACCAACGTCTTACTTTGTTGCCTGTTGCTTATACAACGTCGACCCTTTTGATCACTTTGATTTCTTAATACGAACGATTGGAGTGGACGTCAAAGAGAGTCTAGAGGAAACGAATTCAATCAAGCTTCAGATTATGCGACGAAACATCAAGGGAAAACTCATCAATCTGGTTAAGCATCATGCCGAAATCTTAGAGTAAGCCATTTCATGGGTCCGAGTGCTAAAATGCTAAAGACAATCTTTTAGGTTCTTCAATTTGTGTCATGAAATCAACAGCGGGGGAATTTTTTGGCTTCTCACACTCAATGCGTTATTTATGGCAGTCTCAATTTTCAACATAGAACATGTAAATGTTTTAATATTCACATTTTTCAAATTTGAAAACCATAATATTCGGATTTGACCGATATTGTTTGTAGTCTGCCCTTGACATCGTGAGTATTGTTTACAATGCATTCTGCATGGCATGCTCCCTGATTTGGCCATCATTATTCTGTTACTATGCGACTGTTGTCACCACACGCCTTTCATCAATTGCTAACGAAGCTTATGGAACAATTTGGTACGATTATCCTCTGGAGTTGCAAAAATTCATGATTTTGATCATTGCTCGCTCGCAGGAGCCTGTTTACTTCACCGGCTTCAATTTTGTTCTATGCACATTGGAGACTTTCGGAAAAGTAATTTTATTAATTGTTGTTATACTCATATCTAATATGAATTTCGATTTCACACAGATTTTCAAGTCATCCTGCTCTTACTACGTGGTATTCAGGAGTATTCAACGTTAGAATGGTTTTTAATTGTTATTGCTATTACCATAACTTAGGATTTCGGTTCTTTTTCAGACAAAATGACGTTCCATCCGATTTTTCGGACTTTAATATACACATTGGCACAATATGCGGTATTCCTCAAGCTATTTGGCCTCACAGTGTCAAATGTACAACAGTAATCAAATTGGCTACAAATTGTGGCAATATGTATGTTATGGTCCGAAAATTTGGATGAACTGTCTGTCTGTCTGTCTGTCATTTTAACTTACCTTACATGTTTCGTTCGGAAAGATTAAACATTTTCATTTCCAAGCGAATGCCGAGAACTGTATATTTTACTAGCTAATCGTGTCTATCGAACATGAATATTTTGACGTCAAAGCAAACGAATAACGTGTATTCCTTTTCAAAACCTGTCTATGTTTTACAACTATACACAGTAGTTTTCGCAGTCAGGGGTTTTATTGAATCTAAAACGAACCACAAAACTTTAAAAATAAAACAAATAAAAATGGCCCAGAAATGGTATATGTATTACACAGGGTTTTTCAAATAACCCTGACTATTTGTTTTCTTTTAATAAAGGAAACACATGTCTTTTACATTTCCGAAACAAAAACATGCATTTCAGTACGGGGAGATATGTTCTGATTACTTTTTGACACCCCTTTTTGTCGACTATTTCTTGAGGTAGACAAAACATGGCCTGACAACGTATTTTTCAACCACCCAAGTGCGAACGCTACGTCTTTTAAAAGAAGTGATTAATGGTATAGCTGAAATTTTCCTCACGCCATTCTCGCGTATTCTGTATAACATTGCAGAGAAGATGCACGTCTTTCAAACAGGAAATTATATAGAAGACGTGAGAAAGGCGTGAATACGTGAACCGCGTCTTTCAAAAGACGTAGCGTTCGCACTTGGGCAGTGAAGTTGTTTTCACAAAAAATGGTTTCGGACTATGGCTTTATTATTGTAGAAAGGCTCATGAATATTCTGAGCATTTTCAGTAGCATAAAAACACGTCGAAAATTAGAAAATTTTCTCAAAACCATTCTCGAACCAATTCCCATGGAGATCATTCGAAAGATAATATTTCCAAAAAGTGAGCAGAATATATCTCTAACGAATCGAAAATGGAAAAATTATTGGTTTTAATTAAAACAAATATATAGGTCAGATCAATTTGGTACATCCTGTGCTAGTACTTGTTAAAAATTATTTCCTGTTTCCATTTCAATTATTAATCAGACGTGCTCACGATTGTTGCACATGTTCAGTATATTTCACGAACCCGATTATGATCACGTTTCGAAGCATTGCAACGACTATGTGTGTCATTACGGTGATACGAGCTTATATATCAGATAACTGATATATTATGTCTAAATTGTGGTGCTATGTTTTGCAATTATTCACACAAGTTTTAACACTCAAACGGTGCCTAAAAAAATTTCCCTAGTGACGGTCTCTGTCTCAAAATGAGTGAGGGTATTGTATGCTCAATAAAATTGTTGCATAACCTCACTTAAAAAAAATTTAGCAAATAAATCTCTCAAAAATATTCATTCCTTCAGAGTGAGAAATTATGTGAAATTTTTTTTCAGTACTTCCATGTAATAATAGGGTAGAATGAGGCTTCTCGATGACCGAGGCAAACCGACGCAGTCCACATATCTCGAAAACGATAACTCTTTATGAAGACTAAGTGTAATACAAGTATACAGCTAGTTTCGCCGTTTTATTCTCCACATTTGGACGGTGACAATTGTGTTCTTGACACTGCTAATTACTAATGAAATTCAATTGGAGCAAGGAGCCAATGGTGTAACAAAACCTGGAAGGTAGACTAGATACTAGAAAAACTACCCGACGAGAAATTTGCGGAATATCGCATTGCGACTATTCTACGTATAGTCGCAATACGAAAAAGTCCGTCGAACGCAGCCAACTTCACGTTGGTTGTACGAAGTTTCAAGTCGAAATATCACACTCGATTCAGTTACAACTTCACATTTATCGCAGCGCGAATAGTCGCAGGGTATTCAGCGATAACATTTTGCGGCAACTTTTATTGTGGATACCTATTCGCATTGCGAGTATCCGCACTCAAAAACGGATATGCGACGGATAGTCGACGTACACCTATTTCACCGCAAATTTCTCGTCGGGCTAGAAACATACTAGAAATATTAGAAGTATTCAGTTCACACACGGTATCTGTGATTTTAAGTAAGAGTAACTGTCAAATTGTACCAAAAAAAACTAGAAAAATCTAGTGCATACTAGAATTCTGTGCCTAACCCTTAGGAAAAACAGTCATCAGGGTAAAAAAAAACATTTCTATAATCTATGGTAAATTCCTTTTTCATCCATGTTTCTAGTTTGTGAATTAATATTTTCATGTCATTTTCTTTAAAAACAACTATAAAACTATGCTCTGTACATATGTTTGGTTACTTGCTTCAGGGATAATTAATTGACTTGATAGACGGTGTTAATGGGGATGCGTCAGTTCACCCCGAAAAAATGGTGGAAAATTGAGAAGTATAAGTGTATGTATCGAAAAATGCGCATTGGCAATACCTATCATATGACATGATGATAATTTAAATTGAATGATTGAGTTAGGACAGTTTTTGTACTAAATATCGTCCTCACCTATATGCGGGAAAAACTGAAAGTTCTGAAAAACGTAGTTCGATCAATAATCGACTATATTGGAGTTATTTTTGTGGCGTCTCTACTCGCATTTACCGTCCATTATTGTAAAAGCTTACTTGTCAAAGTTCAAACATCAATGCAAACATATGAAAGTGGAGGAAATGACGCATGCCGCCAATACTTAGCAAATGATGCACAAATATATTTGTTGTTGTACTGATTTGCTAGATACATTGATAGTTCATCAGGTCGGCGACATGATTCGTAGATGGCGTGTTGGTAGTATTTTCAACAGCCATTACATCGTAAGGTATACGACCCACCGTACTGTAATATCTTCATAAAAAAAAAATGAAGTGCAAAAGTTAAAACGGGTCTTGAAAAACAACAACCATTACAGCATTTAAGTGTTAAAGAAATTCGTGGGCTTTTAAAAAAATGTACAGTTAAGAATAAATTAGTTCTTTCAACTATGACGTCAATGTGCTCACGTTTGATATGCGTGAATGTGCTCACAATATATGGAAAACACGATCGCACGTTTATCGTGCAAAAAGTTTGACGAGTTCTACTATGGAATCATGAAACAAAGACATTGTATAAATAGTCGACATCTTGTTGGAAGCAGTCAGTTCATTGTTGACAACTTAATTATCAACAATTAGTGAAAAAAGACTAACATATTATAATGAAACTGATTTTAGTTTTATTGGCAACTTTTTTAGTGGCTACAGTATGTGCGGGGTACGGTGATGCAAATGGTTACGGAGGAGATGGTTCAAATTTTGAAGAAAGGAAGGGTTACAATCGTTCGAAAGGTTATGGAGAATCAAGAGGCTATGGAGTATATAGACATCGGCCAAGAAGCAGACGAGGACATAGGATAAGTAGACCAGGCTCATCATGGTATAATCCTGGAGGTCCAATAAAAACCACGATAGGTAAATCTAGATTTATATAGCTATAATGATATATATATGTACATATATATATAGCTATATAAGTCACATTTGATAGAATTTGAAAGTTGATATAAATTTTGAACGTGTTTATGAAAGAACGGCGTTGAGGTTCTTGCCAAATATTGACGGTGTCAAATTGTATCCTCGTAATTAACTGTTGTCGTGCCGACTTCGCGTACTAGCTGCCAACAGTGCGAGCGAATACGTTATATGCCACCGCCGAAATCTCTACAGTAGTTTTCATCGATATTGTATTTTTTAATGGAACAATTACATATTACACCGATGGAAAAAAAACTATAGTGAATAACGAAAACGTTATGTTCATAACACCGTCCAACACATGTTTTCGCACAAGAGAAATTCCGATTGCTTGTTTTAGAGGACCAAAAACCAAGCACTTTTGCATCATTAGTTTGTACGAAACCACGTCTAGATTTTTTTTTATCGACACATATGAGCAAATCACAAACATGAGCTTCGATTTGACAGGTAAAGCAAATATGAATCCTTTACGAACATTTTGGGTACTTACATGACCAAATCGAGTGATGTTTTCACATATTTCTGGCCGCATATTCGGTTGGTTCGATTTCAACTCTAGAGGAATCGACTTTTGGCCAAAAATCCTTAAGTATAGGCTTTTCAGGGATGGTATCTTGGCGCAAAGTTTTTTTCTCTCGAAAATATGGAGAGTCTACCCAGACAAAAACTCTCAGAATTGACTTTTTGAGGTACCTCCCGAACAAAAGTTACGTTTTTCATGCATTTTGCTATGAAAATATCATTTTTTGTTCAGGAGGTACCCCAAAAATACACTATTTGGATGATTTTCATGTAAAAAATTATTTTTCTCGAGAAATATTGGGAATGTTCTCACACAGAATCTCTTATAAATGATTTTTGAGGTACCTCCCGAACAAAAAATGATATTTTCATAGCAAAATGCATGAAAAACGTAACTTTTGTTCGGGAGATACCACAAAAAGTCAATTTTGAGAGTTTTTGTCTGGGTAGACTCCACATATTTTCGAGAAAAAAAAACTTTGCGCCAAGATACCATCCCTGAAAAGCCTATATTTAAGGATTTATGGCCAAAAGTCGATTCTTTTAGAGTTGAAATCGAACCAACCGAATATGCCAGAAATATGTGAAAACATCACTCGATTTGGTCATGGAAGCACCCAAACTGTTTGTAAAGGATCATACTAGATGTTGAAAGGCAGAAAAAGTAGAAATTATTTGCTTTACCTGTCAAACCGAAGCTCATGTTTGTGATTTGCTCATTTTGGCCTGAAATTTGTCTTATATGTGTCGATAAAAAAAAAATCTAGACGTGGTTCCGGTCATTCTAATGATGCAGAAGTGTTTGTTTTGAGGTCCTCTAACAAACGCCATCGGAATTTCTCTTGTGCGAGAAAAAAAGTTGAAATTTGTCGAACGGTGTAATCATCACATACCTGATGTTGAGACGAAGTGTTATCGAAAACGTTAGCCATCAATAACAAATTGTACAATATTAGGAAGTAAAAAAAAAGGACTTCACTTACCAGTAAACATATGAGTGTTTCAGAAATTTTTTCACAAAATTTCACCTGGATTCGATAGTTGGGCTCAAATGATGACGATTGATGCAAATATATTGGTTAGGTGAAGAACGTTATTGGGATTTTCCCCTTTTCAAACCATTATAAATCAATAAAATTGAAATTAAATGAAAAATAAAAATGTGGGGGATTTGGTTCCTCCAAAATGGGCGATTATCCATACCATAGGAGGTGGGAAAGATCCGTTCAGTCCCTCTGAATTGGCTATAACTCTTGATCTACGATACTATGAGATAAACTTTGTTCACAAACAAATTTGGTCATGGTGCTTATATTCATATGAGAATGATAAACATTAACCTTAACTAAGAATTCATGAAGAAAAACTCGAAAAATAAATTTCCTGCGTGACGTTCCGTCAGTATTTTTGCCCTTATAGTAAATAAAATTACAAATATGCCGATGGCACGCAAGACAACAAAATAGCCTTCTTTCGGTAGTTGAGCCCGTAGAATAAATATTTTGGTTTTCGTGAATTCAACAAGTGCGTTTGCAAAATGAGCGTTGACGCCTGTAGTCAGGTTTTGAACGAATTTAATTTTGTCAAAATGATTTTGCGAATGTTATTATTGTTAGAGTAATGCTACCTTCGATGAAAAGTCTATCCCAAGAACAATATCATTTAAGCAGTAAAAAATAACTGCCTCTATTTAAGCGCACCCAGTCAATCATTTTACTCGTAGCAAATGGAGTTTAAAATTAAATCCCAAATAGATTAAAAGCGAAATTTCGCCTAACAGGCTCCAAATACCAGCAGAAATATCGACTGAATCATCCTTGGCTGAAAAAGCGCCAAAAATAAAGACGTTTATTTTTTACTGTAAAATATCCGTATAGAAGCAAAAATCGGTTGAGTTGAGACACTAATTAAGAATAGCTGTAAGCCTTGAAATTCAATGTCGATACATTTGTGTCGCTAAGCATATTCCCATTTTTATGCTCAGCGACACATTTAATGTTCTTGGTTCCGACATACAGGAAGCCCAACCACAGATGATAAAACTCAACCGTGCAACGGTGTTCTATTTTTAAAATGGGCAAACTAACAAAAATACATATAGATATTACATATTCGTAGACGAACCGACCGAAAAGCCAACCTCAGCACCAGGCACAGGTAGGAGCCTATCCACTATATGAAAATGGTAAATCTTTCATAATATTATATTTTTTAGGAACGCCAAACACTGGATTCCCAACTAATCCAACTGGTAATTTTTCCTTCATTCCTTGACAAAGCAAAATGATTCCATTGCATTGATTTGTCCTTTCAATTGATTGCTAGGTGGACCAGGAACTGGCGTAACCTCCGTGACGAACACTCGATTCCCAACTAATCCAACTGGTAATTTTTTCTTCATTTCTGGACAAAGCAAAATGAATCTACTGCATTGATTTGTCCTTTCAATTGATTGCTAGGTGGACCAGGAACTGGCGTAACCTCCGTGACGAACACTCGATTC
>NW_022595244.1:21019476-21019817 GCF_009176505.1 Sitodiplosis mosellana
ATTGAGTTGTCTCTTCAATTGATTGCTAGGTGAACCAGGAACTGGCGAAACATCCGTGACGAACACTCGATTCCCAACTAATCCAACTGGTAATTTTTTCTTCATTTCTTGACAAAGCAAAACGATTCCACTGCATTGATTTGTCCCTTCAATTGATTGCTAGGTGTACCAGGAACTGGTGAAACATCCGTGACGAACACTCGATTCCCAACTAATCCAACTGGTAATTTTTTCTTCATTTCTTGACAAAGCGAAATGAATCTACTGCATTGATTTGTCTCTTCAATTGATTGTTAGGTGGACCAGGAACTGGCGAAACATCCGTGACGAACACTCGATTC
>NW_022595244.1:21019917-21031743 GCF_009176505.1 Sitodiplosis mosellana
TTTTCTTCATTTCTTGACAAAGCAAAACGATTCCACTGCATTGAGTTGTCTCTTCAATTGATTGCTAGGTGGACCAGGAACTGGTGAAACATCCGTGACGAACACTCGATTCCCAACTAATCCAACTGGTAATTTTTTCTTCATTTCTTGACAAAGCAAAATGAATCTACTGCATTGAGTTGTCTCTTCAATTGATTGCTAGATGGACCAGAAACTGGCGAAACATCCGTGACGAACACACGATTCCCAACTTATCCAACTGGTATATTCTCTTCGCTGTTCTTAACAAAATGAATTTTTTCACAACTCTGAGTTGTCTCAAGAATTTGAAGACATTGATTGTCATTGTATGTTTACTTTTAGGTGGCTCAGGAAGTTCTCCAACGGAAGCACCAACATCTTCGCCCTCTCCTCCATGTTCGATGGGAAATGTTAATCAAATCACTATTCTAGAATCTATAAAATCTTTATTCGATAGAACGCTCAAGGCTGCTGTTAAAGTCGTCAGATATTTCTTGAGCGTAATTTTCAAAAATCTGCTCAATGTCCTCACCAATGTCGTGCCAAAGGGTGGGAGGGTTAACGTAATAAATCTGATAACTTTGCTGAAAAGGCTGAAGAATCCCACACTTTCAACCTTGATTTTCAAGGTCCTAAAATTGTATAAGGCAAAAGAGTGTCTGGCTTTTGAATTAATTCCGAATTTCATTCTGAACACCAAAATCAATATTAATGCATTCATTAAGCTGTTCCGAAGTCAATGCCAATATAGAACTTCGGTTACATTCACTTTGATTCTTAATGTAATTGGTGATTATTTAGTTAATGTATACTCTATCAGATTGCATTGAAAATATGCCGCAGTGATTCGGTAACAAGTTCTTTTTTTAATCTGGTAATAATATTCAAATTGTACTTAAACTTTGAAATATATTGTTAATAAAATTTGAAAATACTTACAATAAACATACTATCTTTTCACATGTTTCACGATTAATTGAGACGTATTATAATAATAAAGATTACCTTTATTCCACAGCCCAGAAAACAATGACAACTGGGCAATCACTTTGACATTTCGTCGATTCTCCCTATCGAGCGTCGCGTAAAATCGAATGTCTCCTTGCCTTAAAATCGCATGAAAAGAGCCAGTTTTACGCACATGCCTTAATAAGTGCCATGTAAATGCAAACGTCGCGTAAAATCGGATCTTTTCATGCGACGACTCTCTCAATAGTTACGCTGGCCACCGCATTTTCTAGTAGCACAATCGCTGTTGCCAGTCAGTTCCATGATTGCTTTATTGAATAGAAAATTAACTCACGCAATATACTTTATTCCATTAAGACCTAGAGTTGCAAAATTGAAACATGTTGGTTTTTCGCTTTTATGGGCTTCAACTTGAATCATATGGTCACGGTCGCGTAAGACGAAATCGCGGGAAAAAGGTTGAAAGCGGAAAAAAATGGTCTTAATGTTATTAGATTGCCATGAAGTCTTGCACCATTTACATAAACTCAATATATTCTGAAATTTTCATGGGATTTTGATTATTTTTTCTTATCGAAATTGTTGAATTTGCGATTTTTTTCTTCATTTTTTGACTTTTTGTGGACTGTTTTTCGAGGGTGTTAATTTCTATCAAAAATGTACAAAATTGTTAGGTTAAATACATATTCTTAAAGTAAAAGGTTCAACTTTTAATATTCAGTTAATAGAAATCAATTTTTTTTTTATCGCATCCTGTTTTTTTCTTGTCACGAAGTTTGTACTTGTGACGTTACTGAGTTTTTGTGTGACGTTACTGACGTCACTTTAACGTCTGTAGATGCACCAAGAATATGATTTTCAGCGTAATTACCATATCTATCGTTTCTTTGATCCTTTATCTATAAATTCTTGGTTATGGCCTAAAAAATAAATTGCTAGATTCGCTAATTGTTTTGAAAATATGAAGTAATCTCGAAAATCACTTCCAAAATTATGTGACGTTACGGTTGACTTTAAACCCAGGCTTTATTATGCGCTAAATCCATCACGCTGAATAAATTCATGCGATAGATTTATGCAATAAATGTGATGCGCTCGCTTTGCGGTGAACGAGGTCTGTTTCTCTTCACTACCGCTTAGCGATGCGTTCACTGCAAAGCATGAACGTTCATGCGTGAGCAAGTGAAGAGCAACAGACTTAGTTCACCGCAAAGCGAGCGCATCACATTTATTGCATAAATCTATCGCATGAATTTATTCAGCGTGATGGATTTAGCGCATAACAAAGCCTGTTTAAACCCTTATTACTCCGTAATCACAAGTGATGGACAAAACTTTTAGCCATTGAATCATTAGTCTTGAAGAGTTCTATCATATGCAATATAGACACTATGAGTTTCAGCTATTTTTTTGAAGAGATATGTGCAAAAAAACGCGATGTTACTGACGATGACCGTGACCATATTTGAAAATATTACCTATAATTTTAAATTTAAAAATGAATTTCCCAGAGCTTTGGTTGTTGAAAAATAATATTTTTCAATGGAACAATTGAGGTACACAATTACTTCATGGTTATTTTGAAATTTTATCACAAAATGTATCATTGAGAATAAATTGAGTAGTATGGAGTGAAAATGTAATACAGAAAAGTTGCGCGGAAAAATGTCAAATGAAAAGAGATAGCTATATAGTTCACTATAAGTTTACTATACAGTATATAGTAAGCTATCCCTTTTACGCTCATTCTTCATCGAAATTTTTCCGCGCAACTTTTCTGTATTACATTTTCGCTCTAAACTACTCAATTGATATGGATCAGCTGATTTAGTGTGCTGCTCGACATGCATTATTTTAATGGGCAGCTCTTGCCCATTTGGGCAGTTCTAAATCATAAATGGGCAGCTCAAAACTCAAAAATGGGCAGTGTTTTACTTAAATTTTCTTGAAAATGGGCAGCTTCTTAAAATAATGCATGCCGCACGACGATAAATTAATTAAATAATTAACTTCCACAACAAAATTTCACTCATCAGTAGGAGTTGAGTTTTCAAAACATGCATGTACTTCTGTAAAAAATTAATTATAAATCATGTCTGTAGTAAATGTGAGAATATCATCTTTTTTACGTTTTCGATATACGAAATAAAGGTTGTAGTATCCTTTGGGTGTTAAATTATTGACACGTTTGCCTGTTCATGTTCACGACTCACTGTCGTGACTGGTGCAATCTCCACGAATAATCGTGTAGATGATAATAAATTGGAAATAAACGTGAAAGAAACAGGAACGAAAACAGTATAAATACTGGAAACATTTAAAGCGGAAAACAGTTGAAAATTACATTATCAACAAGAAAGTAAAATGAAGTTCACTGCAGCTATACTTATCGCCCTCGTTTTAGTAGTTGGATATGGGTCCAGTCTTGCCGCGGCTAACGAAACAAAAGAGACGGGAACTGACAGCAATAATCCTGGAAACGGCCTGTTGTCAGGTTTGCTTGGGCCACTGTTCAGTGCACTGCCCGAAAGCATACGAAATCTGCTAAAATCTTTAAGCTCCTTGCTGCCCGAAACGATTAGCGGACTACTCACTACCGTAGGAACTCTCCTAACTAATCTTCTGGGAGGTGACGTTGTGGAATTCATCACCGATCTGTTGGGTAATTTGTTCGAAGGACTTTTCGGTGGTATTGGATCTTGGCTTACAGAATTTCTAGGGGCTAACTTCGAAAACGTGCCTTATTTGCTTAAGGGAGTAGCGAGTACTGTGCGAAGTGTGCTTACTACTGTTGTCTCAACGCTGTTTAGTTTCGTCAATAATTTGCTCCTTTTCGTTTTCAAAGCGCTTTTGTTCCTTCTCTTCCTATTCAAACCAGCCAACTTTACATTCGATCTTGCAACGATTGTGCCAGGATTGCTAGCCCTGAAAAAGCCAACGTTATCCTCTGTTGCAACTTCTGTCCTACGAACACTCAAAATTAACGGAACTTTTGTCTTGTCATTAGTTCCTGTACCAATTTTGAATACACCGATTAAACTAAATGTCTTACTTAAGCTTCTGCAACCTTACTTGAAGGAAGAACGACTTACCTTCGGAAATTTACTAGATGGTGTTGTTGCATACTTGGGATCTGTATATTCCCTTGTACTACCAAAAGTTAAATAAATGGGATATCCTACAGCCCATGTGTGCAATTTAAACATATTCCTTTCTTCACAGTAAATATTTATAGATAGTGTGAAATTTCGAACGATTGTACACATTCATTGATTTTAATCTAAATAAAATTCAATGCAGTAAAAGAGAAACGTTTTTTTGTTTTTTATTTTATTTTATTGTTTCACTGCCTAGCTTTGGCTGAACTTTACTTAAGTATAATTAAAGACACCCATAGAATGAAAGAACAACTTATGAGCTCTTTATCCATAACTGAGACGAAAAAAAAACTTAGAGCAGAAAAGAGACAAATAAAGTTGCGAGCAAAAGTGACACAACTCAGCATTGTATTGTATTATGTTTATTAGCGTTAGCTCTTTTGGTAACATTTGTATTTATATATTAAAATTCTCCATTATATGATTTTTGCATTCCATTTTAAATGAGTTTAGTGATGGTTTTTCTCTGATATACATTGGAAGCTCTTTATACATTTTGACTCCATAACAGAATATATTCCTTCTGGTTTTTTCATATTTAAAATTTGGTAGTCTTAGATCATTATTTGTTCTTTGTCTTGTGTTCCTCGTGTGTGCATCCCTTGTATAAATTAGGTTATCGCTTAAGTATTTCGGGAGAAGCCCGTGTCTCATTTTATATATATAGATTAATACATTAAATTTTATCATCTGGTCAATGCTTAGCCAATTAAAAGTCAACTTTTTCGATATTCTGTACAGTAGGTTGGTTTTGCTTGCTGCTTTTTTTGTACATATTGCAGTCTGTTCTTTAAACGATATTGTTTCATCTATGATAACTCCTAGGTATTTAATGCTATGGACTCTATTTATTTTCTCATTTCCTATTTTGATTTCAATTGAATCGTCCACTTCAACACTGTTTCTACTTATTATCATTCAATTTGTCTTTTTAGTATTTAGCATCAGTTTGTTCAATTTTAGCCATGCATAAATTCGGTCGAGATCTTCATTAATTTTTCTTATTGCAATTTCTACGTTTTTCGCAATTACATATATACCCGTATCATTCGCGAATAAGACTACTGAACTATTTTTTGGAATTTTTGTTATCTGATCTATATAAATGCTAAATAATATCACGCTGAGTGCTGTTCCCTGTGGCAGTCCAATTGGTATTTCGGTTTCGTTCGACATTTTATTTTTATATTTTGTTTGTTGTTTTCGCGATTCCAAGTAGTTGGTGAACCATCTCAGCTCTGTGTCATGGATGCCCTTTGCTTGAAGTTTTTCTAGCATGATTTTTCTATCTACAGGCTCAAAAGCACGCTTGAGATCGAGAAAAACTGCTACGATGATTTGGTCATTGTTTTGGGCTTGTTTCCAATCGCTGATAACGTAGTTTATTGTTGACTCACAGGAGTGGTTTGATCTGAATGCTGATTGGTGTGGCGATATGAGGTCGTTGTCTTCGATGTATTTAACCAATTGATTTTTCACTACTACTTCAATTACTTTTTCGTCAATTGGTAATGTGTTGATCCCTCTGTGCTTTGTGATTTTCGGGATTGAAGTCACGGTTGAAGTTTTCCATGCGTTGGGGAAGAGACCAGTTTCTAATGATTCGTTTATTATTTTTGCTAGGAAATAACCGCAGTACTCAGATGCGTCAAACCATACTTGCGAATTTAATTCATCCGATTTATTTATTTTTTTCGTTAGGAATTTTAAAATTCGGTTTATTTCATCCACATCTGTTATTTCAAATTTAAATCGGCAATTATTCAGCTCATTTTCATGTATCATTTCAGTTTGTATGTTATCATTTGGTATATTTCTGTTTAATTCAATTATGCTGCTTACGAAATAATCATTAAATTTCTCAGCAATCACATTTGGGTCAGTGTACGAACCATCTCGGAAGACTATTTCGTCACTTGCTTTTTTATTTTTATTTGAAATGATTTTATTGATACAGTTCCACATTAGTTTTTGATTATTTCCCGCATTTTTTATTTCGTTCTGTGTATGTTCATTCTTTTTCATTTTTATTGTTTTATTATATTTATTCCGTGCATTTATATAGTCATTCCATGCGATATCACATTTATTATTTTTCCATGCATTATGGTTTCGTGTTTCTTTCTTTTTTTAGATGGAAAAGTTCATTATCAAACCATTTACTAGGCTTATTTGAGTCTTTTATTATCACAGTTTTTATTAGCGGGCTAACTGATGTGTTTAAATTATGTCTTAGTTTATCTAGCTTATCATTAATATTTAAAAATGTAAAATTGGACCAATCACAATATCTTAAATTAAATATTAACTTTTCTTTATCATAGTTCGACCAGGACATCACAGTTTCATTAACAACTTCTCTTGCACATATTCTACTTATATTGATTAAAATTGTTTAATGATCACTTATTTTTTCGTTTGACAGTGCCTGACATTTCACTCTTTCTCTCACATTTGTAGTTACGAGATCAATTAACGACTGTGACTCATTTGTTATTCTTGTGTTAAATTTTACTATCATTTCATGGCCATGCTTTTCTAATATTTCATTCAATTGCGATGTTATTCTATTTTTTTCGTTCAAATTTATGTTTATATCACCAACGATTAGATTCATTTTGTTTAAATTTAATGTTTTTTCCAAATATCTGTCAAAAATTTCTGCTGATTGGTTGAAATGTGCACTTGGTGATCTGTATATAACAGTATAAATGCCACAAATATCACAGTCTATAATTTCGATCGAAAGACACCATATTAATTTATCTTCATATTCATTTGCAAGTATTTTGAATTTTAGTGGCTTTCTTATATAAATTATTTTACCACCAGTGAATCTTGTTTGCGAAAAGCACACTACTGAGTCATAATCATTTATTTTATATTCACTGTCACAAATATCATTGGTTATTCTGGCTTCACTTGCTAATAATATTTTTGGTTTTTTTATCACGGCACAATATTTCGATTTGTTCAAAATTCGCAATCACACTTCGAGCATTGATGTAAATCACAGAACTGGTCTCTCCCCTTGTTGGTTTCACTGTTGTTGTTGTTGCTGCTGCTGCTGCATTTGTTGCGGGACTTGTTGTTGTTGCTGTATCGGCGGCTGATACCACATCGTGTTTTGGTCGAAAATTTTTTGGTACGGCTGTTGATACGGCATGGCATACACGACTTGTTGAGCTGGTTGGTATTGCGTTGGTTGATTTCTTCCGGTCGTGTAGCTTTTGTTGAATCGTCTCGGTGTCTCATTGATAATACGCCGTGGTTTCTTCCAATTTGTATTTTCATCACGCTTAGCAAATTGCGGGATGAAATTTCTACGCCGCGTATTTGGTTCAAACGTTTTTGGCGTTTTAGGCGTCATTGGAGTCATCGGATTGTTCACTTTGTAACCAGTACCACGATTCCATTTCCTTTGCAACTTTGGCTTTGGGTTGTAGTCGGTTGCTGTGAAATTAGGTGCCCATAACTCTTTATTCATGATTTGTTCGTATGTTTGTTTGCTGACAGTTGTCAATTTGAATGCTTTGTGTTTAGCATCAAATTGTACACTTTTTATTTGTTCCACTTTAAAGAGCTCAGGCATTAGAATCTGTGTTTTTTCCATGATGTGTGCTACAATATCATCTTCTGTGCATGTTTGTTTGAATTTTGACAGGTAAATTTCATACAATGAGCGATCAACAACGGTTTTAGGCTGTTTACGCATTGGTGACGGTGGTTGCAATCGATTTGTTTTTTCGTTCGATATGCTGTTTTTAACCTGTGCTGAAGTCGGTGTGGACCGTATCACAAGATCACTGTCATTGGTATCGATATGCATTGTTTGCTCATTCCAAATTTCATTTTGCATCGGTTTTTTTCTCTTCATTTCTGGCTCATGATTGATACTTGTAGCTCCGCAAATTTTTCATCAATTTTACGATTCAGACTTTCGCCATACATTTCCAGATACGTTTTGATATCGCGAATTGCGATGGATTTTGACTCAAAAATGCACCATAGCCTATCAAAATGTTTCGAAAAATTCAATGTCGCTCTGGCTCCAAAAAGCAACACAAAAATTAAACAGCTATTAAAATCCACAAAAGACGGCATTAAAAACATAAACAAACCCGGTGTATACGTAGCGAAATGTGACGACTGTGACAAAACATACATAGGCCAAACGACAAGAGAACTGAAAGAGAGAGCAAATGAACACATCGCATGTAAACAAAATCATATGCCGAGCCGGAGCGCGATTGCAGAGCACGCTCTATTCAAAAAACACTCGTTCAATTTGGACAGCTTCAGTTTGGTTGAGCACGAACGACACAAAACAAAACTCGATGTGCTCGAATCTTTGCACATACACATCAACAACGACAACGCTCTAAACAGAGACAAAGGGCCGCAATACTCTTGCCTATTCCAACTACTGTGATTTACATTTACACTTGTCGTCGGATCTCCTTATTCATCTCTTTCTCTCCATATCGACTCATAAAAATGTTATTTTCAATTCGATTTGCATTTGTATGTTGTTCTCCACTTAGAATTTTTGCGTGTTTCGCTTAGTTGAATTCACACAGCTGATGATGACGCATAAAGCGTCGAAACAATTGTTCTGTTATTTTATTTATAAAATAAAAAATATTTAAGCGACTATAAAGTGTCAACTCTTTCATTTATTTGAATTATAAATGTATTAAATAGAATACATGTCATTATATGTATGATTGTATGTATGGCGCAATGTATCGTATATAATACATTTGACAAATCTCATCACCGGTGGCGTATTGTATGCGCACTTTTGACGTTTCCGTATTATAGGCCGTCCTCTGGCTTTACAGATAAAATACAATGGTACTATCAAGTTCTATAGAACTAATAAAATGTGAATATTGTGTTGATCCTGTATTTGTAGTGATCTCATCCATCATTAGTGCACTTCTTTGATGTCTTGACTTCAATCCAGTGATGGTTTTTCGTTAGCCAGCATTGTCTTAGCCTTGGCTTACACCAACAACTGGTGTAAGCCAAACGTTAGCCAGCTATCTGTGTGAAATGAGTACATTCAAAGTATAATAATTTTTGATTTGCGTATTTTGATTCAAATCATACAAATTTTGAAAAATATTAATATATTTCAATTAATTTTCAATTTAAAAGTCATTTTTATGATTTGAGTTATTTTTTTTTCAAAAACTTAATAAAAAATGTCGATGTTTGGTTTCATTTGAACTCTGACCTGGTGATTTAAACGTGAGTCACAAACATCAGTTCTTACTGAAGTTTTCTCACTGGTCTACACATTCATTAGCCAGTATACACTTATGCGGCTAATTAGCCAGCTAATTGGTTCTTCACTGCTTCAATCATGCTTATCTTGACCTACAGTCTTTGTATGTATAAACTTCGTCGATGGAGACCTTGAGCCGAATTGCTTTCACCAAGAGACGAATATTTTTTTTTAGTAAAACTTATTTCATTTTCGAAATACGTAATACTTCTTAAGCCCAGTTGTCTTTCTAGTGTTAAACTTTCTGTGGATCAGGCTATCATGTCTAATAATATTTGTCGTGCTCATGACAACCGTCATGAATAATCGTGCATAGACCATAACTTTTTCAAATAAAAAATAAAAAATTGGGAATACGAATGGTATAAATAGCTGAGAGATTTGAAGCAAATAATCAGTTGACTGGTAACATTTAATAAACTAGGAAGCAAAATGAAGTTTGCAGCAGCTATACTAATCGCCTTCGTCTTGGGTATTGTGTTAGGATCTTCTCCAGTAGCGGCTCAAGGTGGTCTAACCCCTGGTGTCGCTGACCCCCTGCTCAACGGCATTCGGAACCTGCTTACCTCTGCACTCCAATTCTTATTTACTGCCATCGATAATCTGCTACTTCTTATTTTCAAGGCGCTGCTCAGACTGGCAACCATATTAGCTCCAGGCAACCTATTATTGCCACTTAACAGATTATTGCCGCCTTTACTGGCTTTGGATAAACCAGTTTTGATAACTGTTGCACAGGCTCTGTTCAAGCTGCTCGGAGTTGATGGAACACCTATCTTGAAATTGGTCCCGGTGCCAGTTGGTCGTACACCAATCAATCTCTACAAATTGCTAGAAATTGCTGCATCATCCTTGAAAGGGTTGAATATTACTCTTATAGATTTACTCAATTCCGTTGCAATATATTTGGAAAAATACTTCTATTTCTTACGTTTCCCATGAAATGGGCTATGAATCATGTTTACAACACAGATAATTTTTACTTTTGTCACTGTATGTGTTTATAGCAAAAGTTCATAATGTTGTATACAATCACTGATTGATATTTATCATGAATAAAATTCGATTAATTTAAAAAAAAATGAGTTTTTCTACAGAATGAGAAGAGCTACATATATTCATATGTTTTTCCCAGTTACAGTAGTATACACATCGCTGACACAAATAAAGCGCATGGCACAAGCTTAAAATGGCAAAAAGTCTATGAATCGTCAATGTCATCCAAGTGACATCTGTTAAGTGTCAGAAGCTAAAAAATATTTTTAAAAAATCGTTCATTTCAGTGACATTTTTAAAGAAGAGCTACAACTTCACGCATATCTTAAACCAGTACAACTTCAACGTGACCAAAATTCTATAAATGTTCGAAAGAGAGGGTTAAATTAATTATTTTAATGAATTAAAGCAACGCGCATTTTAGTATTTCATGACTCGTAATATGACGCACATGAATTCTTGGCTGACTTTGTTTATGTGGTGTGACTAGTGATGTGTTCTGAAGAGATTCAGTAATCGTATTATGGATTACTCAAATGCATCTGTTTAATTGGTTTATCTGTTTTTCAAAAGTGAAAGTTGTTCATAAACTGAGTCAATGTGATTCTGAGTACACCGATTCGTGAAAAGGAAACGATAGGCCGCTTAAACCCACCATCGATTGAATCTACCAAACAAATCAACTAGCGCTCTGTGTATGGAATCCATTTGTCAAAATTTCCTTTAGACGTCACAGTTGATGCTATTGTCGGACACATTATGGACACAATTCAACGATATATAATTACGCCACCATCGTTCAAATTCGAAGAAATCAAAAGCGTCAAGTTGTGGACACCGCACTATACAGCCAGCGAGTTTATACCAAAAGAGAAAATGCACACCAAAAACCAGAGAATCATTTCAGCATAGATATTCAATTTTCTGATGAGATCTCAGTAACTGAATGCAGTGACTGCGAACGTTGCTGTGAGTAAACAAGCGCTTTACATTCAAGCGCGGACATGCATATACATTGGTTTACACATAATCGGAGTGAGTGTGCGTGCGAAAGAAGAGAAGAGAGGAGAGACGAACGAAATGTGTAATCAAGACGATATAGAAAAAATGCAGAAAATTCAAAATGGGAGCAATGCGATTAATTTTAAATTGGGAATATCGTACACATCGAGAATGGATGTTGAAAACCCTAAATTGGCTAAGCATTGACCAGATGATAAAATTTAATGTTAATATATATATATATATATATATACAGTCACTCACAAAATTGTCTGTACACCTCAGGATTTTCATACAAATTGGCGTTTTCCGTGTCTCAAAAAAATATGCTTCGCGAGATCGAACCCCGAAGATTTTTGGTATACTGTAGGTGGAAGGCCTGAAGAC
>NW_022595244.1:21041743-21138283 GCF_009176505.1 Sitodiplosis mosellana
ATGCTAAATCCACGAGTGTGCCGACAAGTCCGCTGCTTCATTGAGTACTATTATTATCAGAATTCAAAGTGAATTTTAGATAAAAAAAAAAACTAATCAACACCAACGTAGATATACTGCTATCACTCAGAAATATAAATAATATACGATTGTATATGTTACCGTATTAGCTTGAATAAATGGTGAATTTTCTGGTTGAACCATGTGTTTATTTTTTTTATTACATGATTATTTTTATCAACAAACCGCTAAATGAATGCACAGAAGATTTGTTTATTATGCAATTGACTCTGTGTTGTTTCCTTGTAAACAAATGTTCATTTGATTGCGAAGAACCAAACCTTCTACTTCGCGCGTATGCACTGTGATTTGATTTGTTCCAATCTAGCCGCAATGCCAAAGCAATTGAATTGTGCACGGCACATGCACATTCATTAACAAATATTTATTTTTTGATCACTTTATTGCTAATTGAACAATTCTGATAGCAAATCTACTGGAGAAAGAATAATTGCAACGCAAAATGTATATATTGATGTAGGTCCAATTGGTTTTGTCTTGCTTAAAACCAATGTCATTTGCTCGTTAAGCGTCAGTTGATTTTTCGTCTTGAGTTTGGAAATTTCGTCTTTAAAACTTTAACCAATCGATTAAATTATTGTTTGCTCATTTTAAATAAAATTAATTGGAACGGGAAAAATGTCATTCAAGAACAAGGTCATCTTAATTACAGGTGCGAGCAGTGGCATAGGGGCAGCGTGTGCAGAGTTTTTCGCTGTCAACGGTAAAAAACCATCAATTTGTTCAATTGGTTTTTGTTCCGTTCATTGCAATAGTATTTTTGAACAGGAGCTCATCTTGCTTTGGTTGGACGCAAACCGGAAAGGTTTGAAGTGGTTGTGGCTCAAATTAAGAAGAAAAGTGTCGAAAGGGAGCCATTGGTGATTTTGGCAGACATCTCCGTTGATTATGAACGTATCATAAGTGAAACGATCGGAAAGTACGGTCGTTTAGATGTGTTGATCAACAATGCTGCATTTTCGATTCCTGGCTCATTTGTAAATGTGAAGCCAGAGCATTTCGACGCGGTTAGCAACAAGCCATTTATCATTGAATAGACCAGAATAAAATGTGTGTAATGAAATATTTTTTCAGGTAATAGGAGCAAATGTTCGCGGTACTTTTCTGCTTACCCAACTAGCCGTCCCTTATTTGATTTCATCGAAAGGAAATATTGTCAATGTATCTAGCGTTGCTGCCTTGAAACCGTTTCCAGGCTCCATTGTGTATTGCATATCAAAAGCTGCGCTAGATCACTTTACTCGATGCCTTGCACTTGAGCTAGCTAGCAAAGGTTCATCTTTTGAGTTTTTAGCCTTAACTTCGATTTATTTTCAATTCATCAATTATTTATAGGCGTTCGAGTCAATTCAATTAATCCGGCTGTGATTGACACAAACTTCCGCGATTATCTTGGCATGGATCGAAATGGAGAGGAATATGCTGCGCTACTGAAGAACATGGCAAGCATGCATCCGGTTGGAAGGGTTGGTGAATCGGAAGAATGTGTAAATGCGATTGCATTTTTGGCTAATGACAATGCAGCATTCATCACGGGTGTTATACTACCCATTGACGGTAATAATTATTGTTCATCCAAACGCGTAACATAATGCAATAATTCATTTTTTTTTCAGGTGGATTAACAATCAGCAACTCCTCGCCACTGCAAGTCGCTTTGAAATCTTAAAGACAACGTGTTTTTTATTTTATAACAAAGTATTGAAAAATTCCATAGAAAAATATTTTCCACCTTTGAAAAAAGCGATCAGTCCCAGCGTTGTTATTACTTTGGAAAAACTTTGTATAAAAATATGCATTAAATAATTTTTGGATGTAATGGCACAATATTCGTTTCTTTTTTCATTTGTTTGCCAATTTACTTTTTTTCACAAATATCGTTCCAAACATTAACATAAATGTTGATTGGTCGAGTAGAGGCTATCTCCGTTCAATTTTTTTTTATTCAATTCAAATACATTTCATTTCATGTTCATCTTCACCAAATGTATATGAATATCTTGCAAAATTTCCTTTTTTTCATTCATTCCAATTTATTTCTCATTCGAACAGAGTCATCTGTGTGTCAAAAATGATTCAAAAATACTTTTGTTGAAAAATGTGGGGATCATTTGACATTTCTCGCGGTTTCATTGTGCCGCGATATTTATTCAAACTCTGAATCATTTCACTATTACTGTTTAACGTACACTTTAAGCATAAAATTTATTGTCATTGAAAAACTAAGAAAAGCAATATTGACCAAGCGCATTTTGGAATAATTTTTGGAAAAGTAACATTCTCGTGCGTATATTCAGTGCCCGCTGCATCGAATAAGTGACATTTTAAATTATTTTCAAAGATAATTTCGGTAAGAAATTTTCATTTGTTTGCTTTCGATATGTTACCAATTCGAATGTTCATTTCAAGTTTATTTTTTTTCCAACGAATGATCCACAGCTGCCGGTTGAATTCACGCCTTACATTTGTCGAAAATGCTTTGGCAAAAGGAACCGAATAATTCATCGTACAAAAACATCTTTGGATTCAATGCTGACTCTCTAGCTGATCAGTTCAATTCATTAAATGTTCATGCTCGTCCGAATCAGAAATGTGACAGCTCATCCACAATATACCGACAACAAGGCAACGAAAAAGTCAGCCAACAAATGTGGCACGAGGCAATGCAGCTCTACAACAAAAGTTTGTGTTATGCTGAAATTGGATCAGAAAACATCAGTTTGGCATATGCAAATCGCTCTCTGTGCTTTCTCAAGTTACAAATGTATAACAAATGTGTAGCTGATATCGAAATGGCTATACAAGCAAACTACCCAGTGCAATTGATACCGAAACTGGAGCAGCGCCGCACATAATGCCTAAATGAATTGACGAAATCACCACAGATTGAAAGAGGCGGCCCATATTCAAAGTTGGATTATGACGAGAACGAGCAATTTCCTGGACTGGCAAATATTGTACAAATGGAATGCAATCGCAAGTATGGACGACATCTCGTTGCTAAGTGTGACATTGACGTTGGAAAAGTGATTTTGGCTGAAGATGCTTTCATTAGCATGCCCATAAGGTCATCGGGAGTATATGAACTGTGTGGCAAGTGTTTTAAAAATTCAATGAATTTTATCGCTTGTGAGAATTGCGCGACCACGGTGTTCTGCAGTCGAGCTTGTGTTGAAAGTGGTCAATTTCATAAACTATCCTGCGGCAGTGTCTTCAGCGACAACGGATATGCTGATGGTCTGGAAGTGTATGTAACACGATCAATCTTACTTGCGGCTAACATTTTCCCCAACATTGAAAATTTGATAACATTCGTCGAAGGTGTTGTCAATGATGGCAAAAGAAATAAAGTACCACCTAGTATTGCTGACATGGAATCCAAGTACCACACGTTTTTGAAGCTTAATATTTGGATGTCTGATGAGGAGACGAGTGATTTATTTGGTCGCGCAATTAATGTGTTCCTGAAAGCGGTAGAGCAACCAGCTATCAAAGCAAAGATTCGATCAAAGGAAGATAATTGCTTCCTCATGCACCTGTCACTGATGCATACTCGACTCATATATTCAAATTCGTTTCAAGATAAGATAACCGGCGGAATATTCTTGATTCAAAATCATATGAACCATTCGTGTGCACCGAATGTATTGCGTTTCATGTCAGCAAACAAAACGGTTTGCATCACATCGCGTAAGGTGAGAAAAGGAGAACAAATATTCACTAATTATGGCGACGACACACTGTGGTTTGGCCCAATTTTTTTGCGTCAAGAGACTTTATATCGTGATTTTGGATTTCATTGCGATTGTGAAAAATGTTCACTCAACAATTGGCCCATTTCATTCGAGCGTATCAAATTAGATCCAGACTATCAATACTTCCAGCGCGAAAGAAAACATCTTATGTTCAACGATAAAGTAAAATGCAAAGCTATGGAACAAACGTGCCTACGAATTTTGGCAAAACACAGTGGAATGCCGTGGAACGCTGAAGTGGAGACCGTTTGCAACTATTTACAGAATTTTTTGAGCGAAACCGCTTTGTACTCTTAGATGAGACTTCGGGCGTTGCAACGAAGCTGATGACTTTCGGAATTCGACAAAATTACAAACCATTTTCGATACTATTAGTTGTAAGAGGATCACTATCATTTAAGTCTTTGACACTTGTGAAGTGCAACATGAAAAATGTCATAAAAATCAAAGCATTTTAATCTTTATTATTAATATTAACCAAGCATTTCCCACTTCAAATTCTATCTTAAATCAATTAATATAAATGTACGTTATAAGGCACAATGAGTTTAAGTTTGTTTTCTTCTTTTTAATAGCGCCATTTTTTCAAACACCCTATTGATACTCCTTAACGAACAATCGATCTAACGTGGGCACATTGCATGACGACCACCTAAATTGAAATAATTCAATCAAAAGAAGAATAGACAATGAATTTTCATTTAAAAATAAATGAATACAGAAATAATTAGGGCATACCATCAACAGGTAATTGTACGCCGGTGATGAAGCTGCTCGCATCACTTGCGAGGAATGCAATGGCTGCTGCGACTTCTTCAACATTGCCAGCACGGCCAAGAGCGTGTGTCTTTTTACAGTGCTCCAAGAATCGTGCATAAGCCTCTTGATCCATACCGCCTCGTTTGTGCAGTTCCGTTTCAATAACGCCCGGACAGACAGAATTAACGCGTACACCTTTATCGGCCAGTTCTAAAGCGACACAATTCGTGAATTGATCTACCGCTGTTTTTGACATATTGTAGGCCAATACATTCGGAAATGATCGGATACCGCAAACGCTGGACAAGTTCACCTGACGAAATTCGAGCAATTGAGATAAATTTATAGCTTAGATTAAAAGTGTTGCCTTACAATGTTGCCCTTCGAAGCAATTAAATGCGGAACGGCGAGTTGTGTCAGTCGGAATATGGCGCGAACATTGACATTCATTATGCGGTCGTACTGGTCAAGTGTAGTCGTTTCGATTGTGCCTGAGCCAATGATACCCGCTGAATTGATTAGCACATCCAATTTTGCGAACTTAGCAATCGTCTCCTGAATGATTCGTTCAGCATCCGCTTCAATGCAAACATCGGCAACAATTTTAAGTACATTTTGTGTCGCCTTCAAACACAAGTCGACAGTGTTCTGCAATTGTTCTTCGTTGCGTCCAACCAAAACCAAGTTTGCATCCTGTTTCGCCAGATGTTCTGCGGTTGCTCGACCAATACCGCTACTAGCCCCAGTCACAATAACCGATTTTCCGGCGAACGACATTTTTATCTGCAAATGGAAATTGATAACTCAATCATATGATGTAGTTGAAATAAGATTGGAAATAAAAATGAATTTCACGCATTTCCCCAAGCTGATCGAAGATCAAATTTCAGTATATATGTGTGTTTGAAAAAGTTTTTTTATTGAAAATATTCCACAATCAAAATTCACATGTCAATGAGTTTATAACGATGATTCTGTTTGCATAAAAATGGTTTAAAATGACTTTAAATTGAACGTTGTAATGATGATTGTTTAGCGTGGGCACATCGAATGACGACCACCATCAACAGGTAGAATTGCGCCTGTAATAAACGATGCTCGTTCACTGGCTAAAAATGCAATCGATTCGGCAACTTCGATTGTATTACCGGCTCGACCAAGTGCATGTGTTGATTTCGAATGCTCAAGGAATGCGGCATAGGCTGCTTCGTCCATGCCATCTCGTTTGTGGATGTTTGTCACAATCACGCCAGGATTGACGCTGTTGACACGAATACCACGGTCAGCCAGTTCAAGTGCAACACCTTTGGCATATAGAAAGAAGGCAGTTTGTTATACTGATAGAATCAAATCAATCGATTTAAACGAAATAATAACAGTAACTAACATTGTGTGAGTTGATCCAAGGCAGCTTTCGACATATTGTAGGCCAAGACGCCGGGAAATGATCGCATGCCATTGACGCTCGACACATTCACAACATTGCCTTTGGTGGCAATCAAATGCGGAACGGCCAATTGAGTTAGATGGAAAATCGATCGAACATTTACATTCATGACGGTGTCATAGTCCTCTAAGGTGCTCGTTTCAATCGTACCACGTTTCAAAATGCCCGCATTGTTGACCAGCACATTTAATTTCTGAAATTTCTCAATGGTTGTGTCGATGATACGTTTTGCGTCCGCTTCAATCGTGACATCGGCAACGATTTGCAATGGTTGCGGTGCCCCGTGAGTTGGTGGACATTTAGCGGCAACACTCTTTAAATTCTCCTCATTTCGACCAACCAACACTAGCCATGCTCCTTGCTTGGCTAGAAATTCAGCCGTTCCAGCTCCAATTCCACTGCTTGCGCCCGTTACTATGACCACTTTATTCACAAAATCGGCCATTGTCTGATTGATGAACGAAGAGAGGAAAAACACAATTTAAAAAGTCAGTCACATGACAATCGCTTTTTTCATTTTATCTCTATTAGTAAGCAACGACGAAAAGAAACACACAATTTCAACTTGATCGGAAGTTATTCAATTATAGTTAATTGTATCAGATAGTGTGTAATTCAAATGGAAAAATGACAAATCCAATGACAAACAAGGTTAGAACACAAATCCATAAATTGATCTTCGTCACGGAATACCGGCGGAAAATGAATGAAATTCTATTGATTCAGAATTATTCTGAATTAAAGTTGAAGAGCTTGGGAAAAGCAGCAATTTATGTTTTTGATTATAATACCGAAGCACTTACGTTTGATCAGCGTAGAAAAAGTCAATCACTCGACGATATAGACGATATTGTTTGATTTGAATACCAAAACACAAGTGTCAGTGTCTATTTTCTTAAACTTTCTGTCATACTGCCTGTCGTGTGGTGAATTTCAACGTACTGGAACGCGATACTAAGCAAATTCACTACCGTCGCACACACGCAAAAACAGCTGACTCTCAAAAACTTCTGAAGACCGAGATAATATATGTATGCGTGCGTATGTGTGAAACTTCCTTCTTTGTTATGACACAACGGATGATAAGATAACGAAAATTGAAAAAAATGTGAAAACACAAAATGATTTCGATTTTGGTGGCTATTCGCGGCTAATTCGAAACATGCAATTGAACATGTTTTGCTATTCATTGAAATATTTGAATAGATTTCATGCCGTGTGAAATATCGATTGAAACTATCTACACGCATTCTCTAGCCCATTTTGGAAGTCGTTGTATTTGAAATATCAAACACTTTATGGACAAATTTTGCACCTGTTGCGAGATTCGGTTTGATTGAGCTACTGATAGTAGTAGAATGAAAAAAATCGCGACGCAATTTCTTTATCAGCCCAATTTCCACTCATACTATTGAACTTTGTTGTCAACGCAATATCTGACCAATGACGCCAAATGCGAATAATGAGCTAGAAATGGAATCGAGAAGGAAAGGGAAAAAGAAAGCAAAGAAGAGAATCACAGTGTATTAGGTATGAAATATTTTCGGTAGGCGTAGGCAGCATTTTATTCAATCAAAAATAAATATTTATGTTAGATTAGATAATTTTATCTAATAATAATAATTTTCATCAAAATAATGTTCACCTAAGAATACGAATAACGAAGACAGATCTGTCTTGACTCAAAAACCACAAAATTTCTAATTACAAAATGAATTTTACCCACCGAAAATGGTATTAATTTTCCCATTTTTTTTCGTTTATTTTTCAATCAATCGTTATTACATTACACAACTTAAGAGAAAGATAGAGAAAGAGAAAATTATTATTGAAATTCAACTTAACTTAGAAGTCATTCTAAATCTTATTTCATCATTATCAATTTTTTTTCTCTTTGTTTATTTTCTAGTTCAATTTCTTTTAATCCGTTTAATTTTCTACTCGTTTTTTTTTCTTCGTTTTATATTTGATACTTTTTCAAAAAAAAAAAAGAAAATATAAACAAAACTTCATAAAAATAAAATTCTTTATAAAACGATAAAAAATAGATTGCATATGTAAAATGTTGAACCGTTTGTTTTTGGATTGCAAATTGCGCTGAATGAATTTTATCTGTTTGTTTTGTTCTAGAAAGATTTATTGTGTTTGCATTTGAACCACCGAAAAAACTGTTGTTTTAAGCAAATCGAACAAGAAAAAACGTGGGCACGCACAACTGACTTATTGTTTCTTCATCTATTTGTTTGTTATATGAATGTGTGTCTCCAGTAAGAAAAAGGGATGATGGTGGTCTCAGTTCTTCCTTTTGCATTGTTTAGTGTGTGTGTGATTTGCTAGTTTTGTTGATGCTTGCAATTTGCTCGAATGATTCTTCTGACGAATGTTGTGTGTTTGTGTTACATCGACCAGAATTTATGTATGTATGAACAGCTTATTCCCAAATGAACTATTTTTTGTTTAATTCTAGTGTGGGTGTCGACAACGATTCGTTTGACGGAACAACGATAAAGAGAGATGCAGTTCAAGAAATGCAGCAGCTACTTTTTTCCTGGGTATTTCCATTCTCTCGTTCGACCTGCAACACTATCGAATGAAATATATCGGCAACAGACTGTGTCGGAAAAAGAATAGAAAAAATTCGAGTGTTAGAAATGAGTTAATTATTAGTTGCTAGACATTGACATGAATCCAATTGGATAGCATTCCGTCTTACTTCATTCTGCTTGGCAGATGTTTCCAAAAATGTTGCACGCCACGATTCGGCCAATTTTTTACCCTCTTCATATGAAACAGCACGCTCTTGATGTAAATCTGTCTTATTTCCAACTAGCACCACAGGCACACTGTATTCAAATCAATCGTCATCATATAGTATCAATCAAAAGGTGTCATAAAAACACTATCACACAAAGGTGTAATGTACACTTACTGTGTTTTGCCCATAGCATCTAGAAGTTTTTCATAAATGATTTGTATGACTTCGAATGATTTTTGGCTCGTTATCGAATATACTAATACATATCCATGGAAATCCATGCTATATTGCGTTGGAAATATACTATACTGTAACGAAAAGACAAGAAAAGAATCGAGTGTTAGAAATAAGATAATTATCAATTAGATAGACATGAATCCAATTGAATAGCATTTCGATTTACTTCATCCTGTCCGGCTGTGTCAACTAATTTGATTTCATAGTCCGTTGAATTGATACGTGTTACTTTTGTAAAGGCTACACATAAAAGAAAATGACACAGAGAAAATGATTTTCAATAACAATGCCAGTAAATAAATAGCAAGAATGGCGAATGATATATCTATCTATATTCACGTTCATCACACTTACTGTTTTCGATGGTTGGATCATATGAGTCGACAAATTGTCCCTGCACAAATTGAATACTGAGCGATGATTTACCTGCGCGATAAAATGAAAAAAAAAATTGAAAAAAAAAAATATTAGTCGGTTATAGAACAATACATGACCTAGTTCTCCTAGAATTAATTGAAAGGTGTACACTGTACACACAGAGACAGAGAGAGAGACAGATCGTGCAGTAAATCAAATGAAATCGATTTTCAGAGTTCATGCAAAGTGTGTGTATATGTGTGTGGATGGAGATAAGGTAAATACGGCTCAAGTTTATTATTTATCATTTCGGTAGGACGGCCGAGAGATAACATTGTTTGCATTTGATTTGCGTAAATGCTTGAGTCTACACTCTACACAATACCAGTAATGCATTCATAGATTTAATATTCGCTTTCATTTTATCGATCGGATAATTATTGAGTCGATTTTATACTGTCGTCGTCATAAATTCAATAAGTACCGCTATATAGTGAGTGAATGTGTTGTTATGACATCAGGAATAAATTATTCGGGAAGTCGGGTGCGTATTTTAATAGCCATAGCTTAACAACATTAGATTCGACGCCAAATGGATCTCAGTCTCTCTCTCTCTCTCTCTCTCTCTCTCTCTCTCTCTCTCTCTCGGTAGGTAAATAAACGACCAAACAGATAGGCAATTTAATTTCTGTCACCTTCACACTTGTACTAATGAAAAACATTTTCTTTCGCTTTGTACATTTGAAAGAAAAAATACGTACATAAGTACGTCAATGCAAGGCGTAAGCAGACACTATAGTCCATGTGTGCTGTATACACATGTCTCGAATCAGCTTTACCAATAAAAAAAAAACCAGAATAAGAATGAAAACGACGCTTTTCCTTTCTTCGACGCAATAATTCAATACGCAACAACAACAAAAACAAATTGGCTAGTTCTGGAATTTTGAAGTTGTTTGATTTGCATATTCAACGGTTTTAATAGCGGCACCGCTCGTCTACAGATATAGTATGTAAATGAGGGAGCAAGATAGAGAATTTAAAATCTATTTGGTTGAATCGCAGACACGCGACTACCTCTCTTTACCTTGAACTTTTGCGAGATCTTTTGAACGCGATTAGAAAAATTGCTAATATAAAGAAGAGGCATTTATGTGCGCTTAGCAATACTTTAAACGGGCAAATATATAACATTGCATCAGATTTTTTCTTCTTCTATTGCTCACACACGCTCCACTTCTCAATCAGCATAGCAGCACACTCGTACATACTTATGTTCGTGGAATCGCATTCATACATTCGCATATAAATATACAGCGAAAAAAATGATAGACGAGAGCGTGAGCAAATCGCACTAGCCAGCTGATCGGAAATTCGTTAATCGAGTACACAGATATGGATCATGGTGCCAAGTGTGATCAATGAATTCCGAGAAATCGATTGTAATGCCCCGCCGTACATACATTCACACACACACACACACACACATATATATATATATATATATATATATATACATATACACAAAGTGAGAGAGAGACATTTGTTCACGCGGATTGCCGTCATTTGCACTGAAATTGTGCGTAATAATAGTTTGTTCATCGGTGCCGTCGTCGTTTACAACTGAACAAAGTACGACAGAGAATGAACATGACAACTCACTCCACTCTATTTCTTCTATTTCACCATCATGTGTTGTATTTCACCAAATTGTAAAATTCACTGTATGACTATATCTCTTCTGCTCTCTTGATCTCACTCTCTCGGATCAAAGTGTCAATAACTTTTGATATTTTCACTTGCGAAGAGAATGATGGGATAAAAATGAAAACAAAAAAAATAAAAACAACGATGAATGAATCGGAATGACGAAATGACGGAATGATTGAATGCATGAGGTATTATCACGTGAAAACTAAGCTAAATGTCATAGAATTAAAAAAAAAAACAGTTTTTGGAATTCGTTATTTTTCTCCCTTGATTTCTAAATTTCTAGATTATCAAAAGTATAAAAACATGCTTTAGCTTTAGCTTTAATTTGCCATACCCACTGATCGATAGCCCATCATTGCAATATTTCGTTCCTTTGGTGCCATTTTGTACGGTTGATTGTACTAATATCCAAATACCTTTGACAAAATCCAAAAAAAAAACCACTATCGATGCTCGTCGCAAGAATTTCTTTGTGTTTCTCACTTTGAAAAATTAATTCGTGCACACACTTGTTCCGTCGCCGTTGCCACAATGATGTGATATCAAATCAAGCACAGGACAAAAAAAAGAAACGAAGAATGTTCTCTGTTTTATTCTACTCAGTAATCTTCGTCGTCGTCGTCGTCGTCGTCAATCTCACGTTGAAAACCAATTGTCGTATTAAAAACTATCGCGGATTTATTTGCAGGATTTACGAAAGCAGAGAAGAAACAATTTTTATTTGCTACAATTGTAAAATGTGTACAAATGATTTGTTTATGGTTTTATAAAATGTGTGCTGCTGTGCACATCTGCGACTTTTCACGCTGCGAATATTCTTCTGTGTTCACATTGACTTCGTGAGATGTGGGTATTTTCAAAACATTGACAAAAGAAAGTGTATATACAGTGTAGTATGTGACTGGTTGACTGACTAGCTCGTGTGTATGAAATACTTGAAGCATTCACACTCACACACAGCATACAGCGCCACCACACCACACTACACACAGAACCAACTGACAATCCACATTGAATTTGGTTGCGTCTAATGGGCGCGCACATTGACATTTGACTGTGGTGAAATTGGTAGAGTAATGCAAAGTAGTGTAATTGAATTCAACGAAAGAAATTAACAATGAAAATTTGTTGTGAATTCAAATGAAAATTGGTCAACCAATTCGTCTCCATTCGAATATTTGTGAGAGAAAATGATTCAATACAAAAAGAATAAGGTTAGCAACGACACGGATATAGAAAAAAATCGCATTCGTTCATATCAGAATATACACAAAGAGTTGTTGTTATTTGTGGTGAATTCGTGTTCGCCAGTTGGAGAAGTGTGTGTACGTGTATGTTTGGATGTGTAAATGTTATTGTACACGCGCTGAAATGATTTTCATCGATAATGTGCAAATGTGTGCATGCGTACGTGTGTATGTGTATGTTGGAGCGCGCGCGTGTTTGAGTGTGAGTGCAAAGTGCTCATTGAGGAAGACTGTTGTCGTCGTTTTGTGTGCGAAATTGATTTGCGTGCGTTTATCATTCGACTCAATCGAATCAAGAGCGGAGTGTAATACTTTGCATGTGTACAGCATTTCATTTGAATTGATGGCCCCAATTCAATCCACGATTTGTCTGTACCATCGCTGTTGCTGTCGTCGTCGTCGTCCGTTCCACACATAAACAATCACTTTATATTTCGTTCGCTCTTGTATTCTCTTACGCTCTCATCTCCAATGTCGACGCTAAATGTGTGTCCGTATATTCTCTCTCTCTCTCTCTCTCTCTCTCTCTCTCTCTCTCTCTTCATGCGCTGCTGTTTTTTTCCCTCTTTCTCATTTCGTGTGCTCGTTCATGGCATTGCTCGTCGTTGCCGTTGTCGTCGTTTATGCTTGTGAATGTGCAAGTTATACGCACACGCTTTTGTGTGTTTACATTTTTATCTCTCCGTCGTCGTACGTATGACTTGGTGAGTGCGAAAAATTGCGCGAGAAACCAAAACAAGCCAAGTAAATAGTCTGTTCTGTTTTCCTTCGTCAGCCAGTATCTACAAAATAATGATACACATCAGTACCAATTTTTACATACTCAGATTCTTGATCATATTGTGTGTGTAGCCCAGAAAATATAAAAATTAATTCGCTTTTTTTGCATTTAGAGTTTTGCGTGTGTCTATGTGTATATTGATAAAGAAAAATTTGGTTTATTTCTACATTTGATTTGGATTCGTAGTGTTGTGAAATAATTGTTTTTTCCTCTCAATTCGTTGTACGATAGCCAAGACACAGTAGTAGGCATTTGAGATTTGGGAAATAAGTCGATAGAAAGAAATAATTTGTGTCTCTGTCTCGCTCTCTTGTTCGCTCTCCCTCTTGCATCAGAAGAAAGCGTAGAGTGCACAAAGTGAAGTTGAAGCTTATAATCGAAGTAACGAAGCATGTATTATAAGGTCATGTAAATCTTACTTTCAACTTGAAACTGGTGCGTAAAAAACAACACAACTCAATCAATGTGTTGTGATTTTTTTTTGTCTTCTACTCCTTCTTTTTTTTCTGTCGATTGTAATAACGAGCAAATTCATTAGAGTAATAATTTGGGAGAATATATCCTATTTACATACAAATTAAAAATGAAACTAATACATTGTGCACGTAGTGTATTTGGTGGTGGTGTATGGATTTATTCGTTGCGTGTGTGTACCGTGTGTATTGCTGTGGCAGTAGCACAGGATTGACATTGAATTTTTCAATATCGAAGGGTACGGGCAATGGCTGAATAAAAATTGCTTTGTTGGCGATGATGAAAATGAAGCAGAGAGCGATCGAACAGACGAAAAAAAAAAATACAAATCAACTACACAGTTCGTATAGCAAGTGTTGTTCGTTGTCATTGAAGGCTGAATATAGTCTCCATGCGCTCGTAGTTGCTCATAGTTTGTGGATTATATTGTTTCTTGCTGTTGCTGCTGCTGCTGCTTTTGCTGCTAATGTGTGTAATTTGAACTCTCTCAAGTTTATTGATCGCATTATTTGTGCGATTGCCATGGACGCTATGGGTAATATGTATACAATGTTCGATGAAAATGCGAAAGAAACTCTGAAAATTCGGCATAGAATATCTGTCAATCCATTGAATTGTGGGATAAACTTTGAGCCATTATTCACGACTAAAATTTCAATCGTATCGACGCAAATCGGGCTTGCTTCATTTTTTTGTTCAAATCAAATGAACTATCACCAGGTTCTGCTCCCAGCATATTTTTTCCCGAGCCTACAATTTGAATAATTATTAACTATGCTCGTGTTTGCCCCATTTCGTTGTGGTAATCGTAGCCATCGTCGTGAAAAGGGTCACGGTGGCGTTACTATTTCTTCGTTTCAAATCAAAACAAAATGAAACAAAATAAACGTTTCTTTTCGTTGCTGCTGTTGTTGTTTTCGTCGGTTGTTCGTTCGTTTGCTCGCTCATTTGCTCGCTCGTTCGCCTGATGCGACGAAGCGAAACAAGACAACGACTCAGTTCAATTAAAACTATCGTTCAATACGACGATGTTGAATAGAGCAGCAAATGAAACTTCCAATTTCGAAGCCATAGCATTTTGAACGGAAATTTTCCTTTCGCTATTACGTTATATTGTGCGCTGTTTCTGCTGCTGCTGCTGCTGGTTTAGCGTGATAAATGGTCTTTCGTGTAATCATCGCATGCAGATGTGGTGGTGTGTAGTCGCTTTTGTTTTCTTTTTTTTACCAACATTAATGGCTAATCGGTGTATGATTCGATTTTCCTACACCTACAAACGCTGCTAGCTTTTCTTGGCTTGATAAATCGCCGTTTCGACGGCGACAGCGACAGCGACGACGACGACCATGACGACGACGGCAACGGTGACGGGAGAGTGCTTTACTTGCTTGCGTCGGTGTGTTCGTGACGGTAGAGTGAAATTTGTGTTTGGTAACCACTGTTCACACATAGCTGCTCATTGCAATAAGTCAAGCAAGCAAGCACACGAAAGGAGGAAACACTTAAACGTAGGCTATTCACCACTTTCGGTGGAAATTTTGCTGCGAACGCGCTTCTCAACCATTCCATACCGAATACTGTGTACTGTACTTTATCTCCTGCTCACTCACTCACTCACTCACACTCTCCCTGTGCGATAGTGAGTGCAAAGCGAAACGAAACGCGGAGCAAAGCAACGCTCAAGCTATCAGCAGCAGCAGCAGCAGTAGCAGTAGCAATAGCAACACTAGCACAGAAAACAAGACAATTTTCACTCATTTGGCAACAGATTTTTCCGTGACGCATAAGTAGGAAAATCGGTTCGGGTGCGAGTGAAATGCTCATTCCCGAACATGCGACAACAGTGAAAATGGTGTTTGCTGAAAGATGGTGTTTTTGTTGACGATAGCATTTTCAGTTTGTTTTATTTGGGATTTCTGTTATACGTTATTCGTTTTGGTTTTGTGCGTCGAAAATTGGATTCAATTATATATTCCATCGTATTCCATAAGTCATTTGCGTGTTGTCTGTGCGATTAAATGAAAGTGTCTGTGAAAATACCAAAAAGGAAGCATACACTCAAAGTTAGAGAGACGGAGAGTCCCCCGAAAACAAGGCAAAAAACGGTGTACATTTTCCTCATTTAATCACGCGTCGCATCGATTCGAGAGCCAAGCGAGAGCAGCAGCAGCAGCAGCAGCAGCACTGCTTACGAAAAAAAGGTTGTTTGTATGGCAAAACAGCAAGAGAAAAACTTTATCAATTTAAAATCAACGTCGAAGCAGACGTTGAAAACGTTCATCTAATTATATTGTGCGCGGAGCTCATTTAAATTGCAGCTAATCAAATATCGAAATCTGGTTAAATGATTTACTTTTGTAATTAATGTACACGCCTTTGATTTGTGTTTGTGCTTGTGCTGAGTTTGTTTTTTTTCACGATTCGTTTGATGTGTTTCATCCGTGAACGGGCGAACAAACAGAACTTGCCCTTTCACTAATTAGGCTTCAATCAGTGTGTGCTTGTTTGCGAAGCTTTCATTCAAACGCTCTGTCGGTCGCTCGTTTGCTCGCTCTCTCCCACTCTATACGTATGTTTTGTGTCTCTTTCTCGTCCTCGTTCTGTGTGTTTGTGCAGGAGATGAGAATTTTTTGCATTTTTCGCATTTTCTACACAATTTTTTTGGGGTTCCGGGACTATATATGTATACATATAGCTATTGTTGTTGTGTATTGTGTCTCGGTATTCTTATGACTTTATTCAAATTGCAGATACAATACTTAAAGCAGTGGTTGTCAGCAGCAATCCACCACCACTAGACTACTACACTGCGAATCCGCTTTGAATGCTGAAGGGGAAAATACTTCAGCTTAATTATATCGATCGGTTTTATATTTCATTTATTCATTTTTTTTCCTTCTTCACTCTTTTCTGTGCTTCTTCGCCTACAACCACTTCCGATGACAAATAAATGTGTGTGTATATACACAATATATTGTGGATGTGAATGAAAATTCACCTAGATATTCATTTTCACTGGTGGTTTTTGTGGCGGCGGCGGTACTAACGATAGTGGCCAAAGAATCATTATGTACATATATTGTGAGCGCTTGTCAAGAATTTTTTTTTTATTTAAAAGAAACAAATGAATTAGTAAATATTCTATTTCATTGATAGAGTATCCATACGACGACGACGACAATGACGACAGTGAAAAAAAGTGTACAAAGACACGACAAATGAATTGCTTGTGTTGATGTTATCTAATGTGTTATTTGGACGCTAACCATTGAAAATTTTGTCGATAATTTTAGTTTTCTATTTAAAAAATTGAAGGTCACGCGTGTTTTTGTACGCCGTACGATTCCCATTTATCCTAATGATTGCAAACACACACACACACAACGCTTTTTTCTTTCTTCTTTTCTAAATTCTACCGTTACATTGTACTAACTAACTGAAGTAATTTGTGTTCGTTTTCACTTTCTTTCTTTTTTCATCCACAGCAGAAGTGAGTGAATAAAGCAACGGACGAAACATGAATATGGATTGTGACATAAAGTTTGCTGCACATTGTTTGCTGGCGATGTCAGCCGGTGGTGCCAATTTCAATTCAACATTCACAATGAAGCCGCTCGATTTGAGCGGTTGTCAAGCCAGTAGCAAACAATCAGACGCCGACAAACAATCGTCGTCGTCGCTTAAAACCGAAGATGAATTTGATGACGATGATGAGAATAGTTATGATTTTTTGCAACGTAATCACCATCATCATCATCATATGGAAACAGTGTTGATGAATCATCGCCACCATCACCACCATTCGGACGAAATAACAAATAATAATGTGGCATGGATTAAAACCGACCCCGGTATTAAACTCAATTCAAATGCCATCAATCAGGCGACAACAACAACAAATGGGCACAATTTGGTTGAAAATCATAAGAATTATAATAAAATATCAGTAGATGTTAGCGCGATTTTCAATAACAATAGTACAAAATTCAATAATAATAATAATACGATGAGTGCGACGGCGGGATCAGCAGCAGCAGTGACGACGACAAAAAAATTGACGAGGAAACCGGCTCGATCACCGAAGAAGCCAAGGACAACAAAACCAACTTCATTAGCTACTAAGAAACCAACGACGACGACGACGAAGACATCCAATGAAATGCGTCGCAAATCCAAGGAAAAGACAATACACGAGAGATCGACGACAACGTCGTCATCGTCATTGGATGCTCTGCCAATTGTAAAGAAAAAGAAACGAAAGAAGCGGCTAAATGTCGTCGTTGTCACCGCCACCACCACCAACAACGTCGTCGAACCGGTGCAAACATCAAACAACAGTGATACTGGAAGCCCAACAAATTTTATCGGATCTCCGATTGCAACCCACCCGCAATACGTAAGCAGCTTTTCCGAGGACAATCGAACTGCCGCAAGTGATAATAGTAAAGTATCAGTGCCGAACAATAATCGTAAGACGCACAAATGTTCGTATGTTGGTTGCAACAAAGTCTATGGCAAAAGTTCACATTTAAAAGCTCACCTGCGCACCCACACTGGGGAAAAGCCGTTTCCATGTACATGGGAAAATTTTCACATGGGTGAAAAGTCAGCTTGTGGAAAGCGATTTGCCCGTTCAGACGAACTGGCACGGCACACACGAACACACACAGGTAAGCAAACCCAAAAAAGTTGTTATATGGCTTGATATTTAAACACACACACACACACACACACACACACAACGGTGCACAGTTGTTCGGAATAGCAACGTTCATTTCGTTTTAAAATAAAAAAAGAAAAAAAAAAGAAAAAGAAAACGTTTTTCTAAGAGGAATGAAGCCATGAACATGCGAGAAATTGCCAAAATAATTAACCCACGACTCAGCTGTTGTAAAAGATTCAACTGTCACAGAACGCTAAATTGTTCTCTTTTTCTTCGAAATTAAACGCTTTGCGCCGCTTCTCTTCATTCCTCACTTTTACAATGCTCAGAGGGATTGACACATTGCCGCGCCAACATAATCATTTTATGAAGCACGATTCATTTTATCCAATTAATTTGATTTGGTTTTAACGATTTTGTATTAAATTACATTACTACGACTTAAGTAGGTGGAATTTTTCAAATTAATTTTCTTCTGCTTTCTTCGCATTAAGATAATTTTAGTAATTTGACGATTAACGATAGAAAAAATATCGGTTTTATTTCTTAACATGAACCGTTGCTATTCGAATATTTTGTGTGAAATAATTCAATTTCCGAAACCAATCATCGAGTCATGAAACATAATTTATTTATTTAGGTGAGAAGAACTTTTGCTGTCCCATTTGCTCGAAGAAATTCATGCGTAGTGATCATTTGAGGTACATCGATTAAATTCCCAATTCAGTTGTTGTTTATTCCCCTTTGACACATGTTATTTTATTAATGCGTAACCGTATTCTATTGATTTGTATCTGCAGTAAGCACGCAAGACGCCATCCGAATTTCGATTTGAACACGCTACGACAACGCAGACCGTCCTCTCTGGCAACGTCGTCATCATCATCATCATCGTCGTCGTCGTCGTCGTCGTCGTTGTCGACGGCATCACGTTTGGTCAAAGAGCATTCGATCAATTCAAGTGAATGTGCTTCAGACTCGACATCATCCGAATCCATTCACGGCATCTAAGTGCAGTGCGCGCTGTAAATAAATGGCAAATGGTCAAACATTTTATCTGAATTAATAATAATAATAGTAATATTTAAAAAGAAAAAAAAACAAGCTTTGTGTTAGGCAACTTTCGCGATCTACTTCTATCATCGCTTTTATATGTAGAACCAATGGGATATATATACACATATATACTTATATATACATATATGTATGAAAAACAGAAGAAAAAAAAACCGAACTTTTAATGGAACACTTACAATTTAATGGATAGAAGGAAACGAAAAAGAGAACGAAACAAGGAAGAAAGATAATGAACAAAGAGAGAAACCGTTTTGAAATGATTGCTTCGATGATGCAGATTGTGCGGAACTCGAATCATTTGGAAAATTTAGAGAAAAAAAAAACACAAAATGAATAAATAAATAACAAATGTGATCTTGTGAAAATATTTTCATGGAACTTACCAGGATTTTCGACTTTTTAATGACTTGAGATTAGTTTTTGTGCGCATTCTGGCTCATATTGTAGCTGAATTATCTTTATGTACTGAACAAAAAAAAAAAACAAAAAAAAGTAAAAAAAAAACAAACACAGGTGAAAAAATAATACGCAAATGTTGAATAATAACAAAAACGAAGCGTGCGTGCTAGCGCTGGCCACCGAGCTCTTGCTCTCCCAAAGCTATTCAATCTGCTCTATATCTAGTTGAAATTGATTGCAACGATGATGATTGAACCGAATTAGACGATTTGTGAAGTGTGTATAAATATATTTTTCTCCTGTTTACGCAAGAAACCACAACAACAAAAAATACAAAACATTTGAGGATCAATAACGTGCAAGCCACGGGATTTGCATCTTGAAAGCAACCAAAAAAATCGAATGAATGCCTGACAAAACGTGTTTCCGTCAAATCATTTGATCTATATATATGGAGAGGGAAAAGAAATCGTAAAATTCATAAGCTTCCAATGGAAAAAAAAGAAGAAAAAACCTTTCGCTTCACAAATATTTGTAACCACATGTGACAAATTGTTCACATTTACATGCTTGACAAATATGATTTCAATCCAATTTTGCTAAAAAAAAAAATCAATTATTTCTGTTTGTGAAAAGCGCCAATAAGACGCGGCGTCAACATTTCTCCTAAATCTAAAAACCAAAAAAAAAAAACAAATCGAGTGGAACAAAAAAATGAAGCAGATAATAAGATTCTAAAAAAGTGATTTTTCAAGTTTTGAACATTTTGTGTGTGCATTACAATACCTTACTCTCACACTATAAGTGTGTGTGCATTGTGCAATTGAACAAAAAAAAACGCATTTTCGATTTAATTTCATAGCTATGCACGAAAGAAAAAGAAAAATTAGAGACAAAAAAAACTCAATCTTCATTTATAAAAAGATAGAAGAGGAATAAAAACACATTGGGAATGCATTATGGCATTTCATAAACATGACAATATTCGAATCTGAAAGGGCATACAAATTAAATTATATAGATGAAAATATACAATTTGAAATACATTTAGCGGAATCTAAACTCTATTTAAGGAATATTTCTGAATGGACCGAAAAACAACCACACAAACACATTAGTTTTTAACGAATAGAGGAAAAACCCATTGAAATGCAGTATAGTCAAGGCTTATATTGAGCAGCCGCTTTGAAGTACTGAACATTTGATTGAGATGTAGTTGGTAGAGTATTTCTTCATTGACGTAGAAATTGCTAAATATGTAGCTGAATAGTGAAAAAAAAACAAACAATACAAACACAAATGGATTTATTTATCGACAATTGGATGAAAAATGCGATTTTATTGAACTATTTTTAATGTTTAGTGAAAAAAAACAACAACTGACCAGTGTTGTTAGTGAGAGACAAAACTAAAAAGAAAAAACAAGTAAAAACAAGTATAGAATCATTATTTCTGAGAATTACTTATATCAATACCTATTAAATTATTATGATTATTATTATACAATATTATTACAATGAATGAATGTATAATAAAATTAGACAAATTCAATCTAAAGACAAGACACGATTGTGTAATCGATAATGAAGAAGACGAAGAGAACAACACATGTATTAAGCTGCTCTGAAGTTGTCAGTTGCGCAATCCGATCCGTTAGAGGATATTTACAATTCTAAAATAATAAAAAAAAACACACACAAAAAATTATAGATAAATTTGCCTTAGTATATTTTGTGTGGCGTTGTTGAAGATACAAAGAGGAGGAAAAAAAATTGAAAACTCAACGCCTAATCATAAAGCTAATGACAATTTCGAGAATCTATTTGAAAACCACAACAACAACAACAAAAAAAACGAAAAATTTGCCTCCGATCAAGACTTATCACACTGAGTGCACTGTGTGCAGCAGATATTTCTTTGTTTCAACACAACTGGTCTATATGCAGCCTATTTCACCAAATGTTTTCATGATGTGATCTCACATTTTTGTGAAAAAATCTCGAAATTTCAAGTTGGCGCTCAAAATAATGTCGAAAAAATGAGAATATTTTCACGTTTTTATTGAGATTTTCCCATTGCTACATTTAGATATATTTGTTTGACCAAAAAAACTTGAGAAGAAAATCTCATGAAAATTTTTCATGAAAACATTTGGTGAAATAGGCTAATGGACAGTCAATACACTAAAGTGAAAGAAAAACTGTCATATATACATGCATAAATATATATATTTTCATTTGCAACTGTTAAATTAGCGCCGGTCTGCATGATAAATTTTTCGATTGTGTCTTTTAGGAATCAGAGTTATTTGTCGCTAAAAATGACCAATATTGAGTGTTTGTTTGAGAGGAAAAACCGAAATTTTACACATGCGACAAAGTTCTAATTTTCAATGTTATTTTTGTGAATGTAATGAAAAAACATAATTATTGAGAAACCAATGGAAAAAGTTGAGAAATTTGTATCTCATGGTTCTATATAGGAAAAAAAACACAGTCTTAAATTCACACTCATTTTGCACGGAATAACATTGAAAGTTCTAATTTTTTGTCCAAATGAAACCGGGTTTCCACTCGCATATATATCCCATTAATTACCATTTACCGAGAGAAAAAAAAAAACCAACCAAGTTTGCCAAGTGAACTTCACATTATTTACGTTTAAGTGAAGAATCGCTTCTTGTTAATATCATTAATCGACAAATACTCCGAACCCTTCGTTTCCTTCTACACGATTTATTTTTTTGTTCGTCTTTCGTTTTTCGTTCTCTGTTTTAACAAAATATATTGTTGTGTGTGCTGCTCAACAGTTTATATAGCAAAGCTTTCCCTTGATTTATACAATACTTCTCTCTGTGAATGCATCGCCCTAAGGACCTATTTTTTTGTAAGAGAAAAAAAAATTGGCACATCTCCCAATTCTACACTTATTAACTCCGCACTTCTGTTTCTTCCTTTTATACATATACATATATATGAGAAATGCTCTACTGTTTACAGACCATTTCTGAACGTGAAATATCCTACTTTTTCCCCACAAACCAGCTCCCAGCTCCCATCTATCCACTCCTTCCTTGTCACTTTTTAAATGCAACAAGCAAACCGCTATCAATAAACATAATTGCATTGAAAATTAAATTAACTGAACAAATGTTATTTAAAACTATAGGTTTATGTAATCGTATATCCATGAATAGATGAATTTTGCTGGAAAACAAAAAAAATATATAAAATAGCGCTGGAACAACAAGAATATGCAACATTCACGTTGAAAAGAAACAATCGCAAATAAAGACAATTAGAAAATATAAACATATAAAAAATGCGTGTTTTAATTGGATTTAAAGGAGACTTCCACAGCAACAAAGGATTGTTCTCGAATGGAATTTTCTTCTAAGCGACAACGGCTTAATGACAGGTTAGGAAAAATTTGGAGTTAAATCTTAATAGACACTTATCGAAAATTCATTGAAAAATTTCTTAAAATTCATTTAATTGACATTTAATTGATTTGAACGAAAAAATTGGAACATTTCTTGAAATTCATTCAAAACTAAGGAAGATTCCAAGGTGATGACATGTTTTGACAAACGAACGCGGCGAACTCAGGAACGACCGAAAAATGTCAATACAAAATAATACGCTAGCTCGTGGCGACACTAAAATTCAAAACATCATTTGTACTGAGATGTCGTCAGCTTGGAAGATTCAAACAGTGATAATTAACGATAAATGCTTACTTGCTCCTGTACAATTACTGAATTTCCGTTGAAATCATTAAATTGAAAAAATAAATCTAATTTAAGAACTAAGTATATGTTTCACCGATATCACTAAACAACGTGATAAAGTATAAAAATGACCATTTACTGAAGCATTCCATCAGTTTTGTTCTTAAGAGCCCAAAGAACATTTCTATTTATCTAGAGAGAAAATGGCCAGTCCTTTGGATCTGTTCGGTTTTCATGTGAACGTGTCCAAGTTTTTCGGTATATTTGAGATTGAAAGTGAATCTAAGATGTTGAAATCTTTGATGGAGTTTCACACCATTGGCTATCAAATATTGGTGACATATCCTGCTTTAATACTGTTCCCGTTGTCTATTCTGGACTCGCCATCATTGAAACAGACGTTACAAATAATGTTCATTGTTTCTGCTTATGTGAATGCATCCTTCAAGACGTTCAGTGTTTACACAAAGCGGAAACGATTGAGAGAGTTGTGGTCGAAACTCGATCACCCTGATTTTGTTGCAAACGATCATTTCGAAATGAGGTAAGTTCTGTTCTGAAAAATGAATATGTAATTTCCTTTCTCAACAAGATCTAGCCAGAACTAATGATCGTTGGATTGCTCATCCAATCGTAGATTATTTGAGGTGATGAAATTTAATGTTCATAAAGTGATCAACGTCTTTTCATGGTTCGGTGTTATAAATTTAATTGTCGTATGCATGGCACCGATGATGGAGTGGAAGAAACGTTTACCAAGTCCAATATACTTCCCGTTTGGATTTGCTGAGACGAATGTAGGCTTTTATTTCGCATATTTATATGAGTGCCTGATTGCCGTTTATGCAGGGATAAGCAACATAGCAATCAACATGTATTTGTTCGATTTGTTCGTTTCAATTGAATTCCTACTTTTGCTATTGAGCTCTCGGTTAAGCCGATTGGGGTATGCCAGTGGCTGCAACGAACCATTCAACAGCACATCGTACTCAAGAAAATCATTTTACCGGGAAATCTGTCAATATGTAGAATTCCACTTGAAAATTAATGGGTAAATTGCATGCCAATATTATTTAGTGCACAATTTATTGTGTGGATTTTCTACTCGTTTTTCATAGGATCGTTTGTGAGATGAATGCACTGGTCAATGATTTGATTTTCATTCAAGTAATACAAACCGTTTTCGTTCTCGCCGATTCATTGATTCTTTTGATAGCGGTAAAACTGAAAACACAGCTTCTTTTTCCAAACAAAAATCAACTAAAACTTTTTGTTTGCAGTACGATTTAACAATCGCAGAATTTATTGTTCCAGTCTTTTGGTTGATAACTTTTTTGGCTGAGACATTCATCTATTGCTATTTTGGCAGCAACATCAGTTATGCGGTACTTTTATTGCTTTGCATTAAAAAAAAACATATTTTCCATCTATCTCTTCTTTACAACAGCAATTGACAAAATATCTATTTCAATTGTTACCCAATCACATAGTTCGATAGCGTTCATCATAGCATTTACTCCAGCAATTTTATTGCATTTGATCGAAATACCAATTTGGCAATGTTGAAAATGTTGACCGTCACGGGAGCACGACAAATAAAGATTTCCGCTGTTGGTTTCGTCCGATATGAATTGAGCTTGAACCAATTATTAATGGTGAATGAACACTCTCTAGAACAGACATAGAATAATAATCACTAACCCAAGTATGTGTCCATTCACAGATTTTAAAGACAACATATTCGACCGTAATGCTTCTGAAATCAATGTAAAGCCGCACAACAACTTTTATTTAACCAAATGGCAAAAACAAATCATATCCACAATGCACTTGACAAATCAGCACGAAGAATCGAAGATAAATTACTAAAGAAAAAAACTCAAAAAAAAAAACTAAAGCAAAACACCACTGAATGGTCTTGATAAGCATGAGCACAACAACTTAATACTCCACTTTAGTTTGTTTTCGTTGCTAATTTCACTTGTTCCTAGCAATTTTCGACCATCATAACAAATTTGTCATGTTCTATCGATTCAAAAATTATATACTAGACAGCAACTCCACATCGAATCGGAGCAATTTGCATAATTCGATTTTAACATCGGAAATCAGGTAGCTACGTTTTAATTTGTTGGACTAAGCATTGATCCCATTTTTTTTTTAAATCGAACATCACCAAACGAAACCTATCATTAAATCAAATTAGTTTGACTTGTGAAATGAATGTTGAAGAGACTCGCGTTTGAGGATATGAAAATTAAAACGAATAATTGGATTTCGTACTAATAACCCTTTATTATGAATCGATTTGTTACCACAAAAGTAGAGAACTGAAAGCCGAAATGTACAAAAAGCCTATCAAACGCATGGCAACTATTATATTGAATAACTGACAAATGCAAATCGCTCTAACGTGCCCTTAAGTGATAATAAATGCTTTGATTACACCTTTTTGGAATTGACTGTTATAAATAGTTATAGTTCAAAATTTCGAAGAATCAAAGTGATTCTTAGTCCGTTTCAAGCAAGTTCAAAGGTACATATTCAACAAAAGAGTGCTAAAACTAAATTCCATTCGCTCTCACCATGTCGCAACCAGTGCAGAAAATACGTCGTCCTTTGGATCTTTTAGATTTCCATGAAACAGTGTTCAAGTTTTTCGGCACATTCGAAATTGCAAATGCGTCGAAAGATGTAAAGTTATTTATGAAATTTCATGTGATCGTGTATCAGTTACTGTTCACCGATTTGGGCTTTGTACTATTCACTTTGTCTCTTTTGATATCTTCATCGGTCAAAGAAACGTTACAAATATTGTTTGTGATTTTCGCGTATTTGAATGCAGCATTCAAAGCCCTTACATTTTACCGGAAACGAAAACAACTGGCAGCCTTATGGGCGAAACTCGACGATCCTGATTACGAAGCAAAGAATCATACCGAGGATGAGTGAGTGAAAAAAAAAAACAAGATTTGTTTCTTCATGTGAAATTAGAGATTATGTATTGCTTATTGATTTTGTACCTTTCAGATTCGTAAAAGTGTTGAATTTTCATATTCGAAAAATTATCAATCCATATTCGATATTCGGCGCAATCAATCTTATGTATGCCTATTTAACGCCGGTGTTGGAGCGAAAAAGACACTTGCCATACAAGATGTATGTGCCATTTGAGATTGATCAAACCACTGTCGGCTTTTGCTTGGCATACTTGTATCAATTGGGCAACGTTGTTTATGCGGGCGGAATCAATATTGCTGTCAATATGTACTTATTCGATGCATTCGTTTCTGTGAATTTCTTTCTGTCACTGTTAAGCTCACGCGTCAGCCGATTGGGATACACCAGTGGATACAATGAATTTTACACCAAAATACCGCACCAAAAACAATCGTTTTATCGAGAAATTTGTAAATCGATTGAGCTTCACTTGAAAATTGATGGGTAATTAAATTGAATGCTTTGCTAAATGTGTTGCTACAATCAATTGCTTTGCTTTGCTTTGCTTTGCTTTGCTAACAGCTTTGTTCGTGAGATGAACACACTAGTCAACGATTTGATCTTTCTTCAAGTCGTACAAGCCGCTTTTGTATTCGCAAATTCGCTGATTCTTTTGATCGCCGTACGGAAAATACATTTTGCACATATTTTTCAGACAAAACGTAACTAGAACTTCTATTTCAGTATGAATTGACCGTGGCAGAGTTTAACATGACTTGTTTTTGGTTGAGTGCATTTCTGGCTGAAATGGCCATCTACTGTTATTTTGGCAATAACATTATTTATACGGTAGTTCACCTGTCTTTTAATTTTGATTCAATTCGACCATAATTTGGCATATCTGATTGATTTTTACAACCAATTTTCTACAGTTTGATAGCATCCAGCACAGTATTTACTGCAGCAACTTCAATGCGTTTGATCAAAAAACCAGCTTCGCCATGTTGAAAATGATGATGGCCACCGGCGCACGTAAAATGAAAATCGTTGCCGTCGGTGTGTTACGGTTTGAATTGAGCTTGCCGACATTACTGGTGGTAATTGAAGGAAAAAAAAAAATCATATTCCACATCATTTCAATTGAAGATCAACTTTTTTTCACTTTGAACGATTTTTTTTCCCTTGCATTTGATGATTCATTACAGATTCTAAAGACTACGTATTCCATTGTGATGCTCATCAAGTCGATGTAAAATCTTATTCAACGAAAAAGTTTGATATAATAAACGAGGTATAAAAAGAGAATTGTGATTGAAATAAATTTCAATTTCGTTGAAAACATTTGATGGTATTTATTAATTGGCCTTTGAAACCACAGAAAATCAACAAATCTTTACGCATCGCGCTGACCCCAACTCTATAAATAAGTCACTATCAGAGCACAAGTTAATTTAGGTTGAAATCGGTTGAAATATTATATTCTGCACGCGTTCAATGAAACACCCTTTTTCTCTTCTCCAACTCAATGGAAATGTTGTTTATAATTTGAAAATCCAATAAATTAAACGTGTGTGATGTTTGTTAGCTGCTAAATTTCATTTTTTGTAATAAATTCCCTGCATCATATTTGTAGCTAAATATAGATATTTTTACGTGTGTTGACTGACACTCGCTGCTTTAACATTTTGTTTCTTCTCCTGTTTGAACTGGGCTGATGAAAAAGCGTCAAACTCTTTCCAAATTAACTTCACATCATTCATTCATATATTTTCATTTCGTCAAAAAATAAATTAGTTTACTTAATTCAAACATAAATTGTCATAAAATGCCATAAATCTTCGCGATATCCGTTCGTTTTTAAAAAAACACGTCTCTTCTTTCGACATCTATGCCAGAAACGAACACAAACACGATCGGTTGACAAATTGAAAAGCCTTGTTATTTCTAGATAGATGACTAGTTGGGTCAGTAATCGGTGTCTTCTTCTTTGAGTATGCCCAATTGACGTGCAACATTTTTAACGTTCGCTATCACCTCCTCTTGGACCAAATTGAAACTCATCGCCAGCAATGAAATACCAAACAATAAATATAAAGAGCAACCGGCAATTTTGATTTCTTGATCGCTCACATCAAAGATGAAACTAGTGTTTTGCGACGAATACGAACGTGTCTCGCTTAGCGCCGATTGATTCAGCCCTTGAGCTGGAACTAAAAAGAAAATGAATTGTTAATCGTATGCATAAAATGTGCTAATTTTATTTAGTTTACCGAAATCGCCAAAACCTGCAAGAACCAGAAAGAAAATGTATCAATCAATGGGATCCACAGAAGGAATGTAAATGATTTTTTTTTTATTTGCAGTGCATATTGTGCACTGAATTTAAAATCAAACATTCATTACCTATGGTAGTCAGTGTTATGAAACAAAAGTAGGCCGAGTCCAAGAAGCTCCAGTTCTCCGTTCGCGTAAAGTAAAACGCTCCGGCGATAATATAGCCGATTACAAGGAATACGCATAACCAAATAGGCACTGGTCGCACAGGAGTGTCCGATACATAATCGATGCAGTCATCGTCATAGCCGGCCTCTTCGTCGAATGATTCCATGAGTCGTGCTTGTCGATGAATGGCAAAGCCCATTGGTGACATAATTCGTGGCGATGGTGGCAAAGTCTCTTTTCTTTCCCGTTTCTTGGGCTTTCGCATTGGAACTTCGAGCTCAATGCATTCATCTTCACTGGGCATCATGTCTGGTGGTAAGGGAGGTGCTAAATAACGCGAACGTTCATTTGGTTGCAGTCGCTTTGGAATCGGTTCGGGCGACACTTCTCTCGATGGTGAGTACAAACTTTTACGGTTGCTTTGTGATGGTTGCATTGACCGTGATCGATGTTCTCGATCGTCCCGGTGATTTCGTTGCTCATGATGCTCCCGTTGCTCGGTTAAACTTTCCCTTCGTATAAAGTCGTCGATTGCGTATTTATTACATAAAATTGGCACATCATTTTTTGCCCTCAACGCACGAGGATCAACTGACTGAGAACGCTTTTCTGAAAATGGGATGGATGTTAGAAAGTAAGTTAATTTTTAGTAACGACTCGTCACAGTTTCACCATTGATTCTGGATCGATGACGTCCACGCGATGCTGGCAGCGTCATGGTGTAGTCTCGCACATTGACTTCGGGTACCATTCTCGGTTGTTGATGATGATTATTATTTTCATATCTGGACATCGAATGCGCTCGAGCTGATCTTTGACTATGACCACGAGTATGAGAGCGTCGATCCAGTGACTGCGTATTGTATGATCTATGCGGAAAAGGATTAAAACGTTATGTAAATTTGACATTTTTAATATGTTTTTTTTTTTTCATAATTCATTTTGGTAATGTACCTTCTTAGTGACCGTTCAACAACTCGTTCTCGTTCCACGGTGTGTCTTTCTTGCCGCAATCGATCTCTATTCCTATGACGACTAAAACGTTGACTTCTATTGTATGACGGCCGTTTTATCGCCATATCATCTGTGCCATATCTAAAATCAGAAGGAAATTCGCATAAAGTTAGCCAAATTTGAAATGCACTAAGGTTGCGTTGCAATAAAATAGAGATTTTGACGACCTACCTCAAATCCGTATCTGAATATGCGTGTGACATTTTTGACATTCTCGGATCGAAATATGAGTCAATACCAGAATCGGCTGTGCGTTGCGATATTCGCACCGATCGACGCATACTAGCACGGTTCGAGAAGCGTGCAGATTGATTGTGCGATATTGATCGTTGGAATTCTGATCGACGCGGCCGTCGTTTTGGTTCGCGAGTGCACACAAAACAACAAACACGCCAATAAATGAACCTAATTCAGAAAATGTCATCACAATTTTTCGTGTTTTTTATTTCAATATCAACAGAAAAAAAAACATGAATTTCTCAATAGAATCAAGTGATTGGCTTGAATCAACGGAAATCTTACCTAAACGAACTCGCCATTATGTCACCAATGTTGGATAAACACAGCAACATCAACGGAATGCCCACGATTGCGTAGAAAATGGTTGAAATTTTGCCAGCTGTGTTAAAAAGAGCAAAGCATCAATTGAATACACCGAAAAGCAAAAATGACAATGCAATAGTTACCATCAGTCTTGGGCGAGATATGGCCGTACCCTGGGAATATGAAGAGACTCGATTTAGATTCATTGATTGAGAATGGGTTTTTCCATCATTTTTTTTTTCAATAAAATAAACAGTCACATAAGATCAAGGAAAAATAATTAAACTGTCGTGAATCTCTTCCGCCAAGCTAAGGTTTTTGCAACAACCAAAATTCGCAAAATAAGGTTTTGTACAACGTATATGTAGAGGAGCATCGGAATAAGCGAAACAAAAACAAGAGAATTGAAAAACAATGTCGTTCGTGGGAGATGATGCCAATTCTTCAAGTTCAACTAAATTGTATCAGATGCAAACTTTAGCGTAGCACATGCATCGCATTGTATAGATTCAGTCTTGAATCGGCTCAAAGATCTTTGATTGTTCCATGTGTGTGTCATTCGGTCAGCGATTGCATAATCCTTGATCGAAACGAGTGGCAAAAAACACACGTTAAAGTTTTACGACGAAAATAGTCATACAGCATTGTGACTAGAAAAAAATTCACACGGAAGTTGCATCCCGTGTTGAAAATCACCAAATTCATTCATCTGAACTCATTTACTTCATGATTTTCGTCTGGGCAGAATAGAATGAATCAATTTGTTGAATGAAGGCGGCAGTAACAGAAACCATTAAAATTTTTCGCTTGCATGAGTTCAAAAGTAAAAGGTTGTTTTCGATGTTGAAATCCAAATGTTTGAGAGCAAACGAAACAAAAACGTGAAACAACATTTCAGAAATGTGCTTGGTTCCGAAAATGTGTCTCAATATTTACATTCTAATTTAAAATGCTTGCTTTGTATTTTTTAGTTCGATTCTCACATTTTGAGAAAAATATACACGAGGACATGCTGCGGGAATAAGATGTTGTCATATCACATAGAAGTGTCATTGTGTAGAAAAGAAATGTGTCGAGCGACGAATAGCGAATGGCAAATGACCAAAAATGCTTCCAGCAGAATCATCAGTGTGGGCTAAAATCTAGGTGAAGGCTATTGCTACATTTTTATAGTTTGAACAGTCATGGTGGATGCCTTAAAATTTGGTGTATGCTCACATCTTGGATGAAAATGAATCGATAATGATTATTATTTTCTCATCATGACACTGAACGTAATTCTTTTTCAGCAAAAAAAAATTTGCATTCTATTTATCGTTTTGTGTGTTCCTCAATCCCATGTAAATCGTACGAATTTCAATGCAAAATTGGTGTTTATATACAAATTGAGTTGAAAGAGATGAGAACGAGAAAAAAGCCATAATAATCGTATGGGGTCAGTGTGTGATTGACCGCGGCCAAGCGAATAAATTTCATTACTTGAAATGAAATTAAAAGCGTTTTGATCGTACTACGCGTACACAGCGCGAATAGAGTCGCAAACAAAATGAGTGATGGCATTGTTTTGCGTGGGATGATCGTCATTAGAGAGTGAACGGGTAGAACTACTGTTGCTGACGACAATTTGTATTCGAATCAATTGAGTCAATAGAGTGAAAAACGATTTTCTATTCCATCTTGACGACAAGTTTTCTCGTCACGAACGAAGCAACACGTCGATCCGAAACGAAAAAATGAGTGTTTTCGAATGGTGATCTAGCTGAAAATTGAACGAAATCTGGTTATGCGGGCACAAGCGGTCGTTTTCATGTTTCGACTTTTATTTTCGAGAGCCAATAAATTTACCGTTAAATTAATATTATTCGAAGCTATTTGCGTAGACTTTTCCTCGTCCAATTTTCAACAAATCAGCTTCGTATAACATGAGCACCGGATATGCTTTTCAATATCTAGCTAAACCATATTCAATTAAAATTTTGCGTTGTTTTTCTTTCTCTTCTCTTCCTCTCCGCTTTGCAGTAAAATTATATGCCATTTTATGGGTCTGTCATTCAATTGTGCACGCTTATTAGCAGCGACCATTGCTTTTGTACGTTGACGCCAAGTGTTCTCATTGCAACTCTCACAGTGAGCTCACTGGCTCTAATGACTTTTTGATACTTGCTGGCTTTTTTTTTTATTGTTGTTCGTTAAGCAAAACTGCATCACCCCTTGCCAATTACATAAGGCCTCGTTAAACTGAATTTGTGCATCAACATGAAGAAAAACGTTCCAAAAATCAACACACATACTCGAAATTTTCTTTTTTTGCGATTCACTTTTTCAATAACTGCCACAAGTGTGACTGCATCATGTCATCCATTCTGTTGATAAATAATTGACGTTGTGGAAAATGCAGTTGCGCAAGTGGCGTAATTTGTTTTTCTCTCCTCTACTGTAATACACTGCACTGGAGAGGCGATAGCGTTCATTTAGAAAATTAAACCATTAAATTGTCATGTGTGAATGCCTTTGAAAATGTGTAATAGCAAACATTTTTTTTTCTCAATTGTTTGACCAAGTTTTTTTTTGTTTTGTGTTTGAAAAACTTTGCCGCATTTACAAAATTTCGTTTGACTTTGCTGTGCCCATTTTTTGATTCTTTGCAATAAGTTTCCGTTACATTGGCTATCTCCACCTTTCGGTGTCTGTGCTTGTGTTTACAGCATGCTGCTGCAGCATGTGAACTGGAGTGTGAGTCAACTCAATTGATACAAAATGCGAGAGAATAAAACACGCACGCAGCAGCATGTATAAGTCAAAACAAACGAACGACTCATTCACTAAAAAAGAAGTATAAAATGAAAATAAAGAAAAAGAAGTATATAAATAACGATTTCATTCCAAGGTTTATTAACTTTAAGTCACCGCCATACAACGTAGCACACACATACGGAAAATAGTCATCAAAACGTGAATCAAATGAATGCAACCGACGACCACCGCATTGTTGTGTGTACGCTTGGTGGGCCCATACCATTTTTTGTCGTGTTTATAAGAAGAAATGCGTTTCCTTAAGACAGATCAGTTTTGTTTAGAACGCGACGCACGCAACAACTAAAAAGACCCAATCGAGTGATTTTGTATTTTTTTATCAACAACGACAAAAAATTGCACGCGATACAATCGAATAAGTGAACAAATTTATCGAAAAATATACTTCTCTGTTAAGTTGTCAAACAATAGTTGTGTGAAATATAACGATGAGAGGTGCGAGCAGTTTACATTTTTCTATTTAAAAAAAAAAAATCCAATTTAAATTTTCGTTTTCTTCGTTCGGCTTCGTTAGGTGTCACAGTAGTTTGTTGTTTGCTACCATTCTTAATGGTTGTTGATTCACAAAAAGATTCCAAGTGGTCGTGGTCGTCGAATAATCGAAATAGTAATATTGATGGCGTGCGTGATCGCCTGATCGATCGCAGAAAATATGAGAGCTTAGAAGATTTTCGGTAAGAAACAGATTCAAATAGTTAAGACGGTTTTTTTTTTCGGTGCTTTAATTACCCAAATGAACCGCAACAAAGTGGAACGGGAAACAAAATGGTTATGTAATTGATGTAAAATGTGCGCATTTTCAGCGATCGATATGAAGTGAACGAGCATACAACACGAAAACCGAACACACAAAGCGATGAGTTTTATGGCAACGGCATCGGCAGTGGCAACGGAGGCTTCGGTGTTGGCAACAACGGCGGTGGATATGGTTTCAATGGCCCAAACAGCGGCGTAACGTAATAATACTTTTTTTTTATTTTAAGACTGGCGAGGCGAATCCCATTTTGTTCACTCAATTTGAACTAAAATATGCTTCTTGTTTTCGTTTCATTTCGCCTATCTAGTGGAAATGGTTATAATAGTAATGGCTTTGGCTTGGGCGGAATTCCACAAGGTTTGGGCGGAATTCCACAAGGTTTGGGCGGAATAGGCCCAAATAACTTTAATAATTATCCACTATATGGAAATCAGTTTAATGGGCCATATAATCCAGGTTTTGGTATGGCTAATTTATGATGCGTTTGAAAAACACTATAATAAATATTAGATCCTCTTTCAGGCTATCAACCAAATAACTTTAAACCAGGTTTCAACAATAATTTCTATCCAAATGGTGGCTTTCAACCAGGCTATGGCAATGGCATTAACGGACCCATTAATAATGGATATTTCCCAGGCGGTGGTGGTTGTAAGTTTATCGATTAATTTAGTTTCATCTCAATTTCGATTTAAATTTTCAAACATCAACGTAGAAGCATACGGTTTGAATTCAATGTTAATGCTGACCTCAGTCGACACTCAGTTGAATTTATTCAAAGAAAAAAAATAATCACACATTGTTCCATTCACTAAAATTGAAACTAATGCATTTGGCGATATCAAAGATGATTTGCTTGATCTTTTAGATGGACCAAATCGATACCCGGGCGCTGGATACAATCCATTGGGAAATAGTGCAGCAAATGGAGTATTAGTTGGTCCCGGAGGACCAACCGGTTTATATGGCCGCCCTCCAAATTATTATGGCCCAAATCAATTAGGATTTAACGGTGCTGGCGGCTTCGGGCCAGGCATCAATCAAGGTGGATTTAGTGGAGCACCATTTAATAATGGATTTAACAACAACTATGGCCCACCATACAATGGCATTGGCGGAGGTGGTTTTTCACCCAATGGAATCATTCCATTCAACAGCAAAGCTGGATCGGGAATTCTCGCCGATGAAGGCAATGATTCAAAAGAGAGATCACTTGACAAAAAAACCAACGAGTAATTCACTCGACGCAAAAACTTTAAGCGAACAAAATTAGATATAGAAAAGAGTCGAATTTAATTTAATGCGCCGAAACATTTGTACATAGAATATATATTTTGAAAAAAAACTGTGATCTACATGGAATGTCAAGTGACGATTTGTTATCGAAATAATGCGCGGATAATGTTGAAGGTTATATAATCAATAAGAGTATTTAATATATGAAACATTTATCGATGCACCGAAAAATCAATAAAAGTGAAAAGAAAAAAAATTAATGTATTCTTCTTTCATCATACCAATCGCTGCGAAATAATTCAAATGCTATTTATATAGAATGACGAAATTCTTACCTATCGTTGTAATTACAATAATGGAATAGAATAATGCGCCCATTCGTGTCCACTGCAATCGTTCGGGATTTTCAACACCGTCCCATCCGCCCGTTTTCATTGTTTCAAGTATGTTATTTTCGAATTCAAGTAATTTCTCTGAAGCATGATCGGTCCACTGCTTTTCATGTAGATATATTTCGTCTTGCGTAAACGTCCACAGATGTTGTGATAAATTACCTCGAATATATTTCACTTCACTTTTCATCTGTCGATCAAAAAGAATAATTCGAGCGTTCAGAAAATCGGTCATTTGGATTTGAAAACAACTATCTTTGGTCATGATTTATCGTATTTATCTTTCATAAACAACTGGTACGTACATGTCGCTCATTATCGGCTTCCAGCCGTTCGAATAAATACGAGCCCATGAGACAATACGCGACTACCATTGTGATAAGCATCACATGCGAAAATATACACGTGAACACTTTCCATGACATACATAAACAGCTGGTGCAGCGGCCACGTTGTTTTGGAATTTTTTCTACATAATTACCCGTGTTGGGCGCCATCGAAGCGAATTTTTAATTTCAATTTGGTCAATGATACGGATCAATGATACGAGAGAGACACGGAGTGAATGAAACAATTGAATTACGAAAAACTATTGTATTCGACGTGACGGTTTATCGGGTGATGTGAGAGAGTGCAGTTGAACCGTGTCTGTTCAAGATCAACTTGACTCTACAGCATGTCAAAAACACACGATCGCACTGTTCAATATCATCGATTTGGCAATTCACGTCGTTTCACATGCAAACACCATGCAAACCATTTTGAATTTTAATCATTTTTTCTCTTTCGAACCCATTTCATTCCGACAACTTTTGATACACAATTCGTTTTGGTTCACAAGAAAATCTGGATCGATTTTGATTTATTTTTTTCTTTACTTTGTATTTACAATGCACAGTAATAATAAATTCACTGACACATGGCGAATCACACACACACGATGGAAAAATTGGTAGAATTTTTGTGTATGTTTCAATTGGGTTTGGTGTTTATTTTTATCGGCGATTTTGATTCATGTTTAGGATTCCACCGTTGTGCGATCTTACGCAAAGCGCGTTTTCATGTAAGCCAAACCCACAATCAGCACCACGTCGTGCACCATATAATCCAATTAATATTCGGTTCACTTGTTCGCACGGAAAATAAAAGTTTAAATTTATAGCCAACAAGTTTATAAATCTTTCAAGTCACACACACGAAATACACAACGCAACACCGTCGACGAAAAATAGAAAAGAAGAGAAAAAAAAAATTCTTTGTGTGTGATTTAGTGATGACCAAAACATATGAACAATTTGTTCAACATTTTTTGTATTCCTGAGTTGCGTGCGGTATGTGTATATTTTACTACTTAACTTAATCAGTCTGGCTGATGTGAAACATTGAGTGCGTATAGAATGAAAATGATCAAGATATGGAAAATCAATCTCGAGGGAATTCAGGCGAAAAACGCGTATCAATCGGAGATCACGAACTCAACTGACTCATGTCAAGAAGCGCCGACGAGATGCTTGTGCGTACTGGTACAAATGGACGATCGGTTTGAACGAACGATTTCCAACGAAAACGCGTGAAATACCCGATTCGGCGCACAACATCATCGTCTACAAACGTTGTCGTCTTCTTATTATTTTTCCAATCGTGAAGCCCGTGATGAAAATGCTGTTCACGTGTGTGCACGTCGTCGAGTGGAGATCTGAACAGAAACAGAAAATATATCGAAGAAAATAGAACTACGAAAAGTTGAAAATGTTGAAATGTGCACGTCATTTTCATGCCATTTTCCACAGATGTCGATTGAACCGCATCAATGTTTAGACTTCGGTCATTTCTCATATGTATACTGCTTGAACTTGTTGTTTACACATGATTTTCTTGTTCGATTGCATTACTTAGGCAATTCGTTGGGCTTTGATCTAGTCGACTTAAAGTAAAACCCGTATTTAAGACAAACGCGCGCACACACACACACACAAAATTCGTATGCATTGAACGACGGATATGTCAAACATTACAAAATAAGAGAGAATAAACAAACTTTTATGATCAACGAGATGACTTTACACATTTAGTCTCCGTCGCACACATTTTTTTCTTTTATTATGTCTGCAAAAATACGACGTTTGCTATTTTTATCAACGCACTGACCAAGTGAAGTTTCAATTTCTTTTTCGACGATTCATTCTTGAGAATTTCACTCCGTAATATAATTGACTGTCTGCTTTGTTAGAAACAATGAGCTCTGTGTTGTTTGTGTCACTGAACAAATTCAGACCAAAATGAAGGCTGCAATTGTTAGTTGCGTTGATGATTCGTTTGGCTCTTTTTTTTAGAAAGAAAAGACGAGTCAAATGACAAAGAAATTCACCAGAAGGTGGAAATATCAATCCGAAGATCACTGCCTTTTTACCGCTCGCGGAAAAATTTTCCATGCTTGCGGAAAAATGCCATACGAAAGTGCACACGTTGGATTGATACGTATTAACTTTTAAAGTGCTTCGAAAATTGATTCAAGCGCATGCAAAAGTGTATCGATCATCAGTAGCCTATTTCACCAAATGTTTTCATGAAAAGTTTTCATGAGATTTTCTCCTCAAGTTTTTTTGGTCAAACAAATATATCCAAATGTAGCAATGAGAAAATCTCAATAGAAACGTGAAAATATTCTCATTTTCTTTGACATTATTTTGAGCGCCAACTTGAAATTTCGAGATTTTTTCACAAAAATGTGAGATCACATTATGGTTGGCTCAAAAATAAATGAAAATTTAAAATTTGCGCTCAGAATAATGTCAAAAAAATGAGAATATTTTCACGTTTCTATTGAGATTTTCTCATTGCTACATTTAGATACATTTGTTTCAGCAAAAAAACTTGAGAAGAAAATCTCATGAAAATTTTTCATGAAAACATTTGGGGTCTAAATATTTCGTTTACTTTAACACGTGTTAAGTCGATTTTAGTGATAAAATAACACTAGAACCTTTTCTGAAGTACTATTCCTACATTTACCACTATTTCGTAAATTATCACCGAAAATTGGTACTAATGGATGTATTTAACACCAAACGTAAATATTTCCGTTGGAAATACCACCAATATCGGTACCAAATATGCCGATTTGCCACTAACACAGATTTTCGTACTATTGTAAATACGTTCTTACTTTGGAGTTAGCCACAGTCCGAAAAAAGTTATCACGAAAAAGAATATTCTTATGTAATTTCTGTTGAGTTATCCCATAATTTCGTGTTATAGTTGTACCCACTATTTACTAGTATTAGGAATATCACCAGTTCTGGTTATATGTGTTGCCAATATATATTATTAGTTGCAATTTCGATAATAATTCTCAGTGATTAATTTTATTTAGTTCACACTTCAATTTTTTTGTTCAGTCAATATGAACTCACATGTTTCCGAAAGACATTGTTGGATCAAAGATAATCAAATTTAAAAAAATTAAACAACAATTTTTCTATCTCTGGAGCCTGCATTCTTATTGATACTGATCCAAAATTGATATTTTTCCAATTTATAAGATTTTTTCGTGGATTAGTTTCTTAGGCTTGAAAATAACTCGAAATTTCCCGAATTTTCTTCAAAACTTCCAAAAGGTTTGAGAAGTTAGATTTTTAACCTGGACAAATTTTGAACGCATTGAATGATAATTTTGAGAAAAATAAATGAAACTTCTAGCAGACTTAGAACTTAGACTTCAAACCTGAATAATAATTTCAAGCCGTTTTTCAAACAATATCAATTTTCAGAACAAATAAATGAAATTTTTAATTTGGCTTAGAATTATTATTCAGGTTTGAAGTCTAAGTTTTAAGTCTGATAGAAGTTTCATTTATTTTTCACAAACTAATCATTCAATGCGTTCAAAATTTGTCCAAGTTAAAAATCTAACTCCCAAAACCTTCCAGAAGTTTTGAATAGAAATGAATTAGGCTTGGAAAAAATCAAAATTTTAGTTCTTAATTTGATCTTGTTTTAAAAATAATTCCAAAATATGCAAGAAATTTTTTGTAGATATAAATAGCTGAAAGCATTTCAAACAAGTAAACAATGTTATTAAACAATAAAATATAATTGGAATTTGTAATAATCTATGTTAAAACAGAATTTGACGTCATTTGACCCTTGGTGAAATAGGCTGCAGGGAGAATATTTTGAAAAACAATAAAGCCATTTTCGAGCATAAAAATTGGTTCTTCCATTGTTAGGCCAGAAACTTAAATAGCAACCCTCGTATTAACTTTTTTCATTTCAAATAATCTCTTTGTTAATTAATGGTTTAATTTAAATGCTAAATTGTATTTTTTTTATTTCCAAAAATTTCAAGCGATAATTTAATCGAATTTCAAAGGATTTTTTCCTGCACCAGATTTCACTTTTTCAGTAGATTTTATGGTTTATTTCAAAATGATCTTTTGGTTTGATTTTTCGAATGATTTTGAGCGATATCTCGTGTGGGCAAATCGAGTTACCATCAAAAATGTTGCTTAGCATGAAACAAACGAAGAAATTTTCAAAGAATGACTTTTCTCATCACATATGGCGCTGTAACTCCCTTCACAGCTAGAAAACCATTCTGAAAACTTAATGGCAGCTTCATGACGACGAAACGAGACTCTCAGCCAACTTTGAGCGATATCTCGTGTGGGCAAATTGAGTTATTATCAAAAATATTGCCCAGTATGGAACAATATATAAAAGACAAAAAATGTTAGTAACAAGGGAGTTGGCCTGTTCAGCCCAAGTCTTCAGAAAATCAACATATTGAGAATCCCTATTCCCAAATCAAAGAAAATGTGATTTTCTACCGATTAAGACACTTACATTACCTACTAGCACCCATATGGTCGATCAATATCACCTAGCATGAAACAAACGAAGAAATTTTCAAAGAATGACTTTTCTAATCACATATGGCGCTGTAACTCCCTTCACAGCTAGAAAACCGTTCTGAAAATTTAATGGCAGCTTCAAGACGACGAAACGAAACTCTCTGTGATGGACTGGCTCAATTTGGTCCAATTTCTGATACATCCAAGATATTTACGTAAGCTACCTCCTGGCCAAATTTAAGCAAAATCGCTCTGCTATTTTGTAAGTTATCGTGTATACAACGAAATTTTAAAATTTTCTCGACGATCGCTATACTTTCCTTCACACTTCGTGTGCGGAAAAGTAAAAATAGTGAATTTGTTAAAAATCTACTAAATCTAGGATAACACGTTTCCCTTCGGATTTCGAATTGAGTAAATTTTCAGTCATTTTGAATATTGTAGTCGTATAACTATGATGTCGACAAATGTTAGCCTGATGCTCAGATATTTTGTCGTTATTTTAACATTTTTTAATGGATTCAATTTCACGAATTGATCGATGGCAAATTTATCGAGTGTGAATTCTTCATTGAACCCAATATTTCATGATTTACTTTTCCGTGCCTTTGGAGTAAAATTTAATTTTGGAATTAACGGAATTAAACTCCATTTATCTAAACTTCACTTAAGATTATTTTTTTTACTAACGAATCATCTAATAAACGCTATCTATTTTCTGTTCTGAAACAAACATGTTTATAAACATGACCGTGTATGGTAATCTTTCCACCAATCATATTTTTTGATTATTTTGAATAGGTCTTTAATGTGATCTGTCATCCATGAATTTCATGGTATAGAATCAATTTGTTCTCTGAATTAATTTCAAAACAAAGAAAAATTGCATTTAAAAATCTATTTAAAAGTAATTGATCATTGAATCTATGTTACTGTCATATGAAACGGACGAATAACCAATCAAATTAGTAGAATTCTTGGTGCTTCTTCTTCAATGTTAATGAAATGTCTGTTTTCATTAGATGAATATCTAATTGCTGGAAAATACCCAAATTGTATAATATCATTCATTTCTTTGGAACTAATTAAATCAAGTTAAGATGGATTCAATTTACCAGTTTTTTTTTTGGGAATTCATCAGTAAATGAACGAAGTTATGGACACAACATGTCTTCTACGAAATTAAAGATTATTTTCTGACCTTCTGTGGTGGATAGTTAGAACAATATGTGTTTTAATTTAGAATACATTGCGTTCAACACAAACGGAAGTGACCAATCGAAAGAGCACATTGAAATTGAACGTTCTGTGATCGATATCATTTAAGAGCATTGTAAAACGAAATTTGTATATTCTGATATTGTACGTTCTTCATATTTCACCTTCTCCTAAGCGATTGTGATGGTTCAGTTACTGTGCTATCGAAATTAATCAAAAAATTTAGCTTCATTTTCACTAAAGTACCAATGCTGCGACTACTCTACGGTGTTTAGTGAAATTTTGAATTTGAATATGCAAGCAGTATAATGAAACAAAACATTTTTCAAAATTATATGCTTTCGAAGAAAAAAAATTTGTGCGAGAAAGTGTTCGTAGAAATTTTGTATAAAAAAAGGAAATTTGAACTTACCTTCATGCTATAATTTCAATATTTTATACGAATGAAAAGTTTATTCATAATTCCTCTCCAAATTTGAGCTGTAATTATATGCCGAGGATGTGGCACATATGCAATAGCCGCGATTGAGTTGCCCAAATTATTGAGAAAATCTTCTACACGATATAGGCTTAACTCACTTACAATACTTGACAAATCGATATCTATTTAGTTTTCGACCAACAACGCTTACTAGATATGCAAGAGTATGCTTGTTTTGGATGATGTTTTTAAGATGCAATATTTTACATTGAAAATAACCTTTTTTATGTATTGAAGCATATTTCGTTGGATTTGAGGATTATTTTATGATCACAGCGACCATTTTTCATCTACTGAATTGTCAAATGTTCGAGTTGTCCTTTTGTAAGTGTCATCTTTATTTAATTTTTGGCTTCAAATTCATGTTGCGATGTTCTGAATCGATTACTCACATTGGACGCAAGGAATTTGAAAATGTAAAGTCTGTATGGGAATTTCGGTTCTATTTTGAGAATATCGTGTCATTTCACATTAATATTTTTCATATGAACGAAAGAATGTTTCATTATGATTTCATAACCACAGCTGTTCATAACCACAGCTGTTTGATCAGATTCGAAATAAATGTTTTCAAATGTATGTACCGATATAAAAAGGTTCGAAAGTTGAAGAAATTTATCTGAAAATTCATAATATTCTATAACTCGTATATTGACATTAATGTCGATTCATTTTACTTTATTTGGTTCATGGACACTTTTGTTTGTTAACTTTGCAGTTTACTTACCCTTCGATGAAAACAATTTCACTCGATTCAGACGCAGCACAATTGTTTGTTCAATAAAAAGTTTCAGTTTAAAAATGAAATAAAATCGTTTTTTTTTTTTGTTCCATTGAATTCAGTTTGAATAGAGGATAGATAATTGAAATAAAAAGCGTCAATGTGTCTGGTAAATGCATTTGAAAAAAAAATTATATTTTCATCGATTCAAAACTGGAAAGTGATTGGTATTGTTGTAACAATTTTAAAAGTTATAAATGTATTTTGATCACTTAACTCTCTACAAATATATGTGACGTGTCTTTTTATTTCATTCGATAAGGCACTCTCGTTGTGATTATGTTATAGAATTGGGTAAATCAACTTAAATTCTAGCTATGTAATTATACTCAATGTAATGTTTTCATGTAACAAACAATAAACTAAAGAAGAAGAAGAAAGAAAAAACCGTGTTTCATTTGGATGAAATCAATAAATAAATATAAATTCAAAAACAAAGAAAAAAACAAACAAGACAATGGTGAAGCGATGCTGAGACTTGCGCGTTGCTTTTAGTTCGGAACAAGCACAAGACTAACTGATTTGAATGAAGTAATATTTATTTGGGAGAGAATAGCATATATATGCATCGAAATGGGAAATGAATGCAGAGATTTATAAAATATTGCTATTGCTCTGCAATGACATAGGATAGAAGGCTTGATGAATTAGAGGTATTTGTTAACAACTGTTCATTGCTTTCATTGTTCGTCAGAATTGTAACTTATTTGCGCACATTGCAGACCTATTGATTTGGTTTTGTGGATACATTTTCTATATGATTTTTTACTTAATTTTGTAGGCACATTCTTTTGTGAAAGTAGAAAAGAGAAGACATTTTTTCCGAAAATAGTCATAAACAGAGGTTGTCGACGAGACAAAGTTTTCTTTGTACTTTCGACACATTCGAATATTGGTGTGAGCCTACAACACGACATGAATGCTTAACAACTACTCTATATTTTCTATAATAACGTTTACTCTATCGATTTGTTGTTTGCAACAACATTTTTTTGACACATGATGGAGTCGAGGCTTGATGATGAGGTTTCTTTGTTTTTCTTTTCACATGAATTTCGGTTTTTTGAGCATTTCGATTGCGGCCAGCACACTGCACGCAAGCTAAACGGCGTAATTGGCAGCAGCCACTTCGGCCATTGTGGCCAGCATTAGGAGACCCGAATTTCCGCATCGAATTGTATTGCTCGATGATGCATTGCTACCGAATGGTGTCGTCAACATCGGCACAAAATGAGGATCCAGCGTTGGCGAATAGCTTTGTACAATTGCGGTGACTTGTTGAACATCGCGCCGTGTGATGCTCTCCTTGCGCGCTTTTCGTTTTTGGCTGCCAACCATTGCAAGCCGTGCCTCTTCAAATGTTTTTGGTGCGACAATGGCATGCACAGCCGGCAATGATTTGACTTTGGCCTTACCAACTTTATGCACTTTTCGATATCCACCGCCTGAGCGCTTGTCGCTTGGTTTCTTCTTCTTTTTGGTGTCCTGTTTGCGAACCAAATATTCATCGAGATTATGCGCGGTTAGTGCGTTGATCTTTTGCTCTAGCTCAAATTCGGTCACATCAAATTTGCGGCTATCGCTCGGCGACACCAACATTTCATTCTTGTTTGCAGCCGATTTATCAACGGCCTCAGTCTCATTCTTTATGGCTGTAGTCGATGACAAAATGGTTGCGCTGTTATTCGCATACAAATGATCGAATGTATCGTAATCGAGTTTCTGGACGGCTTGAGAACAGCTCAGCGATTTTTTGAGCGAGCGCACATGCAACGGCTGCGTCGGTGACAATGATGTCGATGATGACGTTGATGTTGTACGTGGCTTGGTTCGCTTACCGATCGGATTCAACTTTTGAGCGTTCATGAATTCCATGTAACGCTTGCCCTTGCATGCACGTGACGATTTCTTTGATCCAAACACCGAGTCGTACGGATTGTGATCGTCATCTGGTGAATCCAGTTCAAAATGCTTCATTTCAGGGCTGCTGCTGCTCATTTGGCTGTGCAACAATTTTTGTGGAATGTCATTGTTTGTTGCATTGTTTTCGAATGGATACTCATCCAGATGTTCGTACCCTTTCATTGTGTTCTGGAGAAATGAGTTGGTTTCGCCCAACACGCGATGCAGCTCGTCCTTTGAATCGGAAATGTCACCATCTGATTCGGGTAGGGAAAAATAGAAAAATTAGCCTGGTTCTGAGAATTTATTCATTGATTTTATTTGTTTCCTATGAAACAATTTTAATTTACCCTTTTCATCGTCTTTCTCCTCATCAACTTCCATGTTGTTTGCCATGAATTTGTTGTTGTTGTTTGCGCACTTTCCGTTTATTTCGCTGGATACCATTAAACTGCTCAAGCTACCCATTTGTGCTTCGTCTGCGAGCTTAAAAAATGTGCCAACACCGGAACCTTCGTAACGCTTGCATTTGATCTTTGGTGGTTGCAGATCAAAATCGGAAAAATTGTACGGTTCGGAGAAGCTGCTGTGACGATCGCTGGCCATTCGTTGATAGCCGGTACGGAGTGGCGGCGCTGGCAATTTATACCATTTGAAATCCGGATTTGCATTGAAAAATGCGTCTTTGTACTGTTTTTGATTGGAAAAATGCGTAAATTTTAGACATTCCTCAAGTGTGTTGATAAAATCCATTAAATTTCAACGAAATACTCACTTCTTTTGCCAAATTGGTGTAGCTGCTCTTCTCGGTCACGTTCAAATTGGCCCACCAATCGCCCAGAATTTTGGTGATTGCGCTGTAAATGCACCGAAAAGAAAATTCGAAATAAAATCCGTTTAAAAAAAATGATGAGAATATTGTGCAAGATGTAAAATAATCAAGAATCTTACCGATTCTCCAAATTTGGATAGCGCTCACGCACGATGCCACGGTGTCGTTTGCAAAAAATCAAGAATGCATTCATCGGCCGACGTGCATGATGATCGGGCATCGGTTTTTCCTCGTCACTTTTTCCGCATGCGGTTGCTTGCAATTGATCGGTGCCCGTTTTAAATGATTCACTCGAATCCGAATCGTCGGCACTTGTGCTCAATCGCACACCATTTGTCATTTTCTGTGATGCATCTGAACACCAATTATTTCGCGTAGCGATCGATTCAGTGCCAATCGAATAGTTGACATCAACATCACTTGCGCCCATTTTGTTTCCGAGTTCAGTGATTTGCTTTGTAACGCGTTGCAAGCGATCACTTTGCACCGAATTTAGGGTCTCGTCAATTAAGTACCCGTTATTATTGAACTGCACGTACCGAGAATAGCTATCAACACCGCTGCTCGGACTGATACTGCTAATCATTTTTGAATTTCTGAGTCGTATGTGTTCGCATTGAATTCAAAACAACCGAAAAAAAAATGTCACTTGAAATTGTTCTGTCCTTTTCTCTTTCTTCTTCTAGTCACAACGACGAACTTTTTTTATTTACTCAAATTTTCAATTCAAAATCATTTTAACGATTTCACATATTTTCGTGTCGTTATGTTTCAATCACCGCTGTGTATATATACATCAATTGTGTAAACTGTGAAAGAGAAGAGCAAAAAAGAAATCGATTAAAACTTTTTTCGTCAGTTCAAAAAAAAAAAAACAGAAACATAAAATATTTTATGAATGACTTTAAATAAATTATTCAGAATTGAAATGACCTGTCTATCATTTTGGTCAAGAGATTGCATAGTTAATTAGAAACCAGTTAATAAGTCAACGAAGCAAATCGAAACAAATAAATATTTGATATTTTGTCGGCTTGTCAGCAATCACACAAATCGGTTGAGATTTGCATTTGATTGCAACGATGACATTTCGATTGAGTGATGATATAGACTGGATCGAGGGGTTCGATGAGATAAACACAAAAGCGCTGACGCTTAATTCATTTTAGTTATTTTATCGTTGCTGACGGGCGATTCGTTCAATCGACGTTCGAAAATATTGTGGTGTGTTCTTCTGGCGGTAATTTCACTTCTTCAACGACTTTAACACACAAGCTAAATGAAACAGATAAAGAAATATCCACAAAAAAGGCGCACAAACACATTTTGAGTAACCAGTTTTTACAGTTCGGCTTATACATAAGCGCGCACACACACACTGCAAAATATGTTGACCAAACCAGACAAAATCGTCGAGTATTTTATTATTTTTTTTATTTTCTGTTCATTTCGAGCTTCTTCTTTTTCCATTTAGTTGCTTAGCTTGAAGCGCACGTATGCAATTCGTTAACAAAAATTAATTTCATGAATTTCGGTGGGTGTGTGCGCTTGCATTGCGAGCCTCGCGCACAAACACACATTCAGCCGAAGTTATTTAATTTATGGACTTGTTTTGCAAAAGATGCAAAAAAAACTCAATGCAGGTGGTAAACGTACAGTTTATGCCGTACGTCCGTCGTACGCTGATGATAACACCTTTTTTTCTGTGCGCTCCTCTCGTTTATAGTGCGAAAAAAAAACACAGACCGGATTATGGCAGCGCTATTTCTTTTCTTTCCCTGAGCAACCAATAGAAAATTGAAGGAAAAAAAATAGTGTGTGTGTGTGTGTGTGTGTGTATAAATGGCTGAAAAGGAGCCAAACAAAGTATTCCGTCAAATTCTTATGAGAATGTGAAATCAACGACCGACCAATTCACATTCAACATTCACCATTTGCACCTATTCGAGCTGTTCAACGCCGTAGAACGAACGCAAAAATATGATCGTAAGCGAATAGCAACAGCAGCAGCAGCAGCAACAGCCTGAATGAGAAGCATTACAAACAACGGCTGCAATGGCTATAAAAATCGGCGACAACGATTGCGAATATAAATGAAGCGAAGACTAAAAATAGAATCACAATTTTCTTATTTTTAATTTATTATATGAGCTGCGTTTTACTTTGTTGTCAATATATATCCAATTCGGAGCGCAATTGCAATTTCAATGTGTGCTGCTGCTGTTGCTGTTGTTGCTCTTGCTGTTTTTTGTCTTCTTCTTCATCGCTGTTTTTTTTCCGTCGGTTTGGTTGGCTTGGTTTGGGCCGCACGAATTACATTCACACACAAGTGTTGTGTTCGGTATTGGTTACAGTGGTGCAGCGAGAGCGAGCGAGTCTTTGGAGCTCCAAAGTAATTAACACAGCCGAAGTGGTCGTGCACACAAGGTGCGAGCATTTCATTTGCTCTCCATAAGCATAAATGCATCAGTCATTTAAAAATATAACAAAAATTACAACAAAAAAGCGGATTGATTTACTGCGCCGATTTCGATGTAAATACGAAGCAAACCAACGGAACAAAGTTATGCAGCAACACGATTGGGGAGCACTACTGCATGTTCATCCAGTTAAAAGATATATATCATTTGACATGTTTTTTTTTTTTATTCTTGCGATCTTTCGCCGTTTTCTCTGCATTCATTACGCATTCGCCTGGTGATATACATATCTCGTTTGCATATATTTTTCATCTCTTTGCAACGAATTTATTGGCTTTTATCGGCCTCCATTCTACTCGCCCATTTATTTATAATCAGCCGTGTCACATACACACACACACACACAGGCTCAGGCACACGGTGTGCAAACGTAAAATCAACCGATTGACATGTTTCAAATAGGTTCTGGTTGTTTTTCATGCACGATGAACGGATTGAAAACAAGCAGCAGTAACAATAACAACAAAACACACAAAAAAGCGAAATATTTTCATGCATCTCCCACTCTTTCGCTTCGCTATGGCCAGATCAACAACGGCAACGACGTATTTTTTGCATGCTCGTTTTTTTTCTCAGTTCTGTTTTTGTATTCACTTCAAACGTTTTAAATATGTGTGTTGAACACAACGCATTTTTTTTTTACGTTTTTCCTCTCTATTCATTTTATTTACATATTAATGAAGAATAACAGCGACGAAAATGCCAGCAAAAGCCGATTCTCGAAGTCTTTTCTAGAATTGTTTGTTTCATATTTGGTCGGCGATGTGCGTGTGCGAAATGTTGTTTACGTTATGCAAACGTTTTGACTCAATAAACGCATTGTTCGTTTTGCCCTTTTGCTATTGCCTCTATCCGCAAAACACCTTTTTTTTGTTTCAAATATCTCATGCCGCTGTTTTTTGTCTTCATTCTGTTGACGTTGTATGTTTGCAAATGCACGATAATAAAAGTGCATTAATGACAAAAAAAAAAACAACAACAACAACAATAACCATCCATAAATTTTAATTAGTGATTTTTAACGTGAAAGATTGAAGCAATTCAGGAAAGGTGGAAGAAATTGTTTCATGTAATCATGATTGCACAGGAGCACGCCAAGTTCTCTCTTTGGCTTCACGCAAACAAATCCATATCAAAGAAAAATAAAAACATCGAATGCATAGCAAAAAGATAAACAAAACCTAATAATAAATTTGCCATCAGCAAAAGTGAAAAAAGAGCTATTTTTATCGTTTGCTTATCATCTCAGCTCGAATCGAATTTTTGTTATTACAACAAACTTTTACTCTCGAAAAACATAGGAGAGCTGAAGCAACCACAGCAAAAAAGCATTGAAAAATCGTCGCTGATAAGTGATAACTTTGGCAACGAATTGCAAAACAAATTATCACATTTGAGCCAAGCATTTCACACACTCATGCACAACCAACCAACGAAAAAGAACAACGAAAATGTTCAAATAAAATGTTTGCCATAGATTATTTGTCGGAGATTAAATGCGTTGTTTTGCATTAAAAGTGTGCTTGCTATAGATATTTTGTCAGGAACTTCATTACAATGTATAAAATAAACAAGCGAACGATGTGGCGAAGAGCGACACATTTTATGGGCAAACGCAATGGCGTTGTCGCTGTATTTGCCCATCGACGTCGTCGTCGTAGCCGAGCTGCCGAAGAAGAAGAATAAGTCGCCTGAAATGAGATAACTTATTCGGAACAAAAATAAACAACAAAAACACACACACACACACACACCGATGAAGAGCCTGACATGGAAAGGGAGAGTAGACGACGCGAATGAACAACATTGCTTTGCATGAGCATTGACAGTGCGAATTGCTTTCGGTTTGACTCACTGTACGTATGCGAGTATGCGTGCGTTTGTGTGTGCTTTGGACGAGTGTGCGAATGTGATTAAATGTGAAAGCAAAAGAAGAACACAATGCAAAAAATAAATTTAGCATAAAAACACTGAAATGATTCATGTGTGCGTATTTTTTTTCGCTCTTGATGTTTTTGTTCACAATTTTTTCTCGTTCTTCTTCTTCTTCTCTTTGTTCTCCGTTCTTCTTCTCTCGACATCACTTCGATTGGTATTTTTGCGCGTATAATTTTAGATGCAGTTTTTTTTCGCTTTCTCTATCACATTTTTCACAGCACATAGCAGCCAACGCTTTCTGATGGATGTGATAACAAATATAAAACAAGGCAAATAAATATATTTGCCAATGCGATTCGGATGTGGAAATGAATTGTACGACGTGCAATGAATATGCTCAGCATATTTTTTTTCGCTTTGATTTGAATATGTTGATTTCAGTAAATTTATCGATTTCGGGCGATAAGCATTGTGCACAGTTTGTTTGATATTTTACTCAATTTCACATAATCAAAATCGGAAAACGATTCGAGAAAAAAAACATCCGGCTTCATTCATAAAACGACAAAAAAAGTCCAGAATGCACAGGTTTACGTTCAATAATTCCGATTGTTGATGTTGATCGAATGAACTGCAGAATGAACAATGTCGTGAGATCTTCTACGAAGTAGTACAACAACAAGCGTAACATAACGCTAACAAAATTACCAGCATCAGAACTATGCCAATGACATTAAAAATCCACTGTCGCACCCTAAAACACTGGTTCGTGTGTACAAACAAAAATGTGTGATTCCAGTACAGTGGTAATCTATACGAAATCAAACTAGACAAAGGAGAGGAAAAAAGCGAAAGCGAGAATATGTTCACTTTTGATTTCATTTCGGACAGCAGCTACAGTGGAATTTTCTGCCAAAATTTGCTCTGTTTTTTTTATTTAGGTTTCTCGACAAGTGTCGATTCTATTTAGCTCACAATCTGTTTACAGTTCAGGCAGGTTCTCGGTAATAATCGAACAGTTCTGAATAAATAAACAACGAAATGGTGTAAATAAACAGAGTGAGTGTGCGTCCAGAAGTAGATACACAGCGAAACAAAGAACGACAAACAACGGGCCCAATTGTGTCACACTCCAAAATTGAGCTAACAACATCCAAAACTATGTCTGCGGTCACATTGTGTAAAAAAAACTGTTTCTCTCTCTCTCTCTCTCTCCCCATCTGTGTATGCAGATGAAATTCGTTTTCATACTTTTCTCTTCCAGTTCCATTTGATTGGTTTTATATGCTTGCTTACGTCGTCTTTCTAAGCGTCTGTGTTGCCCCGAGCGTGTTGCTCTGCCTTGTAATTGCGTTCAGCGAATAAAAACCATAAAAAGAAGCAGAATAAAAAGGGAATATAATGATGGAACACACTGACACACAAAATGGTGTGTAATTTGTTGCGAGGCGAGCACACACACAAACACACACATGTGGCATACGTCTGTAGCTAAGCGAACATGAAAAATTTCGCAACAAAATACCAACAACAACAATAAAGTATCATTCATTTCATTTTTCAAGGTTACGAGCCCAAAAGCGACGCATAAAATTACACACACATCGACGTCGTCGCGAGAGAGAATCTGAAAAAGAAGACCATGGATGGTTTTCGGCCATTCCGCTAGCTAGTAATGGTATGTCATGTTGAATTTGGTCGGTGTTTCCACAAGCCTTTTATTCCTTTGGGTTGAATGCCAACCGCCGCTACTACTACCAATTTTCCCCAATTGTTTGTGTGAGTGGTGCTCTTCTCTATCTCTCTTTTTTTATGTTTACGTGCCAACAAACATTTTTCGTACTACCGCCGCTAGCTGGGAGTAATGTTTTTGTTCAATGCCTTCCGCTGCGGACAAGTTTAATGTCAACTCAATTGTGCTAATAGTTTGCAAACGATAGACACGATTACATCATCACAAATGATTCAATTCAAATCGTTGGCTTGACGTGAATTGAAATAAAGAACGAGCGAAAAATAAACGGATTGAAAGATATTTAATTCACTGGCAAATTATATAGCAATAGATAATGAGATATCAGGTAGATATGAATTTTCAAACAAGCAGCACGGAGATGCGATAGATGAATAATGAATGTTGTTTGGTTCCTTCCGCAATTCAATTTTGCCTGGAAATACATGCGAATACTCGAATCTTATTGTGACTATTAAATTCAGACGAAACAAAAATGCATTTCGCTTGTAATTTTCCTTCATTTTGCCCTTGAATCTTGACAAATTTGTATCAGATCCTTTTTTTCGATGTTTTATTTATATCTTAGTTTCGAGTGGACTTTCTTCGCTTACACTTTGATTGATTCGTTTATGTTTTTCTTCTCGAGTGGCGTTCGAAATCGATTTGAATGCACTGAAAATAATTATCAACTTCTTCGAATAGAATATATTAATCATTCTGATAAGTATATCAGTGCTTCAGTTGCATTTATGGGCTTGCAACTTAATTGTGCTAGCTATAATTCAACCATAGAACCGAACAAACGTGATTACGTAATCCAACGCCAGTATCGTTCAACTCACTCTGTAGAACCAATGTATTGATAACAACGATCGCAGAGAATAGCAGCAAAAAAGCAAATATTAAAATAGCAAACTTTCATTGTTTTGATTACATTTGATTTGCTAATCGCGGATCGCTGCCTGCCTGCCTGCCTGCCTGATTGCTTGTCTATGAACTCCGTAAGCAAACTATTGTGTGTGGTAATTATATCTCGCGTTCACACATTCAAACACTCGCATACGCAACACACACACACACTCGTTGGACACAAATGATATGCGTTGCTATTCTGGTTTAGTTGCTGACTTCGTACATTTACATTTGCGTTTTGACAGTTTATTCACCGCGTTCCATTCGTGTGTGGAATACATGACCTTAGCCATTCGCTTACTTATTACGATTGGTTATTTCATATACCGGAACGGCAGAGATTTAACCGAAAACTCTCACCTTCCTAATTAATATGCCGTCATTGTCGTCGTTTTCGTCATTGTTGCTCATTGGCAAACAGGAAAAAAAAATCTCACTCAAAGAGAAGGAAAAAAATTGAACAGAAAAATAATCAAGTGAATTAATTGAATTAAATACAACGACGGCAATTGACATTTTGCACGCCACATTCACCATTATTGCGAATTATTAAACGTAGTACACGAGAGTGACCGTATTCAACCGCACACGTGAATAATCGGTCTATAAGTAAAAATTTATTAGATTTTCTGGCATCGAAACGCAACGCGCGCGCTTGAATGCTCTGAAAGCGAGAAGCATTCGATGCGCGATGAATAAACGAGCATATGAGTATGTCGAGTCTACATACATTGTAGACTATGGTGTGTGCTGTAGTTCAAACACTATTTCAGTTCATTGAACTAATCAATGGGGCTTTTTTTTTTATCAGCAAGCCAGGCGAACGAATGACATCGCAGAATGTGCAACAAACTAACACCGCAACGCAAATCAACGACGAAAATCTATGTATTGAGCGCACGTACCGAACTGATTAACACGTTATTTCTTGTCGTTGTCGCTTTTTTTGCATTTGAATGTTGGGACTGTGAAATAGAAGTATCTCTACTCCTGTGTTTATACGTTTAAATGAAAAGAACTTACAAACTGACTAATAATATGTGTTGTGACGAATTCACTTGATTTTTTTTGTGTCGAATCACCTTTTTTCCACTTTTGTACTATTTTCTTCTCTCTGTGCTATTATGATAAATCGTAGCGATAATATTCAAAGACAATAAACAAATGGATCGAAGTATAATGAAGGGAACTCGAAATAAAGTAGCGTATAGTAAACGGGTACGATGAAACCACAATAAGTACTGACATCAATCGTACAGGTGACTTGAGCACACACAATGTAGCAAACAGAGAGAGAGAGAGAGAGAGAAAGCCCCACAAACGGGTTCACGTTTGGTTTTTTTCTTTTCAATTTGTATTTTGAAATACCCATTTTTTTTTTCATTCGTGTTGAAACATATGTTTTATCGCGCTGTTTACGAAAAGCTGTGCGTCCTCCGTTTGTATGTCGGTGCAGTGCACTCGTCGAAAATTGAGCGTGATATAATTGCGATTTACAAGAGCATCGGGCCAATCAAATTAAAGTCTCAGGTGTGTGTATGTGCTGTTTTTCGTCAGTTTCTAGCTTTTGATTCGACACTCGATTGCAACATTTGAATTTATTAAATTTATGAAATGTTGAAAAAAAGTTGCATTGCAACTGCGGCCCATCCAAAATCAATAACGTTCACAATCAGTAGACGTCACCGGTTGCCTGTGTTAATTGAACTTAATTGAAGCGAAGTGAATTTTTCATTTGCCACTGTATGAACAGCTGTGAATGTTCCTTTTGTTTGTTGTGCCAAAAGAGATCTGTGCGCTTGTTTTGTTTCATACAGTTTGCGTTCGTGTGCGGGTTGATTCAAAAAATCAGCCAAACGTTCGGCGATAAGCCAAGACAGAAACAACGAAAATAAGGTTATTAGAATGAAAAAAAGGTCAAACACTTTCTCTGATTGAAACGGTGGTTCGCGTTAACAGTGTTCCGTTTTTCCAAGCTTATTTTTGATTTTGTTTATATTTCAATCTTAAAATAAGATCAACGCAACTGAAAAAAAAATGTAAGGAACCAATTCCGAATCCACGCAAATACTGAAGCTACTTAAAATATTCGTTTTTTTTTTTAAACTTTTCTTTTTGATTTCGAAATGGAAGTCGAATGGCAACGTTTCCTGAAAAAACACACGCACACACACAACAGAATTGCCTGAATGATATTTATATAGAGATACATCAATATATGAGTAGTTTGGAGCGAAAATGTAATACAGAAAAGTTGCGCGGAAAAAAATCAAATGAAAAAAGATAGCTATATAGTTCATTATAGTTTACTATTCAGTATACTATATAGCTATCCCTTTTCCGCTCATTCATCATCGACATTTTTCCGCGCAACTTTTCTGTATTACATTTTCGCTCCCAACTACTCATATGTCGATGTGTTTTTGGATTCCTGATGTTTGCATTGAGCCGTGTTACTGACATCAAGTCAAAGCGACTTTTTCAAGCGAAGATGGCAACGTAAACATATCGCTCGAATCAATGTATCGAAAAAACCTTGAAAAGTGCAAAGAAACAAATAACAAAACGATACAGCGAAGAAGAAGAAGAAGAAATATACTTATTGCAGAAATATTCGTCAACAACGAAGCGAGCGAGCGAGAGAGGGCGAGAGAGGGCGAGATAATAAATACACGAACAAAACGCGATTTTAGGCGGTTATATGTAGGAATATATATATATATAAAATAATGACATATGTATACGACGTGTACATATCATCAGTCTATCCGTGAGGTATTAAAGTCGTATGGGACATGATACGAAAATAAATATTTCATTTTCGTCTTTATCGTTTGATGCCATTATCGAAACGAACAACAACAAAAACAACAGATGATAAATGCAAATCGATTTCGACCGTTTCGCTCTGGTTGATCGCTCAACACTACAACCAGTTTCTTTTTGTTAGGCATTTGATGATTGTTTTTGTCACGAGCGACTGATGAAGGTGTGCATTTTAAATTTACATGCTTAACGATTAATCGGAGAGGTTTGCAGCCGACAAAATTGGATTTGATATCAATAAAAATCGTTTGATTTGGGTTGGATTATGTAAAAGATACGCAAAACGAAAACAAGAAATGGCTTGACGACAGCGGAACACACCACTGTCCAAATAAAATTGATGTGAATTCAATCTATTGAAATGAAAGTCGTTCGATTTTTATGAAAAACTCATTTGCAATACAAATTTGAAATGAATGAGCAAAAAATTTCAATTGCAGTTTTGATGATCAATTTAGACCAACGAACGAGAGAGAGAGAGAGAGAGAGAGAGAGAGAAAGAGAAAAAACAAGTTCGTTTGCAAACAAATTCGTGTATAGTTTTCGTTGTTCTTGCCATTACCTCAAACTTGACTCGATACATGTTCTGAAGTGTATTTTTAATATTTGACAATGTGATGGCTGAATCAAGGTCACCAATTTTATTGTGTGTGACGCGACGACGTGCACCAACTATATTCTCTGTCTCCCTCCTCTTCCTCTCTCTTTCTCCTTCATGCACTCACCGAAAACAATTGATATGCAAATACGAAAAACTCAGGCAAACTCACAAAGTCAATGAAAATGTCAGTGAGAAAAAATGAATCCACCGAAATTCAAATTCGATTCTTCATTGAGTCGAAGTTTAGAAACAAAAAATTTAAAATTCAAACTATTGTAAAATGCACTCACTCTAAATCCCGATAAGTGTTTCTTTCACAAAAGAGAAACCAAAAAAAAAAAAAACGTTGAAAAAAACTAAATAAAAATCCGATTAATTTTGGTCTGTGGTTAAGGCTTTTTGATTTTGGTTAACTGTGTTGCACCGTAGCGTAAATGAAACTGGCTCGCAACTTCTATTCAAGGAAGCGAATTGTGAGTGCCGCATCGTATGCGCTGGCCCACGTACAACATGATTTCGCACGGCACCACAGCGACCGATCGAAAGTATTTAAGCGAATGCAAGCGAGCGAAGGAGTGACACGAGCGAGCAAGTGAGACGGCAACAATAACATACAGAAAAATGCCGATTAACGAATCAACAGCTCGTATCGAATTCGAACAGAGACGTTTGTTTCGTATGGAAGAAAAACGAAAATCATTTATGGTGACTACCGCAATATATGATCGCTTATACGACGAACGAAATATCGAAACGAGCCCAAAAAAAAAAACTATACAAAACTGAACAACAAAACCAAACTGGCCAATAATTTTGAAGTGAAATGATAAAAAAAATCCAGCACAGCGAGAAGAGAGAAAATAAATAATAAACACAAATACACACACAAACACTCACGCAGAGATTGGCGCGCATATATATGCGGTCACATTACACAAACACACAATACGGAACGAACAAAACCGATTGTGTCATAATCAGAAGTGCGAATAGCACCAAAAAAAGAAACCAATTCGAATACCGTGAACAGCGACGACGACGACGACGACGACGACGACAACAGTGGCAACAACAGCAGCAGCAGCAACAGTGGCGCACCAAAAGTGTATACGCGCCAGCGATGTGATCTCTGTGTGCCAGCGATGCGTTGCACCAATACAGTTGTTTTCTTTTTGGCTATCATTTGTTTCACTTTTGCGGCTGTAACAACCACGAAATATGTGTTAGTCGTACATGTTACGCGTAGCCAATACGGAGAACGGATATGCGGCTAAACGACCATATTCTTGTTAAATATTTGTTTTATATTGTCACTGCTACGAATTACTTTTCTGTATATACATTTTATTCGAGTGTACAAAGATGGAAATATGTACAAATGAGAGACATGCACTATTTGCCTTTGAAATGCGTCGAAATTAATTCTAACCGAAGCTCAGAGGCTATACCTCTTTTCTTCTCTCTCTCTCGCTCCGCTTCTCTACATTGTTTCACTAAATGTTTGACTGTACGCGGCTTCTGTCATTAAACGTTTGCGTTTTCTTATGCGAAACACCAAAAACCGTTACCGAGCGCGGCTCGTATTTGAAAATGGAATCTAGCATTCACAAACATACCCATTTTATAGAACAAGAATCGTTGTTGAAATAAAACTTTAAAACAAATCAATCAAAATTCAATCGAAATATGTCGAATCCGCTTTTAGTTCCAATGACAATGAATGCACCGTTGGTTCAAATCCATTGACTGAAATGCCACTTGTTATCGGCAAATCGCCCTTTATTTCTATTTTTTTTCTTCGTTATATAGTTCTTGACAGGCAAAATAAACCATTGTTGAAACTCACCTCACTCACAAATAATCGTGATTCTCGTGCATTTGTCACGAATCACATCAACCTGAAACGATAGAATGACAAGAACATCATTTTAATAAACCTTCCCATAACATCTGCACTTGATTTGTGATGAACGAATTTATGACCGTTCAATCAATACATCAATTAAGTCACACTCACAACGATTTATACGAAGAAAAAAAAATCACACTTGACAATCAAATAAATTCAACCCTCCGAGAAGCGAGGGAAAAAAAGCAACACATTCAATCGCCAACGAAGACTGAAATGCAAATGAACAAATAAAAAGTGTTCATCGAAAATCAAACCACTCGAATAAACCGAAACGCAACAAAAGCGACGACAACAACAGTCTGTGGCTCTTGTACACGGCGTTCTATATATGTTTGTGCGTTGAAACGAAATGCAATAGCGTTGTCCCCTTACTTCGATGCCGCGCATCAAACATTTGAAATACGTTTAAATTGGACAGATATTCTTGGTTCACTGTTTTTTTCTTTCTTTCTTTCATAACAAAATCACGAGAAAAATCGAGGAATAAAACAATCCGACACAAATCAATCAACAGATTGAATGAAAATTGTGTGAAAAATTCGAAATTACCAATTGATTTAATCCAATTTCACACATGAAACTTCAAATAAACAACATACCGAATTTTTTGTGCGTATTATCATTCAACTTCTTGAAGGACAAATCGTCCAAAAAACAACACTGAACAACACATCAACTACTGCACACTCACACATCCAACGATGTCTCACGCACATTTTGGCAAAATCGTTTTATTTTTTTTTTTCTTCTTCGCTCCGGTGCTAATTTCCAATTGGTCTACTGTTTGTTTATTTCGCCTGTTCGTTCGTTCGCTTGTATTGAACGTTCATGCAACGCTTTTTAGCCATGTTGTTGTGCAACAGCCGTACACACATATGTATATATGCTTATATCGTCGCTTCTATCGCCGTCGCTGTCGTTCAATGCATAGCATCGGTGTAGACAGCTGATACTGAATACACTTTTAGCCGCTTTCAAATACACAGTGAAGCGCTCTCTCACACTTTATTTATAGAATTAAGAAGTTGTTTTCATTTTTGCGTTGTGAGTATTGGTGCGAAATAAAATGCCTATTTTGCGTAGGGATTGACAAAGGTTATGGTTGATGCCGATTTTGATGTCTCATTTTCAAACGGCGTTATACAATTCTATTATTAAGCATTATCTCGTATGTCCAATTGTCCATTCATTTCTCTATTAGAAGAAATGGTGTTGTTGTTCTTTTGGGTTTATCGTTCGCTTCTCATTCTTGAAACTCGTCATGGTTTCAAATTCGACTTTTTTCTTCTTCGATGTTGTCTTGCCGAAATGTTTTGCTGCGTAATTTTATCGTACACAAATTGTACAGGCCATTTTTTGTGGGAAGGGAAAAAATGTGGACGAAATATTTTGAAATAAATTTTTGATTTGCGGAAATATTCGCATTGAATTAATTGGTTTGTATTTGGCTAATTCGAGTTTTATTACAACTTTGATTCAAACTTAACTTCATTTGACTGAAAGGTAAGACATTTTCGATCGTTCGTAAATACTTACGTCGTTCAAGTTTCGCAACTACAACAAGCGCCATCTACACACTCAACATAGAAGTATTTGAATGCTTTTCCAAAAGCCATCGTCGAAACAATAAAAGAAAATTCGGTCGAGTTTCACCGAATATACATGTCGTTCGGAGTATGAGAATAGTTTAATCATTTCCCGTGGGCATTTTATCCATTTTGAGCGTAATTAAATTTGTTGATAAGTTTTTTTCCTGCAAGATATTCATGATAAGCATTGAAATAAATCGCAACTTTGTATTGATACGAAATTCCGTTCTTAAACTGCTGTCAATTGAGAATGATACATTCGGTGAAATGGTAAATGAGAACTAAACAAAAGTTAAACAGAACGAATTTGAATAGGCATGAGACATTTATGTCGATACCGTTGTTTTCAATAAATGTGCTCTGCAAGGCATTTGGCAAAAGTTTTTCTCACTCCATCTCCCTGCCCCTCTATCTCTCTCTCATCTCCCTGTCACTTGTTCTTTTCTCTCTGATAAATTGTTCATCCAAAGCAAATTGTTGAGCAAAAGAGTGTGATTTCTTTAGGCTTGGATATTGTCTGATGATTTGATTCGAAGTTGAGAGATTTTCCTATCTAAACACGTTGGCAAAGTGGGTGAAAGTAGAGAATTTAGTCGAATATTTCAAAAACTTTGAGAAACTCAATTCTAAACCGAAGATTTCACACGATATCCGGAAACAATTCCGATCGAGAAGCATTTTAAATTCCAAAATGGATTCGAACTGTGATGTAAACTTGGTAAATTAAATTTTGTCAATATGGAATATTAAAGGGAAGCGTGTCGGGTCATTCTCTATCTCTCTCTCTCTCTCTCTCTCTCTCTCTCTCTCTCTCTCTATCTCTCTCTCACTCTCTCTTCCGATATTGAATTGTGCTGCTGATGTTACCATTTGCACACGACTCTCAGTTGCATCGATAATCTGATTTCGTTGATGGAAGCAATATATTTTGTGTGTCTCGGTTGATGCAAATTCGAAATGGATTCAAACAAAGCGAACTGTGTGAGTGTGTTGGTATTAGCCACTTCCAATTTTGTCATTACATTGTCTGAAAACTTTATTTTTTAAGCTGACACATACACACACAACACCAACACAACGATGGACACATTATATTCGCACTTTTTACAAGAGTCGTTGCTCAAACTCTGATTTTTTTTAAAATTTACAGCCGAACAACAATTTGCGATACGCTTTAGGTGTAAATAATTCATAGAAACAGAGGTTGAGAGAGTGAAACAAAAACACACTCCGAGCGCAGTGAATTCTTTATGAATTTGTTGTTGTTTTTTTTTTTCATTTGTTTTCACGGAGTAGGTTGTTGTTATTGTTGTTTGTTTGTTTTTTATCCTTCAGAGTGTTTGGCGTACCTTATTTCCATTCGAGTGAGCTTTGGTTTTGCAAGTGGCTGAGCCGGAGCGTTGGAATGGCGTGATTGGAAACAATTCCAAAAATTAAAATACGAACAAGTTTCGCAAAAAAAAAACGGAGAAAATTACGCCCCAATAATTTAAGTCTTTTTGCGGTAATCTGGTGCTTATCCAAGATTTATTTCTTAAGACATAATACTTTTTTAACGCAAAACCAACGAACCGCTACTACACACAAACACATACTACACAATCGTTCAACTGAGCGGGGGAGACGGCGGTGGCGTTGTGCGACAAGCAGATTTTATCACTTATCTGTATGAGTTACTGAAAAATGTTTTGCTTTAATGTAACGTTAGATAAATCTCGCGTGCGAGCAAAATGATGTAATCTTCGAAGATTTTTCTATCAGTTGGTAAAAAAAAACGGGATCCGGCGTACAATCAAACCAGAGCAAGGCTACGCAGAAGTAAAACGTTTCATCTTTTTTCCACCGAGAGATGAAAGTATTGCCGCAAGTGATCATTGGGAAAATTGTTACATATTTTTCTTGGAGTAGAAAAAAAAAGAATTCGATATGACAGATAATAATGAAATTACGTTTTTTCCACTCCGTAAAGTTGGCCAGGAGCAATAATAAGATTAGTATAGGCAACATGTAATGCATTGATAAGAAAATAATAACGAAGAAAAAAAAACGAAATTGGAGCTTCAACATCGAGGGATAATCTCATTAAACGTTTACTGTGCGACGCACACAATCTTGATTAAAGTCGGAAGATGATACAGGCTGCTGCTTGCCGCGGTCATCGACAGAAAAAAAAAATACATACAAAATTAGTCACTTCGTCAAAATGCTACTAAAAAGTAACTATCCTAAACGTAATGAGATGAGAAACTTAACCGGAGCCATAGCCAAACTTGGAATTTCCAATAAAGTGAAGCGCAAATGAGTGATAGCCATGTCAATTACATCCCCGAAGACGACGGCGGCGGCTGTCTCGACGTAGAAAAGATGGAGTGTGTTTGATAAAGCGGCCAGATTGAAAACGATTTGTCGTTATGACGGTTCGTTGTTTGCGAGAAGAGAAGGACCAAACAAATGACACATTCTTTGTACAATGTTGTGTAGCAATAGCGTTTTATCGATGTTGTTGTTGTTGTTGTTGCTGTTCTTTTTCTTGTTGCGTCGAAAACTCCGATTTTGCCGCAAGGCTTCCGCCCTATAATGCTTGCAGACTTCATTTTTGTATTAAATATTGAATTAATTTTCTGCCCCGAAGGCGATTCAGCACTAATTAACTTAATTTCTGCAATCAATTCATCGACCGCCGACCATTATCGTTGTTTTTACAGCCACTGTCATCATTATGTGATGCGTGTCTCATATTCGTAAACGTTTGTGTAATGCGAAATGTTGATTTCAGACGAAATGCTACCATCCACAACAAAACAGAAGAAAAAGATGAAATTATTGATATGTCGGACGATGTGCTCACGAATGACAAGGAAAATGTTCTCTCTTCCATTTCGATCGAATATTGTCATATTTTCCCGAGTGCCCTGTTTTTCCTACCATCTGTCCATTACGTAGTATATATACACGTATAAATTGGATTGAACGTCAAATGAAGTGTAAACAAGGTAAAGCCATATTACAATGTGAAATTCATTCGGACCCAAATGGAAACGAGAGTCGTCAAGAGATTTTGCTTTTGAGATGAACACACAAATCTGCACAATCGCCAAATTCGATACGGTGACCGCCGAGACGAGGTGATATTCCGTTGTATTGCAGGCTGTGTCGTATCTCCAGTGTCGATGACGTCAATGTGTTTATGCGAAGAAATTAGTCAAGGAATGAGAAGGGAAAATGTAATCGGTCAGCAGATTTCGGTCAGATACGCTCACACACACACACGCACACACGCCCATGTATACATGGAAGAAAACATGCTTTTCTATGCGATTTCATCACATAACCCATCAGCATCTATATAAGCGATATTGTAATTGTATTTACGGGCTTACAATAAATATTTATTTTGGTCGATTGATTTACCCCAACCGGATGCTTTTAATCTGCGGTGATTTGGTTGCTTTGTGACAGTGACCGCATATTGTGTTATTTCAAATGATCCAATGTCAATTTTTTCATAGAAGAGAAAAAAAAAACATCCGTTTGCAAATATTTTCTAACATAGAAAACGGAACAAGGAAATAGCACAGAGTTCTTCTTCTTTTCCTTTGTTCGCTCTCTCTCCAAAATTTTTGGGATTGTCTCGAACACACTGCTTAAAAACCAAACAATAATAATTTTCTAAAGCTATTTTCCCAACATTCTGCTGTAACTGGATCCTTTCGACCTTCCTAAACGGATGTCAGGTAAAGAGGGAGAAAAAAAAGGAATAAATGTCAACCTTTGACTGGGAAGTCTTCGATTTTTCATTTTATTTTTTTTTCATCATTTCCCGTGTTGAAATCCCATTTTGTTGATCGAGTTGTTTCCCATCTATCACACGAAAACGTAATGCATTCGCCCGGGGAATATGATACAACGGGATATTGTTTATGCTAGCAGATGCCACCAGTTGATTATATTTGCATAAATCATTTTCGCATTTGCTGAGCTGTTCCAAGTTTATATTTGACGACTGTTTATTTCTGATGCTGCTGCTGCTGCTATTGCTGCTGCTGCTGTTGCTGCTGCTGCTGTTGCTGTTGCTGCTGTTGCTGTTTGCAACTCGAGAGTGTCGATTGTGAGAACGATTTTCTCGGAGAACGGATTAAGTTCAATTGTTAATCTATCAAGAGCGACCTTTTCTCATTCAAATCAAATACTCTATCTTTTTCTTCCCTCTCGTCTATCCCTCAATTCTTCCGATTTTGCAATTTTCCATGAAATTTAATCGATGCAAAATAATTTGATTCAACGGATACGATCGATTGGCAACAGTTTGTTGATTGATTTCATCCATTGAAGTGATGAATGGGCTCGATATTCGTGAATGATGCAAAAGCAATATTTATCGAAACTTTTCGATATTCTGAATACACGGCAATCACAAAATCGAGAGTAGTCCTATTAGTATATCCTGCTGCGTTATACACCGATAAACGGCTTATATGAAATCTTCCCATTGACTGATTGATGTATGGATTTCGTTGCTTTGAATGAACGTTTCGACGGTATCTCAACTTGCGATTTGTAGGCAAACTTTTTGTTATACGTACTTTTAAATACGTTCATGTTGAGCCCAAACTTTTATTGGTGAATCGAATTGACGCTTTTCAAACGGTTGAAAAAGGTTAAGTTCAAAACTGTTCACTCTGAAGTAGGAGAAACTCCTTGTGATACATGAAAAATATAGAAAAAAGTTTGTTTCGAAAATATGTTGTGTTTGTGTACTTTGTGCACTTGTTTATTCGCTCTATGCATCGTATTCACATTTGGACAATGCATTAAGGCGTTTGAAATTGTTATTTTCGTTGTAAATTCGAGTTGAATGATGTCTCCCGACGCCATGAACTGTTTACACGCGTTGCCACATGTTCGTTAAATTGAAGTGTGAATGTGTGAAAGCTTCAAATCCGATTATAGCATCCGAGCTTGTTGCATTTGAATACGAAGATTCGAATTCGTTGTTAGTGTGAATCCGATTCCAATTCCCAGTTAACTCGTATTTATGATTCTAGTGCACACGAACTGCAATTTCGCCACCTGTTTTAATATGGTTTGTGGTTGAAAAGTGATACTGTTACGCTTTGAGCTATTGCTTAGTAATTTTTCCACAACCTTCGACGACCGCATTGCAACAACACCACCACGAAGAAGAAAAAAAGAACGGCGTTTGCCATTTTCCATCCAGAGAACGGTATCTCTCTCAGCTCTCTGGATATTTCATTTTTAGTGCGGTGAAAAATGGTGCCAATCTCAGAAACGAACAAACATTCGATGAGAGAAGAACAACAACCGCAGCGAAAACAAGCATCACATCTAAAACCACACGGGCTCGTAATAAACCTCACCAGCAGATGCAAAATAGAACAGCATCCACACATTTATCTACATTAGACCGTTCGACTAGTTTTCACAGTCTGCGATAGAAAATGTGACGCTCAGCATTGGATTGTTCAATTTTTCTCAATTTCGACTGACTCACATCTACAACTGTTCGAAGCAGCAAAACACATGCACACACACACGTTGACAGCGAGCGAATATTATTAAATCATTTGAGCCGAGCTAAAATGGTTTCATTTGATTAGAAATGGAAAGTGAGTGAAAAAGAGAAAAAGAAATAGAGCACAAAAGATGGCTATGATGAAAGTTATGAATTATGTAGGGATAGAAATAGTTCGAAGTGGAAAAAAGAGAGAAATAGACAGAGAGTGAGTTTATCATCTTCCGGCGAGTTGAATTTGCACACTTGATTAAATTTTACGGATGCAATCCAAATAAATGATGCCGTTTGTTTGGTTTTCTGCATAGATAATCCGATAAAAAAGGCCGAATGAATAAACAGAGTGGCAAAAAAGTAGTTGTCGATGTGCTTCAAAGATTCCGAGCATTGATTTGTTGACACGAGCCGGTTTTATTCCTTTCACCAGTGAAATATCTTTTTTGAACGACCTTCGAATTAGTATTTAAATGACGCAAATTTGCCGTCTCTCTGTCCAATGAATAAAAGGTAGAACACGGCAAATTCCCAAATGGAATGAATCTTGACCATATCCGAATTTTCGAACCCACACTTTGTTCTCCCTTTCGCATAAGTCTGAAACCAACCAATTTTTAGCAAAATCAGTGACAAATCAATGCATTATTTTGCTATATCAAATGTGCACCTTAATTGCGATGTTGCCATCGATACCCTGCAGCTGCGGCTGTTGTATTGCTGTGACAATGATTGGAATACGATTTCACTTGATTAAATGGATTGAATGCTTTGAATTCAAGCATCACCTCCGACTACCAAATTACATTTGCAATTCCACTGTGTCAGCGTATCGTATTTGCAGCCGAGCTCCCAACTAATTTCCCATCGTTTTGATTTTTAATATAAAACCATATTAGGTACAATGGTTGTTGAAAATGAGCGTGCATACAAAGCGCTTTGAATTTTGTAAAATTCAACCGTATTGATTTCCATTCAGACAACATGTGGTTCCAACCAATCCAAACATCGAACCGTGCAAATAATATTCGCATTTTCCAACCGTCGTCCTTTGTCTATTTTTCTATTTGTCTTTTGCACAGAATGAAAGACAAAAGAAAAACCCGTTCGTTGCAACGGCCCCAAAACGGGTTTGTTTTTACATTTGTTGGGCGCAGACAAGCGAAACCTACATCAGCGGATTTTTGTTGCGGAATATATACCTTTTATTTGGCCGAATCAGCATTTCGTTGCGTTTGTGGATCAGCGATAAGAATTCGATTATCCCTAAGCAAGGGATGAAAACAAAATGTAGGCAAGCACCAGAGACAACCAACCAACCGCACTGTGTGGTGGCGACCAATCCAATGAGCGCATTCGACTTTGACAAAGGATGAGAAAATGCCGACCAGCCGAGCAAAAAAAAAAAACGGAATAGTTAAGAATGTCTTACCCCAAAATCACAAGTGAAACGGTTAAATGTTGAGGCATCCGATTGTGATTTGATAAAAATCGAAAATAGTGGAAAAAGTCAACGGACTTTGAGAAATTTATTGTTATTGCATCGAATTACAATGCGTGTGATATGATTCACGAAATCGAAATGAAAATATGTTTTAAAAAAGAGCACTATAAACCTAAAAATAAGGGCAAACACACGGAAATGATAAAGGGAATAAATAGAAGAAGATTGGGTGCCAATAAATTTAACGGTTGAAATGTGCTCGAATGTGCTACAGCACAATGTCCGCGCATGGAACAGCGTTGCATGAATATGTTTGTCGTTTTTTTTTTCGCCCGGAGAATTTATCTACGTTCAACCAAGAGAACCAAAAAGGTAATGAAAAATGCTTACGATTTTTCCATCCATGCACGCACAACATAAACAAAATATGCGCTTTATTTATTGAGCATTTTCTCCTGAAATCGTACCGCAATAAATTGATACGGCCTTGAATGAATGCAAGCAATTTCGCCTGAAAGATGAATTCCTTCGAATCATAACTTAATCCCTTCGTATCGCAGAAGCGCGATACGCGCGTGTGTGCACTGTGTACATAAGCCGAACGAGCCACCGAGAACGAAAACGAAAATAAACATGAATATAAATGGTTGCATATTTATTGATGTTAAAACCGGCACCCCGAAAAACTTGCCGATTTCATTTGGCAAACAGACGAAAGATATTTATTTGCGATTAAAACAATGATTGAAAATCGTTGCCGTGCACTAGACTCGACGGATTCGGGGGAGAGAGAGAGAGAGAGAGAGAGAGAGAGAGGGAAAAATAAAAACACGAAAGCGATTTTGAATTTGAATGATTTTTGGTATTCAAAACCAATATTTATTCATCGATTGGAGTTTGTTTGGTGAATAAATATACATGAAATGTGGGAAAATAAAGTCGAAATGCATCACAAATTTCATGTGGTTTTTTCTCTGCAGCACATTTCAAATAACGGCGCATATTCATTCTTAAAGCCACCGCTTGATTCAACCGCACGTAGTATGGTTTGTGCAATAGTTGGCTCTGAGTTGACAACTTTTGGAACAGCTCACATTACAGAAATACAGCCAAAACTCAACGTACAACATTTCATGAATAATTCAAGTTGTTTAACAAAAAAAATTACATTCGCAGAAAAAAACATGCACATTTTTACATGGTTTTAATTGTAATTAGCATCTATTTGATTTAAAATTATTTGCATGAAATGTAATGAAAACAGAATCAACTGGTTTTTTTTTTTTGTATACATCCGGGAATTTGGGATCCAACTGGATGAAAAAGTGGACTTAAAATATTCGTTTGAAAAAAAGGGAGCTGAATATGAAACAACAAATTTCGTATTCTATCATGAATAGGAGGTAGACAGGAGTCAAAAAAAGAATGTTTCCAACATACAGAATTGAATGCTACGTTTTAGTCTGAATTCTGGTATTATTTTACTGTAAGTATACTGATGGCTCTGGAACAAAAGCAAAATATGATTTAATTATATCCATTTACATGTTTCCATTGTATGTAAAATATGTAATAACAAACTTAATTCCCAAGAGAAACGGCCAATATGTTTATACGCTGTCTATCCGCCAAAAATACACTACAATATATATTCACGCTTATTGGACGCCGAATTCAATATATATTCTAGTGTATATTCGGTGTATTCTTCAGCGTGAAACATATTGAATCAATGAATGCATTCATGGCCATCAGAGGGCGCCTGAATATGTTTCAATATGTTTCACGCTGAAGAATACACCGAATATACACTAGAATATATATTGAATTCGGCGTCCAATAAGCGTGAATATATATTGTAGTGTATTTTCGGCGGATAGACAGCGTATAAACATATTGGCCGTTTTTCTTGGGTTGAAATTCACTTACCACTTACCTGAACTTATCTAGGTTTCCGGTAAATGTTTTTCTGCATTCAAGAGAAATAATTTACATTTTACATTGGACAGATGAACTGTGCGTTCGAAACAAGCGCAATATAATACCGTTTCTACCCAAGCAAATAATTTCTACCTAAATTAAATTCATCGGAAATTATTGTCTTTATAGTTGACCTAAATTACTATTGACAATTTCTGCAATAAAAATTCTCGAAATCGTTTCAATGAAATGTTTAAATTGAACTTTGAGGTTTTGTTTTTCATATTAATCATATTATGTATGAATACACGGAATAATATGGCAATTACCCCGAATTAAATTTTACAACAATTTTTATCTTTTTTTGTGCGCACACATTTTGGTATCATAACAAACTAAATGTTAGTATTAATAGCCCAATTCAAAATGACAAATTGTTCACGATTTGTTGAATCAACAATATTGATCCCATTTGCAAAACAAATATGTATAATTATTTCAATGTAATTTAATTTTTGTCATACATTGATAAATGCTGGCGAAACCGATTCTGTGTGCAAAAAAATTGTTGCTTTGTTATTATTATTTCAAATGAAAATTTCGAAAAAAGTGCAAATAATTAATCTTTATGTCAAAGATGCGTCAGAAGCACTTCAATGTCATGAAAAATGTGTTTTTTCACATTCTTTGACCAATATTTCCTTAATTTGAAATGATTTCGAACATGAAGTAAACAAGTTTCACATTCCTTTAATAATGTTCTCTGAGATTATTTTAATTAGTTCATGATCTGCTACGAAGTTTACGAAAAATGGCCCAAAGTTGTTCACAGTTGAGTATTCTTGTGTTTTCGGTTAAAAGGTTGAAAGAATTTCAACGGTTTAACTCAAAAGCTCTTACTGTTTACTTGAATCTACAATTCGGCACACATATCTTTTTTTAATGAGCAAATTTTGGTAAAGAATTTTTTTTTCAAATAAAGTTTGATTCAGCCATCATCACTTTAGAGGTTTTTTAGACGTAAAAAATAGAATCAACCTTTTCCAAAATTGAAGCAGAAAAAAAGTAAATTTAATCTCTGTTTACCTTAAGCCGTGGCAATTGCGTTATGCTCATCGTTTCTGACTACTTCTGCTTTTGCTGGTTGCGGCTGTGCAAATGTTATGCAAATGTTTGTTGGTTTCATCCATTGTTAACAAGTCGCCGTTTTGTTTAGCACCCAGCTGTTTCAACGCAATTCAATCCATACGAGCTCCGTCACTTCCAATTGGTTTTACAACAAAGATTTACTTATAATTACATTTCCACTTATCGTAATGCTGCGCAGATTTAATAAGTTTTCAATTGTATTTTATTCTCTATTTCACTTTTATTTGTGAATAAATCATAGATTGTTGGCATAGATTGTTGGCTGAATTGTTCGCAAAAGCAATGTTCGTTCACGCCGAAATCAATGTTCGAATGCCTTCAGTAAACTTCCGCAAAAAACATGTACAGCAGCATTTTATGCCATGGACTTAAATGAAATAAACAAACCTTAACCGCGTTGTTTACATTCACTACCGCAACAACGATGCTTTTATGTACTACAAAATATTATGGATCCGACCCAAATCCAAGCGTAAAATTAATGCAAAACTTTTGAATTTTTAATAATAAATGGTGCTTGGTGTGTGTGCGTTGGGGGAAAACTACACGAAGCGTCGGAAACATGTAATAAAATTTTAATTGAAATGAGCGACGTTTCATTTTTCGATTTTAGCCCAGTTGGTAAAAGTGGAGTGGCGGGATGGGTGTGATGAAAACATGTTCAAAGTACAAAGTTTATAGGCAAAATAACTAAAAAAACACATTTCGTTCCATTGGGAAAGGTTGCGCCTTGCGGAGAATTATCGCACAAACATTCTTCTTAACTTAATAATTTATTAAACAAATGACAGAATAATTAAAATCACGTTCATTCGAATTATTTCCATGGCCGTGGCCACCACCACCACCGCCGCAATCGTTTACCACAAAAATTCATTTGTGTACTAATGGAGGTCACCTTCACAGCAAACGCACGCAACCAGCCAACCATTTTCTTATGGCTTTATCCCTTTACTTAAATTCCAAGTTAATTTTTCAATTATTATTATTAGTCAAACGCAGCTAAAATTGTGTTATCCTTTTGATGGTACAATGCCATTCGAAAACTTCTTTCCAACAATTTCATTTCACTTGAAAGTTTTGATAAGATTCGTGTGCGCGACGTTGTTTTTGTCATTTACAAACGTCATCATTATCATTGGATTTAGTGAAAACCCTTTCAGCTGTTACATAATTTCTCCGTCGTGATTTCCTTTCAACTCAAAAAATGAGTCGAGAACATTTCGTTCATGTAACTATTAAGTATCTGAGGAGTTTTACATGTCGTCAAAATTAACTGCACCCTAAGAAGACAAACAAAAAAAAATGTTATGTGAATTTCATTTCTTTGATCTGTCGCCTATTTATACGGAACCGTTCGTCAAGCTAGTTCAGTTGGTTCCAATTCATTCGAGGCGAATTCGGTGAGTGATTCGGTGAATAAGAGAAATATGTTGGCACTAAAGTCTGTGAAAAATATTTTACGATTTATGGGTCTGCTGCTCATGGAGTCAGACAAAAAATATTCATTGCATTACGTGAAAAATGTCTTATTTACTGTGCCAATGCTGGTGTTACTGTTGCCATTGTGCGGATATCTCGTGTCTAATGCGAACAATTTGCTGAGTGCAACGGATGTGTTTTATGTCATTGCGGCCGATTGCCTGTGTATCGGGCAATATTGGTTTTTAGTAGCACAAAAAAGGCCATTGCTAAACCTGCTGTCCGAGCTTCAAGCGTTAATCGATCAAAGTAAATGGCAAATTGAGCGTTTTTGAGTTATTGATGATGGCCAATTTAAGCCATCGCATTTCTCTCTCTCTCTCTCTCTCTCTCTCTCTCTCTCTCTCTCTCTCTCTCTCTTTTAAATGTATTTCGATTTTTGTTCTCTCTGTTTACTTAGGAGGTGAATCGCGTTTATTCTACAAATTCGTCCAGGTTGAACGCCAGGTGTATATGTTTACCAAGCAAATGAAGGCATTTGTGACATTTGCATCGACAATTTGCTTGTTTTTGCCATGCATTTATGCCGCAATCCGTTTCATAATTGGAAGATACAGCCATAACGATTGGTATTTGCCGTATAAATTCAAGTAAGTATTCAAATCAAGACCAATCAACAAATGGCATTCAAATGAATGGTTACATTTGTCCAAAACAGAGTACCTTTTGATGATTCAACGTTGGTCGGCTATTCAGTATGTTATGCAATTCAATTGAGCGGCTCTGCATCCATTTGTGCCATCATTTATACGGTGAATTCCCTTTTCTTTGGTGTATGCTGGTACATTCGCAGACTAATTTTCGATCTCAGCACAATATTTGACCAGATCAACGATCTATATGTAGAGGAAAATAATAATGAAAATCCGTCAAAAAATGATTCGAAATGTCAACAATTGCTTCGAAAATACGTACAAACCCATATCGATACCATTAGGTAAGCCAGGCTCGATTTCCAATCTAAATTCACATCAAATTCGTCATCAAAATAATAATTTATTATCAGATTTATCGAACATTTTGGCAACATTATGAGTGGCATAATATTTGTAACTTTTGTCATTAGCATTTTGTGGATATGTTCATCGATGTATCAAATTCATGCAGTGAGTGTTGCGTTGGCCCGTTATCTCAACGCGAAATTATATTTTCCAAATATTCACTCTTTTTCTATCTCTCTCGTTCCTCCCTTTATGTGTGCATCATCGTTTTTATTTATGCTCTGTTGTTGATTAAGCATATCATAAATATGTCGTACATGCTTTTGCAAGGTGTCATGACGACCAGCGCCATTGTTTTAATCATTTTTATCATGTGCTATTTTGGACAAACCGTGACCACCGACTGTGCAATTCCGGCCAATTCCATTTACAATGAACTTTGGTATCGCTATCCAATAAAATTGCAAAAATCTATGATATTCATCATTGAGCGTTCGCAGCATTCATACGTTTTTACTGCATTCAAAATATACCGATGCACATTGAAAAGCTTCACCACGGTGGGTGACTCGTTTGTAATCGGAAAAATGTTAAATGACCACTTTTTCGTTGAATCACGATTTTTATTTTTGCAGATAATGAATTCGGCTTTCCAAGTATTCATGGTGTTTCGTTCGATTAGCGTGGAAGGAGGAATTTAGCACAAATAAAAATTTACACCACCATCGAACTATTGACGTGAAAATGCATTGAACATTGGTACAGGATGTTATGTATCAAAAAGAAGCAAGAAAAACATGTCGAAAATTAAAATACATTCATTTGAACCAAACTTTTAACGATTTAAGAAAATATTTTATTTCGGTATTGGTTTTTTTTTTTCAATCGAATGCTTTTTCCCACCTGGCTTATAATTTTCCCCTTCTACAATCTTTTGTGCTGATTGAATGGCGAACTTTTTTCTCTGCATTGTTAATAGAGCTAAATGGAAAGGTAAATCTTGATGAGATAATCTCATTTCAGAGATCATGCGCTGGAAAAGCCTTTTGTTGGATTGGAAAGATAAACTTTTACAAAGTCTTGGATCACTGAATAGAGCATTGTCAAAAAAAAAGAAAGAAAAAATGCATACAGCTAGTCTTATCGGTGATTTTGAAATAAATTCTATATTTCATTGATCCTATCATGAACCATGAAAGCGCTATTACTGTATAGATATACATTATACAATTTTACATGAAGGCCATCAATTGAAATGCAACGACCAAGGAGAGATAAATGGAAGACATTTGTTTGAACGAGTGGAAAGCGAGGCAGCTGGTAAAATCTCATGGGTAATTCAAATCAATCCGACCATTCTTCTTAGCCTTAGTTTTCTCCATAAAACATCCATTACATTTGACAATAGGTAATTCCACTTCAATCGAACGACATTTTCAAAGAGGAATATAATCCAGTTAACGATTCAAATTTCGCCCTGAACTTATACCTCAAACTGCTGTTGTTCGTGAAACGTATAGAAAATGATTCATTTTTTTCTTTAATGAGAAGAAAAAATGTCACCATTAAAATGAACGCGTTCCCTTCTGTGGAAGTGCGTAATGAGAAAACGTATGCAGTTTCATAAAGATGTTTGAACATAAAAATCCTTTGTCATTCGTTTTCAGTACACAAACAATGCTCAATATGAAGAAAAAATCGTTTCACAGCGAAAACTACGAAATGTCTGATCTTTTGAATGGAGTAAACAAACTAAATAATTAATCCACAATTAATGAAAATATGAAGAACGAAATTGAATTTTTTTTTTCTCAATTGTCTGTTTTCAGGAGGAGTTAGTGCAAATAGTGTATGCATTCGAGTCTATTTACTGATTGCACTTGAATGAATTTCGTATGCTTCTCAATTAAAGAGCAGCTTCCACTTGAAGAACAATTAAAAGTTAATTAAGAAGAAATGCTGTTATCTCATGCACATGTGATTTTAACATTAATTCAGTTCAACACTTTTGTATAGGATGACTCTTACAATCCAATTATTCGTTTGCGTGCAAACCTCCTTTCGCCATAGTAAAAAAAATAACGTAAGTAAATATCTCCTTGTTAGGAGACAACTGTGCTAATTCCATTTTTCATTCTTCAATGCTTTTCGGAGCCCCAGTTGAAAATTAATGCAGAGTCATGAATCTAAAATAGTTTTGTCAAAACTGATTTGGCAAATTATTCTAAAGCCCAAAAAATGGTGTGTTCAGATCCGGTTATAAATTGCGTCACTCGTCAGCTCCTTACGAACCGAACGATGTAGCATCCTCCATAACTGGTGATGAATTCGAATTTGTTCGTATCACATCAAGTGATTATGACTTAAAAAGCAGTGAGCTATCGACGACAATATGGTATAAAGTGCCAGACGCTGTACACCTGATACATTCTCGTCGGCCCGAGCATTTTACCAAGCAAATGTTTTTTGATACACGCATGTTGACTCAACACTGTTGTACACATTGCCAAGTGTTCATTCACTTTCACTCTCTTTATCTCAATTTCTCACTTGCTGTCGCTCGCAACAGACACACAGCAAATAAAACGACAAGATAATTGCACGAAATTTTTCATGCACACTTGTAAACGGGAGACGTGGTAAAGCGGAGCTTTAGGCTATGCTGAGCAAATATTAAGGGTGATGAATTCGACATATTTTTTCACCTTGTTAACCTATTTATATGTGATGAATGGGTCTCACGCTGTGTAATATGAAACGCGGCCAACATAAATAAATCGCGGTAATGCATGTAGTAAAGCAATTCGATGTTTTTACACAATAAAACATTTGAATGGTACATCATTCGAGCGACAAGTGTTTGAGCATAAAATGAGAGAGAGAGCGTGAAAACAGGGACCATGAAGATTGAAGCTATGGGATTAATCAAATACGAGCTGAAATCCAATCGAAAATTAGATTTTCGGAATCAGAGAGCTTAAATGAATTTTCATCGAATTAATTTTGCGTTTGCATACCGAACAAATATTGTCGGTGCGTAATGTGCGTCATTCGCTTTGCCGCATATTGAAATCCCTTGCGGAAATGCCATTAAAATATAATTTTTCGTGTTCACTACATATCTTTTGCAAAAATGTTTCGCGTATTTTCAAAATGTCGGATTTACCTGGGTGAGATAATGATTGAGCATGAGATATACCACCTTACATGTAATACACGTCGTGTATGCATTGATGTGTGTGCGTGTAATTGATTACCAATGGCAACAAACGCAATTCTTTCCAATCGCTTTGGTCGCATTTACACTTGATCGCTCGATTATTTGATTTATTGTTTAATTAATTTCAATCATTTGGACTTTTTGCGCAAAATTCCAATAACAAACGCCTGCGTGCTCCATTTCATCTGCACAAACTCTCCATCATGAAATGTAGTCACATTTTGTCTTATAATTATAGAGAAGAAGCGGCAAGTTAACAATACTAATTGAGTGCATGATTTCTGGTAATTTCTCCGGAAAGCCATTCGATAAAAGTTTCGATAGCCACATTTCAGTTTTATAACTGGCGTGCCAGCTACCGAAAGTCTGATAAGACATCGAACCAGGCCAATACTAAAAGTTAAAATGTTACGCCATAAGGAAAAACTTTGTAAATGTAGGAGGAAAAAAAGTGTGGTGTGTTTTTTTTTCTGCCTAACTCGCTCTTTCTCTTCAGAGCACTTTGATGATGAGATCTTACGCTATGAAACTTTATTTTTCCTTCCGACAATTCCAACAAAGAATGGTTCCGCTCTCGATCCATATCATAAATCGAAGAGAATATCGCATCGACACAGAACTTTAGTGTGATGTTTCTCGTTCTGCTTGTGCGCGTTTATGTTGCACTTGTGAACCACTAAAAATATTAAATCCAGGGATATCGCGTCAGACTTTGAAAAATGTTTTTTTTTTTCAAAAAGAGAAAAACATCGAACCAGTTCGTTCGTTGAAATATTTATTGGATTTTGTGCGCGTTTCGGCATGGCTATGCGAGCGAGCGGGAAGGATGGAGGGAAAAAAGAGGACAGGAAATGCGATACAATGTTCCTGTTTGAGTGAAAAATCTCTGATAATACAGTTTGTTAATTCGAAACATCAGCTTGATGTTGGTGAGTGTAGTGTGGCTTAAGCAAAATTGTTTGCCCCAATAAAATGTATATAATTTATGTGTTTATCACAAACTACTCTTGTGCCAGCTCTCGAGCTCGATTGATCCCATTTAATTAGCTTTTTGATCGTAAAAATTCAAGTGATATGGTTTTTGACAGTGAGATTTGCTCGAAAAACTCGAAGCGCCTTTGAACTTTTCAAATGATGTAGTGACCCTCTGTTCAATTTACGAGCGTTGTCGGGTTGAGAGCGTTCCCACCTAATGCATATTTATTTCACTTCAAGGAAAAATAAAAATTCATAGCGTTCATCATTTAGACAATGGTTGAGCGCACACAGATTAATAAATTTACTCGATGAAAAGTGATTCGAAACGGTGTGTTGTCCGTCAGCCAATCGTGTTAGTTGTGAACACATGTTCCAGTGTGACACGTACATTGTTGAAAAATTTGAATATTTTGTCCGATGCTGAGAAATAGTTGGCATTCTTTTTATGTTTACCAACGTACGATAAATGGATGTAACTGATGTGTGATGTTTATGATACTGGTCCCTTCGAAAAAGAAAAGAACAACAGCAGCCATAAAATTCATTTGCATGATGGCCAAAAGCACTGCGACATCAGATACGCTCCGATGACAAATTGAATCCAAAGTGGGAATTCATTCAACTTTCTAATGAATGTAGTAAAATAAGCCATTTGAACGAAACATGCTAAATGTTAATAAACGTTAAGTAACATTCGTGACACAAACGCAAAACTTGCCATCGAATTTAGATGTATATAGATGTATATGGTGGTCGAGAAAGGGGTTTCTATCCATTAAAAAAGTTTTGGTTTGTTAATGGTTTGGCTACTGTAGTTCGGATTGCATGCGGTTCAGTGTGACACTCATTCATCAGTGCCATTTGATTGTGGAGAGATAAAGAGAAGGAGAAAGTGAATGAGGCATTGTGAGAGACGGAGTGGACGAATCAAATTTGCATCACGTATGCTAAGCCGTATACATTTATAGTTGTGTTTTGTAGTTATCTCACATTCAGATATACCAAATTCAAAGAGATTGTCATCTTTACCCAAAACAACGCCAGCACAACGGCTTCATTGTTTTACAAACAAATTAATTGAAATACTACCGAAAACTTGATTTTACATTACGACTTACTTTTTTTTCATACACATTTCGATAATACCACACGACATACTTGTTTGTGCTCCAAAATAATTGAAAGTGAACCCTCATTTTAGTGGCAAATTAATTTAAACGGTAAACCTATAAAATGTTCATGGCCGCATCGAAACCCATTTGTAATTATTGCTTTTTACATTATACAGATTTAATGTGTTGGTAAATATTGCGTGGAAATTCCATGCGAAACCCATCCATTGGCTATTGTAAATGTTGAATTCCGTTCGACTAAGCTACTCATTAATAGTTTCAATTTAATTACTATGCACCACTGAAATTCCGTTACACTGAAACATAATAACATGGATGCAAACATTTTCGGTAGGTTTCTATGGCAAAAGATGTAGAGAGAGAGAGAGAGAGATGTGATGATTCACTTGATTTTATGCAAACAACTCATAATTAGTTTTAGTGTTATCAATCGGAAAAAGCGTCAATTGGCATGTTCCGGTTATTACAATGCATTTCCCTTCTATACACGAATTCGCATGGCATGCTGTGGCAGGCGAGAATGTATGATGTTGGTGGCATCATATTGCAATGAATGGAATGTGTTAAGTGAGTTGAATTCAAAAGTCTTCCATTACATTTAAGCATTTTGGCATTGGGTCAATAGCGCCCAGTAACATTTGGTTCAATTCAAATATGGGTTCAAGTATACAATGTTGCTCTTTTATTTATCCACAAATGGTAATATAAATACCCCAACCATGGAAAAAGAACAAAACGAGAACCTTAATCATGTTTTGCAGTGGTTCGCTTGTCTATGTGTGCAGATTAGCATAAATGACTTGTGTTTGGTGTCACTTTTGTACGTGTTGCATAGAACTTTTGTTGGAGAGAGGTTTAAAAGCGTTTTCCATGTTTTTTCTCTCCCTCCTCTCTCTTTTTCTCTATCTATCTCTCTCTCTCTCTCTCTCTCTCTCTCTCTCTCTCTCTTTGAATATATTTATTTAATACGCATCATTTGTTTGAAGCTTTCTCGTTTTTTCTGCCGTCGATCACAAGAGGATTTTATTTCCCATTCTTATATATACAATTATTTCGATTAAATGCCATTGTTTTAGCATCGTTTTTGTCTCTTCACACTTATTTTCTGAAACACAACTATGCTCGAACAATCCGCAAATTGAATGCCGAACAGCGTTTATGTGCCACACTCAAGTTTCGTCATGTGTCATTGAGATACCACAATCAAATATATTTTCATGCGAGAAATCACTAGATTCCTTTCGAATTTTGTTAGTTGTTGTTTTTGTTGTTGATGTTGATGATGATGATGATGGTGGTGGTGACGAGGTTGCATGCCGCATTTAAACATTGCATTTCGTCTTTTGAAATGCGATCGCATCCCAAATTATGTGATTTTGTAGCTGGTTGCTTGATAGCAAACTTCTGCTCGTTCTCTCCCTCATTCTTTCGGTTGGCTGTGTCTGTGTATGTATGTTTGTTCAATTTAGTTGATGTCAAATGGCAAAGTTGAAATGGAAACATTATTGGATGTACTTGATGCGTGTGACATGTTTTAATGGAATACCCATAATGAACGAACGACGATGGAAAAAGTCGCTGTAGCAAATAACTTGTATGCTGGTAAAAGTTGTCGGGAGCGTGCAAATGCAGGGGAGCGAACGAGGTAGCGAAACGGAGTGAGAGACGCAGTGAGAGAGACAAAGAGTGAGCGATGGAATGAGTCCAGCTAAATGAAAATATTTAAAAGCCATTTCCCAACGATTTTGACTGTCTGAAAAGTTTGAAGAGTTCACATCCAAAATACTTTATAAGCATCTTGAGGCTTCTTTTGCATTCCGGTATATGATACATCGATTGGTACAAATGTTTTGCTCAACTTTTTCTTTCGCTTTCTTCGTCGTTTCAACAGATTTCTGGACTTTTCTCTAGTTGCTTCGGTTTGTCATTGAAACTGTGCTTTTAGTTTAATTGTTGGCAGTAGCGAATGGAAGAAGAAAAAAATGTTCCGCACAAAAAATGAAATGATTCGTTTCGGTTTAAAGTTTCCAATTCCTTCTATGGCTTTTGCATTTGGTTACGAACGGCAATTTTCTTCATTTATATATTGTGATTCCAAACCATTATTGACATAAAGATTCAAAACCTTTCCTGTTTATAGGGTGTGTGTGTGTGTGTGTGTGTGTGTGTGTTTGATGTATTCAACCAAGAGCTCGACTTTTTTCCTGATAACGACTCTTCAAAGAGTGCTGTTGAGTTGTGCAAAATGATTTGAATTTCATTTGTTTCTCATTTAGTTTGACATGTGCTTGCACCAGGTTTTTTGCAATGGAAATACTGTGTTGCACACTGTAAAAACCATCCAACCCAGTTCTTTTTTTTGCGGGAAAACGATTTCGATGTGGAATATCAACGTCAGTGGCTTTTCCACATTCCGCTGCCAATTTTACTTTCTGGTGATTATTTTAAATTTCGAATCAAATATTTGTATTTGGTTCGAACGTACATTTTTTTTTTCGTTCTATTTGCTTGAAACCAGTAGTGCAGTCCGTGGAACAACATATATACATACATACAGTGAATCCATAGGTAAGTGTATTGCTTATTCAAGTACAAATATAAATATTTAATCTTTGGTAAAAACTATTTATATCGATTGAAAGCACTGGTTTTTTGTCGACAAACATTTTGCCCAATATTTGAGGTAAATTCGAAATTTAGTATGTATTCACGTCGGGTACATCGCGCGAATCAATGATGCATCACGATAAAAATCAAATGGCTGATGCTGTGAAAATAGCCGGCGTGAAGGATTCGTGACGCAGACCGAACGATCGAACAAAAAATGAATAAATATTTCATTGTATGTTCAATCGAGAAGAGCGTGCCTAATCATACATCGACCGAAAACTAATGGAACATACGAGTTCTATGATTTAATTGGTTTTTGCCCATTTTAGTGGTGGATTTCTTTGTTTGGTTGATAGCATCAAATTCAAATACGCTGCACTTTATTTGCAAGTTTAATTACACAGTATCCCTTCCGATAAGCCGATAAAAACTTATTATTTATTATTCAACGAATTCAATGATTGAAAATGAGATTAAATAAAAACGTCCATTATTCATTCTGATGCAATCAATTCTGTCCAGACACCGAGATTTGTGTGGTGGCACATCAAATTTTGCATATAAATTTTCACCGTAAAAACTTGAATAGTTGCTGCCACTATTGTGTCACACCAGAGGCATTTTGACAGAGTGAAACAATGGCTGGCAAATACACGCATACACATAAACATTTGTTTAAAATATTCAAAAACCATGGTAATGAAGAATTATTTTGTCAATGTCAGTTTCGAAAAAGCGAATACCATGCGGCTGCGAACGTAGTCGTTGTGTTGTGCGTGCATGCAATTACCAAACGCGGTTTGCCAAAATTATCCATACAGAATGACGTCGCCGCTTTTGTTCACTGTAATTGGTTTTGGTTTTACATTCGTCCCAAATCAATGATAGCGACGTACTCCCTCGCGCTCTATCTTTTGCTCTCGCGAAAAGGCGGATAATTTATTACCTTCAAATGTATTTAGCATGTATTATTATGATTATAGACCGTGACACTGTCTAGTTGATTGTGTATACGTGTGTGATATTCTCATCGTCACTTTGGAAAATGATTCAAGAACGAGAACATGTCATCATGCTTTAAAATTAATCTCGACATTTAGCGATGTGGAGTAGAAACCACCGCCGTTAAAATGCACGACATTCTTATCGAATCAACGCCGACAAAGCAAATGGTTCGATTCTCGTCTTTTTCTATTCGGAGTGACACCTTGCCATTTAAACGAATATTACGAAACTTATTTTGTGAAATGGGACACTTTATCATTACAGCACTCAAGGCTTGAATCACATCACATAATTATAATAATAATATTTGGTTGAAAATAATTTAACAACCATAATGGAAACGTCTCTTCGCATACTTTTTTTTCTCGTTCAAGGTGCGCTGTCTCTCTCTCTCTCTCTCTCTCTGCATTGAAACGGAAATTAAATTCACATAAACAATCACTGTAATTATTCATTTAGTTGACGAACAAAAATGAAAACATAATATTTTCCCGTGCGTATCTTTATGGTGCCGCAAACGTATCATTGTCATTTGTGTTATCATAAAATGTATGTAATTGAAATGTTATAAAATGGTTGTGAAGCGAAATGCCAACCACCAACAAGATAAACATAAAAAAAAGTGCGCTGATGAGTTCCTGTGCGGTGGAGAAAAAATGGCCCCAAAGAAAAATTGCATCGCCTCTCTTAAATTTGGAATTTTATTCATGTATGTTGCGTATGTACAACTGTATGCGGTTTCAATTTTCCGGCACACGGGCCCAATTACAGCGCGGTTCAACTCATAAAAAGAGCGGTGCACCAAAAGACAATATGTGAGCAAACAGAAATGATGGTTTTACTACACCGCCGCTGGCAAACGTTTATTGTGGTTTGGTGCGATGCATTCAGCCGATGAATGTTTCAGATCAAAGGACACTAACCGAATTTTTTGGTCTACGTGTCAACTGCATCATCACGATGCTTATCGACATGCATGCCATTACATGGATTTTTGCACCAACATAAAAACCGCAGACAAACAAATTGAAACCATCTTTTCACTACTTCCAACCGAATCATGTTCACTATTGGCATTTACTGCCGTGCTTCGTTTGCACAACAAATTCACTCGAAACGAGATATATTTCGCGCAAAAAAGCTCCATAGCTTAATGTTCCGTTCACGGTATGGTGGCAACTGTCATCGCTGTAAGGTATAATGTTGATACAATTTTATGTTCTAGCGCATGCAACATGACTATGGTTCAAGGCTATTGCTTGTTGATACTATACACTTTTATTTTCAGCAACGTGAAATAAAATAAAAAAACATAAAATTGTCTTTAATTTTTAACGATTTTGTTGGCGACGTGACATTTCGAGTAATGCTTCTGGAGTTGTTAGATTCAACGATAACCCAACGTAACCCACGGCACAGCTATTGTGAATCTACGACTATTTGACGACGATCACATGTGCAACCAAATATATCAACGCAATTTTATTATCACTGTCATCCATGTAGAATATTTATTATTTATTAATATTTGAAACAAATTCAAAAACATGAATTGATTCCCCTTCACTGGAAAATCGTTTCCCCACTTCGCACGCAAGGGGAAGTAAGGTGCGTCAGCGCTGCTCGTGTAGAGATGGATATTCAGCAGGCCAATCTTCTAAATGTTAATGTGAAGGGGAGTTGAACTCAATACAAAAATGATAAATGATGTTTCATTGCGAGCTTACGGCCATATAAAAAGATTTATTCAGTAATAAGTAGGTGAAGCTGGCTTTAAATTGAAATTATGTGCCAAAATATAAATTTTATTGATTACAGATCATTTGATTAAAACTTAAATGAATGTGAGAGAACAAAAGAGCTTTGTTGCTCTTGAAAGTTTTTTTTTAAGTGAAAAATCTCCATATAAAAATGTATGCTCACGCGTTCAAATACGATTACACATTTGTCTAAGTAGATTGCACACATTTTGACTAAACTTTTGCATAAATTGAAATCTTAACTAAATCCTTTCTGATACGTTCAGAATATTCTTTGTATATGTTTCCTTACAAGGTAAAATTTTAACTGAAAATTCTGCACAAAATTTGTCAATTTGTGTGTATATATAATTAATAATTTCAAAATGAAAATACTATATGAATATTTGGAAAATGTCGCCCTATTCGAAACTAAATATTGCAGATAATTTTCACTGTTCAATTAAAAAAATCTGGTAGAATGGATTTTGCAGCCTTGAAAACAGGTTAAATTTAAATATTATTTCATTGGAGGTTTTGGCATTGAAGCGACATTTAAAATGGAATCTTTGCGAATCAAAAGGTTGAAAACCGCAAATAATCAAACGAAAACCTTTTTTTTTTCCGAAACCAACATTGAAACTAATGTATGCAAATCTGAAAGTGCTTTTCGAAGTTGACACATTGAAACAATGGGATTATTCATGCCAAAAATTAGAATGGGTCCTAGATGAGGAGGATCAAATTGTATAAAAAAATGCAAGCTTTTTATAAAACCAGTACAAATTAAAAGATAAAATGAAATGTGAGAAAAACTGTAAAAACATCAAAGTATGGAATGGAAAGTACATTCTTCGTGGTTTTAAGTGAAAAAAACCATATAAAAAAGACGGAAAAAGCTAAGGTAATGAAAGAGCAACATAATCTACTTTGACGTTTATGTTTATGAAATAAAATTCCATCTTTTCGTTTCCATGGAATTTCATAGCCAAACGGTTAACCGAACCCGGGTCCAGTGCGGGAATGTGATATATAAGTTTTATTTTTCGACGTGTTTTGCAAATTGTTTTTGAATATCGACGTTTGAATAACCTTCTTATCAACCTTGTTTCGGTTCGCTCGTTTTTTTCCTTCTTTTTTTTCGATGAAATATTTTTTTTATTGAAATGGGTCGAAAAGTGTGCGTCATATGGAATGGATCTAACGGAGCGAAAAAGGTACAGACAGTTAATGCATCTGTGTGAAATGTTAGTAACCGCTCAATTTTTACCTGTTCAAATTTACACAATCATTTCATTTCACTATGCACACACTGTAAATACACTTGTTTTATAGTCTGCTGCTCGGATCGGGGCATCATGATTGTGGAATCGTTTGGTGATCAACAAATGCAAATCATTAATAACAAAATCGTGAAATATTTCGATTCATAAGACGCTGCCGTCATAAAACGAAAAAAAATATGTGTGTATTCGGGTTAAATTAGTCAGAAAACGTTGGATATATTCATATTATGAGTTGAATTTTACAGTAATTGAGCTGAGTCAAAATGAATTTTTTATTAGAAGAAAAAAAAAAAACCGGAGATCGACAGTATATTTCAATGGATTTGTAAACATTGATTCTTTATTATCGGAAAGCGTGCGGCTTTTCAAAACGATATTTCGAGAGTTTTATCTGTATCCCTTTCAAAAAGCCAAACTCAAATACACATTTCAAATTATGCAGAAATAGCAGCACGTTTTTATGATGCGAAAATCGCGTTCGACGAACGCAGATGTACGAGATTCGCTCGGAACGGTGTGACATTCCTGCATGTATCAAACGTATAACAAATAGACGGAAGAATGTCAAATTCACTGGAAACTGATTGAATTCACATGCGAAAATAGGAAAATGTTCGTTTGCAAACGAAAGCCTCACATGATGAATGAAACGGGTGTACGTTTGCTTCTGTTGTGCATCGTACAAATGTTTGAAGGGCATCAATATACGGAACACAAAATCGAAATGATTTGCTTCTTTTGACTCAATGGTATTCCACGAACGCATCGACATCACATGCTCTGAATACATTTTCATTGAATTCCCCCTGCATTCTGGTACTGATAGTTTTCATGCCGCGCATAAATTCGTTTTAATCAAATATGTGCCTGTGACTGACATCGGATCACAAGCGCACATTTTGTAATGGATTATCGGCTCTCAATGTATTTATCTCTAGGGGCTTCACGCGATTTTGCAGAACGCAAATAACTCTGAAAAAAAAATAAAAATAATAGTGAATCAAACCTTCAACCGAAAATTTGAACCACTTTTGAAGGTTTTTGGTGGATAACGATGAATATTGGAACATTTTTTGACGATACAATCTGCACAAATTTACTGGTATGCACGTCAATCTCAAATATCTATGTATATTTAATAATATTCATTAGACTGTAATGTCAAAAAATGTCCCAATATTCACCGTTATCTACCAAAATCAATCAAATTTACGGTTGAAGGATTGATTCACTATTATTTTTATTGAAAAAAACAATCCAATTGGACTGTGTATGTTGTATTGCCGGAACGGTGAATTTATTTGATTCACACAGAGTGTGTGACTTTTTGTATTGCCTCCTTCTTGTTCCGAATGAAAATGCAAAATTTTTTTTTTATGATTCCATTTGATCGATATATTTCGGCTTATCAAAAGCCATCTTCAGGATCTAAAATGAAATAATTTTTCACAATTTATCAATAAATAACCTAGATTTCGTGTGTAAATAAATAAATTTACCAAGAGCCAATTGACTCTAACACTGTGAATCTAATTTTCAATAACAAACAATGCAGCGAAATGTCAAAGTTGGCACTTGCTCTGATTGGCGAAAATGCGCTCATTAAACGGAATCATATTGCACGAAAAAACCTAATCGATTCAAAAACCTATCAACATTAATTAATATGAATTGAATATTTCGGTGTCAAAAACTTATTATTATTTTTATTTTTCATACGTATACACGTAAATTTGACATATCTATGTATATTCAGTAATATTCATTTGTCGTTCACGATGAATATTGTTGAATATACAATGTATATTTCGGATTTACATGCATACCATTGAATTTCTAAGTTATTACTTGATGCGTGCGGATATAAAAGATGAAAAAAATGATTTTTTCCCCTAGATTTATCTTTGAGCGAAAATAAAAATCCAAAATGTCACAGTGCAAATGATTGGAAAATGTTACATATATGTGCCGAATTAATTGAAGATTGGGAATCAATTTGGTTTTTCTTTGGAGGATAGTTTAAATTCATAAAAATTATCGCCAAAGGAGCTGGACTGTACATGTGTACCTGTACATTCATAATATGGTGTAACGATTCTGCACATCGACTCATTTGAATGCCCTCACATTCTCTTCGTTTACTTATTATGATTTACAGTGCACATGAATAACGAATGATTTCTTTTCCTTTATTCTCATTCGATAACAGCAATTGATGTAACTTGGTTTCGTGTTCGAGTACAGCAATGGTACTATTGATCTGCTAGTCAATTTTCATTTTAAACTAAAAATAAAAGACACTTTAAAATGCACTTTGTATAAATAAAACACATGAGAATATGTGATTTGCAAATACTAAAATACCAATACTACAGCGAACGATGAGTCCAGTGTATTGCTCCATGTCCAAGCAATACAAGTTGGACAATAAATGTCGTTTATCTGATGATAAACAGTAAGTTGTGTTGATTTAAAATGCTGAATAATCTTAGCAAATATCCTGAATAATTTAGATGTAATGTATTATGAGAAGAACACCCGAATAGACACGTCATATTGTCGTGTTGGAAATGCAATAATGTCATTTAGCTGGACGATTTTTATTGATGTGTCCAAGACGTGTATTGAATATGAATGTGAAATACTTACAATGCAAGTTATTACACAATGGAGTGGTGTTTCAGTCAAGCGGATATCATTGTTGAAATGGAAAATCAATACTTGGTTTTGATTTATTTTATAAATATTCTGCATTCAACACACTGTCTTAGCAATGCGGTGCATTTTCCGAAGCAATTTGCAATCTTTCGTCCTCAACATTTTCAGCATGGATAAATGCATGGCATTGTCCTTCAACTGCAATTAAAACTTGATGTAAGTTCCTTTTTTTTTTGCTCGAGATGAAAATTCCCTTTTGCCACAGCAACCAAGCTTTAAAGACCGACTTTATCATCATCGTTAAAAGGCACGCACTTACTTAAATGAATGCACTGAAGTCAATTGCTAACTTGAAAACTTTTGCCACCGAACAAAAGAGTGACACAATTTCTGAAGCATGACCAAATGTGATTGTACTTTTCGTTGCAAATGCATATTGAAATAGTATGTGATGTAGAAAATAAATGAAGAGATGCGATTTTCCTCGGGAATCAGTATCTAATGTCTCTTCAATTTATTCGTCATAATATTTAAGTGACTTCCGGTCTTATGGGAGGGGCAAAAAAATGAGAGAGGGATAGCGGGAGACGAAAATGTGGAAATGAGTAATTGTACGAATTTATAATGCTTGTTTCGAGCAAGTTTACAATTTCCAAGGATATATCATGACATTTTGAAATTTCATTTCAGTTTCATAGTGACCACCACAGATATGTATGTCAAATCCATTCCGTTGTCCATTGCATCCGTTGGTTTGTGTAAATGTGTTGCGTTTCGTATGCTGTATAATTAAATTATTTAGTTTGAGAGTGGAGAGAGCATGCGAAAAATTGATAATATAGATAAATGTAAATGAAATTTAGTGTGAAGCGAAGCGATGCGTGTAAAGCTGTGATGAAAACTCGAAAATCGATTTCATTCAATTATTGTCACTCATTTTCTCATGCTAAAACAAATTTATTGCATAATTTCCTCGTTTAATACACATAATGGACGAATGTACTGTATTTATGGAAGCTGCATGTCATCACCTATTATTCATTAGACATGCTGCACAACTTTTTCCCATTTTCACAGCAATTTAGTTAGAAATTTTTGCTCTTGACACTGGCGATTTATTATGGAGCAGCACATAAATTATGTGACACAGATGATCCAGTGTCGTTTAATAAATTGTCATGATTTTCGTATATTTTATGATTGAAGACGCACTCTGCTTTGTATTATTAAACTACATTTTCTTCAAGTAAGACATTGAAAGCATTAATTCTTGTGGAGTTATCCGTATGCCGTAAATTTGATGCTTTTACCATGTATCACTTTGATAGTTGAAATGCATTTACTTTTGTGTTCGAAACAAATGATCGACGATTTTTTTTTTCGGCTGTCGATTCATGTTCTGTTAATTCACGAGTTGCTTAACGCACCTAACAAATACAACCATTTGCTGAACCGCTTATTTATGTTAATGTAAGCAAACACAAAAACGGATTAAGTAAATAGTGTGTGATATTTTTCTTCTGGTCGTCGTTGGTGTGTATCGTTATTTGATTGAATCAAAGCCATTGTCGTGCACAATGCGTACTTTACAATGTTCTTTTTTTCCTGCTAAGTGAGCACACAGTATAACTTGGATCAGATGTACTTATTTGCTTATCACCTTTGTGAAGGATTGCGTGCTGTGTGTGTGTATGTATGCTTACAGTGTGAACGACAAATCCTTTCTGCTGACTTAACAACATTATCATCCGGTGTACATTGCTTGCGTATACCACTGAATCAAACGGTGTGAAACGATGAGACCACATGAAGAAAAAAAACACGAGTTATACGCAGTAAAGACCTGTTTTCCTGCTATTATTTTATATTATTGTATGCATTTATTTTTTTTATTTCTTTTCACGTTCTTTCAGCCTATTTGCATCTTTCCCAAGCGATTCACGTGAATTGTTCACAGTAGTACGGTTTGAGAATTCAAACAGATTGTGAAACAGTTGGAAAAGATGTTCGAAATATCAAAACAAAAATGATTGTCATTCCGGTCGACAAAAGAGTTCTGGTTTCAAAGTATAACAATGTTTTGCATTTCCATTTCAATGGCACTTTATGTCGTTGACTTGGCAACGCACGCTTTTTTCCCCGCTCATTTTTTGCCACATAATTATTAGTATTCTGAGAAAACAATCATTCGATTTAAAACGAACATTAGCCTCATTATTTTGACGATAAGCGCGTTAGTCAATTGTTTACCGGGAAAATGTTTACCTATTGTACACATCAAAAAACCCCGCATTCATTAATTTATCTAAATGAATTTCGAAACGAAAATGTTGTTGTTGTTTTTTTTTCCAACTCCCGGCACGAAAATCTTCAACCAAAATACCGCCATAATTAATTGCGCATGTTTCAGAGACACGCTAATATTCACAGCTATTTAATTTCAATTATTTTATTTCGAAATATTTGTAAACTCGTTAGGATTTTAATAAAAAAAAAAAAACACTCATTGTGACATCGATTTAAGCGTATGAATAACAACACATTGTGTGCGGTGGAAATGGATCGTTTACGACTTCCTGTTGATTAAATACTTTATCATTTTATTGATCCATTCTCAACATGGTTTAAATAATAATTTGCACGTGTCCGTTTAAAAATTGCTATATTTTATAAGAAATGTGAATTCGATGTTATCGATCGAAATACATTTAACTCCACATAAAATTGTAATGTTTTCATTGTTTTAAATTTATAATGTCGTAAAAAAAAGATGCAAATTATGAATTACCATCGGAAAACTTGATGACACACTAGATATGGTGGCCAAATTACTGAAAATCAACAATAAACAGGCGCAATCGATAGGCCAGATGACACTGTGCGTAACCGCTATAAAAAAAATTAAACCATTTATCAAAGGATTTTTTTTTTCAGTTTGATTTTCGAATTTAGCGCAAATTGGATGCAGTTTCCTGGGTTTTTTTTTAACTAGTTTGTGCCAAAGTTAGTCGTGTGAAAAGTGTAGCGAAGTCAACAAACCGGCAAACAAACAGCGAATATTTGTGTGGGAAATTCTGAACCGCATTTTGCTAAAGCGTGTTCTTGTGCATGTGAAAAAACAGTGCGCTGCTAATGATGTTTCGCGAAGAGTGTGGGCCAAGAGACAATAAAAAAAATGTGGTGAGCACCAAATCGTATTCATTGCGAGGGTTGAAAAGTTTAGGCACCAAACGCAAAAGACGACATAAATTTAATTGTTGGTTAATAGAGAATGATTGAGTTTCATACCTTGTCAATAGGTTTTTGTCGATATAGTTCAGTGCTGGAAAGTTTTATTTAACGCAATTTTCCGTTGCAGTCCTTTTTTTTGCTCGCATTTGCCATAGAGTTATGCTTCGTATGGAATTGGCACGATGCAGTTGAGAAAAGTTTTTTCTCTCTCTATTTTTTTCAGTGCTTACTAATTCATTTTCCATTTTATGCTGTGTTTTGTTTCGAATGGCACTGGAAAAACGGCACTTTTTGAATGCTTACCGCATACGAACGCTAGTCAACGAAGAATTTATGCATAATTTATGCCAGCAGCACATTTCTGCTGAATATAGCGCACAACCAAAAAGCACTAAACAAATTAACACACGCGGAGAAAGAGAGAGGAAGAGAGAGAGAAGGGAAAAATCACATTGAGCATTTCTCATTCTTATTCTCGTATTAAAATTGAAATGCATTGAATATCTATGCAGAGCGCATCGTCACAATGCAAAGAGAGCGCAAAAAACACGACAACAACACATAATACAACAATTAAAACTCACATCAACCGCAGACAAGCACTAGTACAACGGACAAAAATAAACCAACTGAAAAAAAAAAACAATCCATAAAAATGGCTCACGATCTGTACACACCTTTTTTTTGTTTTACGCGCTACCTCGAGCCGATTTAAAACATATTAAATCCTTGTGTATTATATTAGTTGTGCCTGCTAAGCGAATGCTGCAAACAACTATTGAATATTCGATGAACATTGTCTCTAGTGCAAATAGGGTCGCGGCTATGAAATCCATACTGAGGATATTTTTCGACCTGCGTCTAGTGGTCATACACACAACAGACGTTGAACGGTCAATATATATACACACTACAGACACGCTAGCATAGAATTTACACGATTTGCGCGAAAGGCTACTTGATTTTCGGCCATGCATACGCTTATGTGATTGAAATCTTCAACTATCATCACAAGCGTCGTGTCAGTAGAGCTCGTCTTATGTTTACATTGGAAATATGTGTTATTGATGTTGTAGCTTCATCGCCGTGAATAGGGTGTTCTACAATTTATCTACTTGCCAGCCCATTTGAGCCGCGTGCAAATATTTGCGAAGCAGTAAATTGCCGATTCCAAATCTGACGCGCACACAAACACAGATTGTTTTTCCCTGTTAATGCAATTACGATGGCCAAAACCATGATACATTTGAAAATAAACTGACCGAGTTTGCATCAATGCCACATGTATACTTGAGCACTGTACAGTGTACACGTGTCATATTCATGTATTTAGTACTGGTTTTTTGCCAAATGTGAGAGCTTTTCTCAAATTTCAACTAATGAACCAGCTAAAGCTCCCTAAAGTCGAACACATTCAGAATATAGTCATAGTTGAAAAAAATCATTCCTCTCTTTTGACAAAGAACGAACGCTGAACTCGAGCGCAAATAAACTGTTCATTTAACTCAATACTGAAAAAATATTAAAACCGCAAAGCTCCTTTTTTGTGCATGCGAGGTAAAAAAAAATGTATTTTATCAGCTTTTTTACGCGAATTTAAGACATGAATGAAATGCAAAAAATTTCAATGATGATTCGCATTGCTTTCATTGTAGCATTACTAAAATCCAGGTTAACGACGAGGATTCAAATGAAAAATTGGTCTGCACCATTAACGGGTAAAAGTGGTGCGAACATACTGCTGCATTGCAAAAATTAAGGATTATATTGCATTCCAGATTATTTGTATAATTGGAGAGCAAGTGGTAGGCGGAGAGGAATCATTAAGAAATCAAATCGGAAAAGCGGTCATTTATGACAATACTCAAATGCATGAGTGATGCTCGAGTATGTTTTTATCAATGAACCTGCTATCTACAAAAGTTTGCATACGTTTCGATTGAATGTATTTTTATGCTTGAAAGTGTGGCTTCGTTCGATTGTAAAAGTTTTTGTGGAGTTTCACAATCACACGAAGCTTCGGCAATGAATTTATATGCGCAAATTCCGGAACGAAAAACTTATGCAATAATCCGTATAATTTACAGTATTTGCAATATTGGAAAGAAAAATGAATCCGTTGAATTGTCGGCCATCTAATGGGCATTTCAGCAGAGAATGACGTAAATTGATACTTTTGTTTTGTGTTGATGGTCTTTATCGTCTAATGCCAGACTGACAGCCATCGAATTACCATAAATAGCACACAACTTTGCCCGTATAACAGCATCTGGAACACATTTACACGCCTAATGTGACTGACCACGACAAAAGCACAAAATCCAGTACCAAAACCACAACAAGAGTGAAACATAATAATTTCGACGATCATAAGGTGAAAATTATTCAGTTATTGTTGTTGTTGTTGTCGGTTTGAGTTTCGAATTGAATCTGAAATTAAATCTCTATGTCAATACGTATGAGCATGGAGGCATGGCGAAGAATCTTTTCCACCTTTTGTATTCATATGGCTTGTGCCATTGGCAAGCGGTGAATTTCGGCACCACAATATGTTATTTTCTTCTTGTGCGATACAATAAATTCATACGAACAATTGTGCGCCAAATTTCAATCAATCAAATTGATTTGGATCTTTAATATACTTATTTTCGGTCTTCTTTGCCGTTCAAAGTCCGGTCGAAATATATATGGTGGTGCTGTTTTGTGTGCGTGCTTTTCGACGGGATATGGGCAAAAAAATAGCCAGGACGCGCTATATTTCACTCGAAACACTTTGTCAAAGCACATCGTGTTATAGCCGAAGAGAGACACACATACATTCGATAAATAAGTGTAAAGGTGGACTACGTGGGAGTAAGTTGGAACCGACGCGAATGTAAAGACGAAGGCAAAGTTCGACAGAAAAAAAGTTGTAGCGAATCGAAGCAATCAATTTTCAACCGACATCAATTTGATAGGGAACGACCTGCTCGCTCTCCATTTTCTTTGCTTATTTTGTTGATATTTTTCCTCTGATGTGGCGTCGTTGTTGGCTTTTTTTCTCTCGGTGCAATGTTAAGTAGGGTGTTTTTAAGAGTTTGTCTCGTGTGTCGTTCAATTAACTAAAATCTGTTTTCACTGTCTACTTTTTGTGATTGTTTGATGCGTGTATTTATTTGCGTCTTTTGACTATGCAATTTTTGACACTTCGTCTCGGTTTGGTTCAGCTATCGCAGTCAGTTTTGGTTTCATTTTAAGGATGAAAATTTGGTCGTGGCATCGTGTTTATTTTGCACGTTCTTGACACATCACTCAATCACACTTAATGCACCTAATTTTATACTGACATATATGTTAAGCCTCAGAAAATTATGTATACGTGGAGCGGTCATCATGGCCCAGATGAATTGGGTGGTCTTTCGAATTTCATTTCACAACTCCGCCGACTTTTTTCCAAACACATTTCGTCTATTTGCAAATGTCACTTATTCAAATGTGCGTTTTTTCTCTGTTTCGATTTAATGGTACTTGCAAAGTGCGTGTAGAAAAATGAATTACGTGTTTATTGCAAAGTTTTTTGCCAAAAGCCTCATTTAATGATGCCGAAATGAATCTTACTTTTCAAAAGTAAATATTCCCACTTTAGTTTGTCATTACTCCAAATGGACTACGGCTATACTTTATGCGTATATAGTACGCAAATCTAGTTAGTTAGTTACACGTTTTCAACATTATCACTGAAGATGACCAACCAATAAACCAACGTCTAAAAATGATTTGCCTATTAAATTCAAGCATCAGTTTTGGTGAAAATATATTTGCAGCGTATCACGTATTCAAAACTCATCGGCATTCATCAACTGTGGAAGGTAGGAGAGAGAAAAAGAGAGCTCAACACACGCTGCAGACTAACGAATACCAAACAAAAGGGACGAACGGCTCCAATTCGGACTTCATGTAATCCGCTGTGACTTGCATTGTGCACAAAACTGCTTGACCGTGGAACGGCCGAACGTGTCTGTTATTAAGTGCTACTTACTGCCATCCACATGCGACAGATGCGGGACACAAGTGGATGAAGGCAGCATGATTATATAAACGAGATGTGGTCGCATGATTTGATCATTTTGCTTTTGTACATTCCAATAGAGTGCGGTATTGATTGGATTTTGTCTGTTTTTTATGAGCTTGGCTGTAACAAATTTGTACATCTTGGCCGAAGTATCGTGTCGGGGCCCAAATACGATAAGTTGCCATTTGAATTTGGCCCAAGTTCTCTTTCATTTATCCGACCGCAAAATGAAAGTTTTTAAACTTCTTCCTTCGTCGACTCCTCCTCCTCATCGTCTCTTTGAACCGGCCGAAAATTGCAAATCACAAATTACGATAATATCAAATTCGATTTACAAACCCAAATCGCTTAATTTTGTATCGTGCAAATACCAATGATGAAAACTAATCTTGATTTTAGCAATTCAAGTACCGAAATATTCCGATTTTCTGTTGGTCCAATACACACTGGCAAAGATAACTGGCTGATCAACTTTATTAATAGGCTCGATTGTTTGCAATAATTCACTTCCTTTATCAGCTGAATCAAAATGTTTGCATTTTTTTGTACTTGTTCTCACCCAGCAAGAAAAAAAGAGCCATGAAGGTATGTATCGCAAAAAAAAATCATTTGAAATTAATTGGTTTTACTTTTATTGTTCTCATATGAAACGACATGCATTTCTTTTAGAGAAAAAAAAACAACGAAAAAATCTGGGCTTATCCGGTTTTCCATTTTAGTTGCGGTTTTTATACAAACAATGTACCACGAAAAAAAAAACGGTGCAGAGAAAGAGCCGAATATATTTTTAAATATCAATATATATGCAATATCCATTGTGTGTGCAACGAGTATTCGCATTGAAAATAGGCAGAAAATATGGAAAATATTCGACGGCAAAATGCAATCGGCCAAATAAACGAACAAAAAAAAAACGCCGAGAATAGTAAGTGTTGAGTCAGATACACACGAATGCACACACACACAAATACTGTGGCATATACAAAGAGTTCGCATGCAGTACAAAGCATGCGAAAATAAACCAGATAAAATGGTTCGGAGGGTCAGCTTCATCTGGCACGCTGTTGTCGCATAGAGTTAAATTTTTTAATTGCTATCCCTTTGTTTGGGGCTACAAGATTGGTTAATACATTTCACATTACACTGTTGAAGGTGAAGAGACAAGAAAAAAAGCTCCACCGATGCACCCGAATGTATTCAGAGATGGATTGTTGTGACATCACTTGCCATTTTACGAATAACACATGCAAAATTCATAATGAAGCCAATTTGTGTGTGTACGCGCCTGGTGTGTATACAACAGCTTTTTCGGTTCAAAAGACAATCTGAAAATGAAAATCATGCTGAATGGTAGACAGCATATAAAAGCTGTTATTTGTCCATTGTCGTACATGAGATTAAAAAACGAGAGAGACACAGAAAAGAATCTGCAATTAGCATACAAAAGTGTTAAAAACTAAGAAAAGTCTTTATGCCCGTTCGTCGCATCCCGTTTTACTACCGTATAAAAGAGTGATTACACCCCAGACGAAACCATTTCAGGCGACGAAAGGGATATAAACACATCGGTGCGTAATGCTCGTGGCCGGATTTCTAGCTAGATTTCTCATTAGCTAGAAATATAATTTATTTTTCGGTGGATGGTAAACATGCTCTCTCGCGTTCAAGTATCATCACAATTTAAATATATGTTAAACGGTATAAAACCGCATAGCTGAAAGTGAACGTGTGCTGTTTTGCAAGAGTGCCTCGTTGTTATCGATTGCTGCTGTCGGTTGGCTGGTTGGCTGGGTGAGATCGTTTTCATACTGAAAAAGTGTAATTTCCGTCGTAAATATAGTGGTGATACCAGCGAAATTATTTTGTGAAACTATCTGACGGCGCTTGTCATGCTGAAAAACCGCTTTCAACCAAAATACATTTATAATAAGAGGGATCAGACACACACTCTCTCTCCTCCACGTGGTGCTGGTACACATTAGCTTTACGTGTAATTCTATATGGTTTTGCTGCTGATTTCAAGAGTTTGTCCTACGATATCATCAAATGTGTGCTTGACAGCGGGCTCAAAGCGAAAAATGTTTGTATACTTTTTGAGGACTGCCAAAATTGTGGAAAAGCAGATGACGGAATTCGTTGATGAATAGCACTAAGATGTATCAATTCTAAGCATCAAGTAAAAACCCACCACGTACGCATTGCGTTGACTTTCAAATGTGGTCTTTTTTGACGTGGTTTTTCTTGGTTTTTATATGTATGTATATATGAGCTACGTGCTTGCTAGAATCAACATTGCACATTCTATTTTAATATATCTATCATAATAACATAAATTTATAAATTAAGAAAATAAACTTTGGCTGCATTTTATGTAGTGCAGAGCCAACTGAAATTTATTTCGTTTAAATTTTTACCACTTATTCCCGTGCGGTTTGTGCCATGTGCTTCGAACTTTTGTTCATTAAGGCTGTGAGTGTGCGTCTGTGTGTGCCAAGTGTGTGCATGGATGAATCACAAGAGAGCTTCTCATGGTCGTGATTATACAAAGACATA
>NW_022595244.1:21138293-21177449 GCF_009176505.1 Sitodiplosis mosellana
ATGACTTAAATGCATAAATAATGCCATCGAATATGCAAAACAGTGCAATAAAACGACAACCCTAGTTTGGATGCGTTTAATTAATAAAAATTATTATTTACGTAAGAGTGCAATTAAATTTGAGAATAACTTAGCAATAACTTGTTGAAACTAACAAAATGGGATCCGTGTTTAACAAATTCAACAAGAATCGACTTTCTTGCAATTTTATGCGGCATGAGCTTCGACTGATTAAACTGGTTTATTTCAACGAATACAAAGTTTCTGAAGATTCTCGTATCGGATATAAGTGAACTCTCAATGTACAGACTTATACACCCACTCATACCCAAATTGTAATTATTTAATGAGATTTTTGCAAAACCGACGGAGATACAGTTCAAATAGACGGCAAGACAAAGATAAATATATGCACATCGAAACATATCTCTGGGAGAAATGGAAAAATTTTCGAGAAAACTAATGAAATTAATTAGAGTTTTCATTTCACGAATTCTCTTCTGATTCATTGGCACAAATATTGAACATTCAATCGAAAAAGTTTAATTCATGCGAATTTGCCTCTCATTTTCGCTAGCATTTTTTGTTGTAATTCAGTTTAATCAAAGTAAAGACAACGCCGACGAATCAAATCAAATCAATACAGCAATGATTACTAAATAAAAGTTACGTACACAACTTCTTCATTTTCAATTTCAATTGGAATTCAATGTATTTTTGTTTCACTTTTTCCGTCGCTTCATCAAAGTCAAATGTTTATAAAGAGAATTTTCAATTTACAACGAAGCAATCATACTTACAAGCCAAATTCAGATTTATATCACTAACATGAAATCATCATCAGTCACGAATTATGACTCACTTACCATTTATTAGTGCAGCCAAAGCAGCACGAACACTGTTTACACATGAAAGCAGAAAAAAAAAATGCCGTTAAAAATGAATAATTTTCAAACATATCGATAAATGTTTATTTGACATTACTTTCTGTACATTTATTTAATAGTCATGAGTCATTTTATGTTTGGTTTGCTATTTTCTTGCATTTTTTTCCTTCTGCGAAGTGAAAGAGAGAGTTTTTCTTTTATCTTGTGTAGTGGAATTTTCCCATTTTATTCTCATACACATGTGTCAGTATTCTAAACTATTTTATTTGGAATTGATCGGATGTGTTTGTTCGTCTATACTTTTAGATAGATTTGAATTTCTTCCCTCTCTTCCACATTTAAAAATGGAAATAGTTGGAGTTTAAATTTTGCCAATTGTGTTTGTGTTTTTCTTCTTCTCGAATCGATCGGGGATAAAGCACTTGATTGAATTATGTATCAAGTGAAGTAAACAAATGTGCGATAGCTTGGTAACAGCAGGAGCTTGGAAGCTTTTTTCTTTAACAAATGGATAAATATCATGAAATGAAACATATTATTCAACAATGAACCAAACAGAAAATGTAACAACGAAACCGAAAAAAAAAAATCGGAACTATATAGATTCAACAACTAAATTAAATGGAACATGTTGTTGTGTTTAGCTAAGGGAATTCCATCAAGTGAACGGGGTGGTACGTAATTTAATCACTTCACACACACTCACATACACACGCATACATAGATGCGTGTGGTAGCGTGAGTGATGAAAGCATTGCAACGAATTCCCTGGTTATTTCATTCAATTATCACTGTTTGGCTTGCTTTTTGAATGGCAGATAAACGACTCGGGGTAAAATTCAATTACATCCGATGATACTACAATTGCAACATTCGATGCATCAATTAGGGAATCCATTGTTAGATGAGCGAGCGAGCGAGCGATAGAGTGAGAGGGACAGATCTGATCTCAACTCTTCGATACAAAAGTAAAAAGATTGTTCGAATTTATTTGTTTGTTTGAATTGCGAATGCGAATGCAAATACCCTGTAATTGTAGTAAAAATAAGTGTTAATTTTACGCTAATAATAAATCATCAATTTTGCTCATAATTCACTAGTTTTTTCTTCGGTTTTTCAAATACTTTTTTCTTTTGTATTCTGTCTCACATGCGCTAAAATCAACGTTGATCGATTGCATGCCACTATCAATTTGTTTATTTTTTACGGCTAAGTAACACCAATGTGAACTTGTTCAGAGATCTGATTGAGGGGCTAACTTTTGTTCATTATTTTTTAAATAAAATATATTTATCGTTAGTATAACATTCATTTCAACAGTTTTGTTTCCTTTTTCTTCGTTTCAGATGGGAAATTCATTTAGAAATGTGTGTGTATGCTCTTTTTTTTTGTTCCATTTACATCGTGGCTTTGTGTATGCGTTTTGCAGAGAGGTTTTCATTTTAATGGGATAAAATTGTAAGTACGGTCAGTGTGCTTAGTTAGTCATGCTAAACATTTATATCATATATAAATTAGTCGGTTTTCTCATATAATAATATATAAATCTTGATTTGATGAGCATGATTTCGACAGTTCGCCTATTTTATTTAATTTAATTTTATTTTTTTGTTTGCGATGCCTAAACTATATTAAACGGATCGAACCGAATTTGAGCTTTAAACAGCGGAATATATAATTTGTATTAGTTCATTTCTATGTCACATTAGTAATATTGTTTTTTTCCTTACTTCAATATTTATTTATTTTCTCTTCATTTCGTTAATCCCGATGTTCTTTTTTTTTAGTTTAAATTTGTCAATAGCTCCTTAGATTTTATATTAAGATATTTTCATTTTTTTTTCCTCTTCGTCTAGGGTTTCTTTTAAAGCAATCAACAAATAAGTTTGACTTTTGTTGCAAGAATGTGAAAAATCGATAAATTCAAGAAAATGAACACGATGAGTGTGAATTCACTCATCACAATGGGGCTCATATTTTCAATGAAATTGCATTTTGACCTGAAATCGGATCATGATTTGGGGCCAAATCAATTTCTTCAAATTTAGTTGATTTTCTTGAGCTAGCAATTTTTCCACATACACACATACGTACACACCAAAATTTCAGAGGGGAATGAGTAATCTAGATACAGTGCGAAATAGCGGTTTCAACTGTTTTTGGATGAATTTACACTAATTTTAGGGGAAAATGTGTTATTGCTTATGCGAACGCTCAAGTGGCTACTATTCATATACGTGTCAATACATAGACACGCACTGGTCACCAAGTCTGTGCCGTTGTATGTATTGAACGAGTTGCTGTGTACAAAATTTACAATACATGCAACTGCACAGGCTTGGTGACCAGTGCGTGTCTATGTATTGACACGTATATGAATAGTAGCCACTTGAGCATTCGCATAAGCAATAGCACATTTTCCCCCAAAATTAGTGTAAATTCATCCAAAAACAGTTGAAACCGCTATTTCGCACTGCATTTAGATTACTCATTCCCCTCCGAAAACTTACAGTGTACTATTTTTTTTTTTCTTTTGTATTCATTTATATGTATCTACAACTGAGTGGCACGAAAAATGATAAATCACAACGAAAATTATCTACACGGTCAAAATGATGTTGGAATATGAAAAATATCGAATTTGATGGTGGTGTTGTGTATGTGTGATGGCGATAACGGTATTATGTATTATGCATTTGAAAATGGAAGCGTTTTACATGTTGTTGTGTCTGACGGGTTTTGATACGGAAACGAGAAATGCGAGATGTGAATTTATTAAGTGAAAATCTAACGGAATTCATTGGGAATTCATCATGTCTTCTGCGTGATATTGCCATTTAAAATGTAAAAGATTTTATGTGTGTTTGTTTTTCGTTTTATTCCAAAATGAAAACCATTAGATTTGCTTCGTTAGTTTACACACGATCCAAAACGGGAGAGTGTGATGTGCTAGTGCTCAATTTAGTAAAAGGGTTGCGGATCATCCACTTTGCATTTGTAGCATATACATCAGCACTAAAATAGGTTAGGTTATGACTTTCATCTCACAGCGACTGGATTGCTGTGTGTGTGTGTTGTAGCAAATTTTCAATCGATATGTATTTTTTGTGTGTGTTCAATTTTAGTCAACAACATTTTATTGTTGCTCTGTGTGGGACAATCGTCATAAATATATACACATTTCAAATCTCTATACGTGCTACGTTATCATCATCATCATTTTCACAAGTGATTTTGTTTCATTAGGGATATCGAACATCGGCTTCAATCGAGCGCAACACTTCAATATGATTACGGCTATGGAATGATATAGAACTTAATCGTTTTGATTAGATTTTCCGCTTTTTCATCTTCTTCATTTTCATTTCTTTTTTTCTCCCCTCTATCATTTATACACTAGTTTTGGTTCCCATTTGAATACCAAGTTCTATATCCAAACTCGAGTATATTTACAAAATGATGAGAATTTAAATGATTCATTTAACCTAATCAAAATGTGCCAAATAACAACACGGAATCAAATTTATATACAGGCATGCATCAATTTGTCTCTAGTTATCTGTCTTTTCTTTGCTGAAAATCAGATTACAATTTAGCTAATAAAATTTTCACTTAATGTCTGAACATTGATTAGTCATGCTGTGTGTGTGTTTGTATGTGTGTTCATTGTTCAATTACTTGGCACCAACTAACATATTCTATACTCGAATTATTTTCTCTATGTCTAGCTCTGTCTCTTTCTATCGTTATGTACAAATGGAATGGTTTGCTTTGAATTTCTCTTTGAAATTATTACATGCGATTTTCTATGTTACCTATGTATGCTATGTCATTTTCTTTGTTTTTTTATTCTCAACATTCACATTTAGATTTCTATGGAATGTGTCTGTCATTCATTCGCATCATTGGAAATTATTTGATTACAATCTAATCTGTATTTACAACCATTTATCTATGGAGATAGTATTTTCTTTTTGTTAAAAGTTAAAAACGTAATTCTCTTTTGCAATTTATCTAAAAACGCTTTGGTAATGTTTTCGTATGTTTCAGTTTTGTAAGACTAGAGTGAGAGTTTGGTTATCTCTCTCTGTGTGTGTATGTGTATATTCTGTTATTTTTTTCCTGTGATCGAACGAACACGATATAGTTGTATTGAGCTATTCAACGGATGTTTGGAAAATTGTCGCAAATCGTCGACCGAATTTCGTTTATCCTCTTTGGTTGATTAAGTAAATCACAAACAATGTAGCTTTAGTACACACTACACGAGTAGTATTATGGTTGATGTTGTTGTTGCTATTTTCAATCGATTTACTCTTACTAGCGCTTATTTGATATTCATGATTTTTTTGAATGCCTTTCGAAATTCGGGGTTGAAAATGGTGTAAATAATCGGATTTACGAAACTATTCATGTAGCCGAGCCAAGTGGTGAGTATGAATGCCGTAACACCCGGCGAACATTGCAATCCAAATATCGTGCACATTGCATCCATGATATTACATGAGAAAAATGGTACCCAACAAATTAGAAAAACACCTGCATTCATTGAACGTGTAGCAAATACACATAGTCACACATTACACAAGATATCATCGGTAGTTACAGTAACAGCATCAGCAGTAAAGGCAGCAGGAGCAGCAGCAACCGTAGCAATAACAGCAAGAGCGTAACGATGAAAAACAAGAGAGAAAAAGAGATTCAGCGTTAAATTTACACATCGTTTTAAAAGTTTCGCTATAAGCCGGATGAAACAAAGAAAATAACTAACGAAAAAAAAATAAAACTTTTTCCAATTGGAATTATTTTCTTTTGGAGCTTTTTCTCTTTCTCATCCGTCTGCTTATGAGCCAACTTTGAATGCGATTTTATGTGTGTGTGTGTGTGTGTGTTCGCCGAACAAACGAAGAATAAACAATTGCACGTTTCTCGGGCGATTTGTTTGGTAGCAACACAAAGTGGCTGAGCAAACGCTCACGTTTTTTGTTGTTGTTGTTGTTGTCTGTTGGTTTGTTGCCGACAAAATATTGCACATACAAAAGCTGCACACAAATTCTCACAAGTGTGAATTATTCGGTGAGCTTCAAAATGCCTCGGCTTGAGAATAAATAATCGAAATAGCTGAGCGTGTGTAAATGCGATGGGCGCTATTCACTGAAATGTGCAATCGTTCTTTCGACATAAATCTCCTTGTGTCGGCCAACACAAACACACACGAACATCGAGAGGAAAAATAAAAAAAGAGAGACAATTTTTGCGTTGATTTTTTTCTCTCTCACTTTGTTTTCAGTTTCAAGTGCGAAAATTGAAATTGAACCAAGAAGAAAAAAGAAAAGAAAAACAGGGCGTCGGCTCAATTCAACCGCTTTTCCAAACTTACCTAAGACTATGGCTAATGTTTTTGTTGCTTTACGCTCCTTCTTCGCTGATGATTTCTCGCGTTTTTTCTTCGATGCTTTATGTACTTTGTATATGGTGAATCTGGAAGGAAAACCATTAAAGCATACCATAAATACACTTTTAAATGAATCACTATTTTCAAATTTGCACTAAATGCATTTTATTTTTCACTCTCTAACTATTCGAAATGGTAGAAGAAGAAGAGAATCGAAAAGAAAAGAAAGGAAAGTGTGAAGAAAAAAGAAGTATGCAAACCAACATAAATAAAATGTGCTTAAGGGTTTGACTATTTAGATTTACTGGTATGCCGTTACATAAGCAAGTAAATCGAAATTAGGAAAGAAAAGCAAAAGCAAAAACAATTACAACAAAGCATTCGTCCGCTGCGTATTCATCATTTGATCCTGAGCAAAGTTATACTTTATAGGTCACCACTGATGACTCAACAGTGAAAAGTTGGCAAACGTTTTACAAAATTCACCTGAACGACAATCGTCGTCGGATAACCGACTAGTTCGTCGAATTTCAGAAGCACCAACCATCAACACGATGAGGCAAGAAAAAATAATGTAAACATGCAAGTAGCAAACAAAACCAAGAAAAGAGTCGACAGGCTATACCATGTGTCAATTACACTACAAAAATGATTTTGATCAAACATAACAGGAACGAACACAAGCAGAAACACGAACGATGATCAAATATTTATGGCGTCTTGTAAATATTTTGTGTGTATTGGTACGTTGTTGTTGTTTTTTTTTTCTCGGGAGAGCGGAGAATCGTTGCTAGTTTCAGAAGCCGTCGTAACGATTTTTCACGTCTATACAATTTTGATATGATAGCAATGTTTAGACGAGTGAAAAATCGCTCACGACAACCGAAAACATATATCGAATTTGTAGAGAGTAATTGCATACGGCTTTCGATCCTATCAAGTGGTTATGGTTTGGAAGTTCAGCACGTTATTTACTCTCCAACCTGTTCCTCGTGTTTGTTGTTCACTTGTCATCGTTGTCGAGAAATTATGAAATCAATGTCTACAGCTCTACAGGTGATGAAATATCATGCCATCAAGACAACAACAAAAAGAACATGTTGAAATAAAACTCATGAATTCTTATGAAGTTCGACGCAAAAAGTCTAAGAAATTTTTTTTTTCAACCAATATCCAAAACAATGAACACACAAACTTTTTGGCTTCGGTAAAAATTTAACCAGCGAATAACAACGGGGCAACGAAAAATGCCATACAATTTATTCTTGTTTTTAACAGCACACATTGTGCGGTCAGGGTGTGTTGTGGGAATTTTCCAACCAAAATCGTTAAAGAAATGCTTAATTATCTTGTCTGCCAGCCATCCCCCTCCCTTTTGTCAGCGAATGCATTGGATTGAGATAATGAACGTTGGCAGAGTGAAAACCTATATTATAAATGATCCATGCAAAAGATGGAATTGACTCTTTTCGTTGAAATTAATTAATTTATCAAAGTAAATGAAAAATTCATTAAATTTACATGCCCCATACTGGGCTCGGCAACAATAACACTTGCTTTTCATTTATAAATGTTTCGATAATCAGGCATTTCAACATCTGTTTTTATGAAAAATCACTTTTTCGATGTATGTTATTACCAAGACAAACAATATTCATTTCAAACAAAAGAACAGTGAACGCAACCATTTTGTTTACCAATACCAAGTCTACGCACGCAATAACAACGAAACGAAAGAAAAATGAGACATCAAATGCTTGAACAAACGCAAAACATTCAATATGCAAATATCGTTTATACTACAAGGGAAAAATGAATTTGTGTTTTTCTTATATATGTTTTTCAGTTGATGGAAAAAAATACGGAACGTATAAAACATGGAATTCGCAATTTTGGTTTTCTATTTATTACGGCTCAAAAATTAGAATTAGAGTGTTGGAGATATAAATTGGTTTTAACCTTTCATCATCCTCTGCCACGACGGGAAGACTTGATGTCGGTCTAAAAACGAAGAGAAATTTTGAATTCGATTTTATTATCGCTTTTGGTGTTGTTGTTTATTCGGCAAAGAAAAACAAAAATTCAGTTTGGTTTCGAAAAAAAATGTCACGTTTTTTGGTTAAATTTAATTTTTTTTTTTCTGTAATCGATTTTTATTCATTCTATTTTGTCTGTTGTGGTTTTGCTATGGATATATATTATAGTATACACAATACACACAGAGTTGGAACGGGGGAAGGTTGTTAAAATGACATGCAACAAATGCGATGTTGTTCAATCGTTCATATAATATGAGTGAGACATACAGATAGAAACATCAAAATCAAAAGGACACTCAGGATTTGGGTCGACTCATTTCTAGCGGAAAGAGATGGTGAGAGAGAGAGAGAGAGAGATCATTTGGGAAATGCCTAATATTACTCGGTGACTACAAATATCAATTCGTGACCAAACCGTTTCACCGAAACGGCATGCACGCACAGTGTGTGTGTGTGTATGTGTTCGAGATTTTCAAGTCCGATGGGAACAAAAATCATGACCATTGCATACAACCGACCGCAGACATTTTGGCAGCACTTAATTAAACAACGATCGCCCCAAGACAAAACCATCTTCTCCGTCGTGATTGGTCGACTTATCTCTCTTTTCAGCTGTCATGCAATAATCTTGAACTTATCTTTTGATTAGTTTCCATGTGTTGTTGCGGAATATGGATATCAAATATACGGTTGACATCGCAATGCTACGGTTTTGATAAGTTTTGGAGCAGAAATCAAATGTATCGGAGCGGTCAAATGGCACAGACACAGTGAGATTAATATGTATATATGTGTAGAGAGAGAGAGGTGCAATGTCAAAGGTATTTAACTAAAAGTGGTTGCAGTGATATTTTGAGCGTGAGCCGATTTGGGAGGTTTTTGCTGCAGATGGTTTGTGCACTTTTTACTTTCAAAATTGCGTGTGTGTTTGTGTGTGTGTATGTGATTTGGTTTCTTATTCATTTGGTAAGATGCGACGCGTCACTAAAAGTGCGTGGGACTTTGTGTGAACTTGCGAAGTTTTCGTGTAGTTTGTCTAGTTCTATTATGATGATACGTTTCAACTTACGAAAGATTCTGAGACATTTTTGATGTAATCGCAACAAAACTACCGCTCACTCTTTACGTGCGCCATTTACAAATACAAATGTTTTTTTTTTCGCGAATTTTGTTTTTTTTTTTCATTATCGAGAGTCGAATAGAAAAGAGAAAGAGATATAATATGTATATGAATGTTAAATGAACGCAAATAGTTGAAAAAGAAAAATTGTGAAAAAGTTTCGTAATTTTTTTCTCTTCTATTGGATTCCAATAAAGTTTTAATAGAAGTAAAGAGAGAAAAGAATAACAAAATGAAAAACTTTTGCGTTGAATAACAAGTAAATCCCTATGTTTTTTTTTTACTGCTAGTTCTTATAGCTTCTCTGTGTGTGTACTTTTTTCGCTTTTTTAGTCGTACTATTATTGAAACAAATAGTCAAACTTGATACTTCCACTCACCTAGATGCCTGTGAATTTTTCTTGTCTTTGCGTGATCCACGCGAATTGGTCGATACAGTCGAATCGTTTCGCGTTAGTGACAAAGCTCCTTGTACTCCGTATCGTACAATCGATAATGGTTTCATTCCCATGCTGCAAAATGGAAATTTTTTGTTTGGTTTGGCTTAGTTCAAAAGCATCAGAAAATTAAATCAATATTTTAAAATTGAAAGAAAGACAGAAGAGATCAACATAGCACGTAACGAAAGCAAATGGAAAGTGAATTTATTCAATTACCTGACTGCTTCACGTTTCGGTGAACCGTCAATTCCATTACGTTTGTTCAAACTGCTGCGTTTCAGTGTCCCGCCACTGTCGGTGCATTTACGATGTTGTGGACTCTCTGGCGGTGTACTTGTACCAGCTACAGCGTCTTCAATATTTGATGGTGCATAGCCCGAATCGTGGTTTCCATTCGGATCGGACGACATAACGACGCATTGTGACGGCGATGTCGTGATTTGTGCCACAACACTATAAGTACTGTATTTATTTAAATGGGTTCATTTTTGCGTTCGGTTTTTTTTTTTATTGACATGATTTTAACAGAGCAGGCATTTTATAGATGCGATAGAGGAAGAGAAAAAGGTAAAAAGATAGAGAAAATGCAAAAGAAATTGAAAATAAATAATTTGGAAAGGCAGGAGCATAGCAATCGATTTGTAAATAAATGACGGGTTTATAGTTTCGTTTAATTTTTTTCGGTTTGTTCTTCTTTTTGGGTAGAAAGCGAGTAAAAAGTCGTTTTTTTTTTCAGAGTAGAGTTTTATAGTTAAAAAAAGGGAGTGAAGTTATTTTAAGTTGAATTTGAAGTAAAAGAGGGAAAGAAAGCGCGAAATAGCTTGTGTATTGGAAAGAAAAAGTTAAGCGATTGTTTCTGGTTTTTTTTTGTGTGTGTGTTGTTATTTTTGCTACTATCTATCTAGAGTACTTACTTTCCCGTTTCTTCGACAACTGTCGCTAGCATGAATTCAGTCGATTTGTCGTTAACAATTACATGGCAGTCGTCAACATCGGGTGACGCAGCATTTTCGTCTTCGTCCTCATTCGAACCAGATGCCGTATTGGTTGGCGCATCGTCGGGCATTATTCTCGAACCGCTCTTACTACTATCTAACGTTGTCTCAGCCAATCGTCTCGTTTGCGCAATATTTTCGATGACACTACCTCCAGTTGTGAAATCCGCTAAATTTGGTTTTTTGGCTGCTCTTTGCTTTTTCGCTCGCATTCTAAGTGCCTGTGCCATTTGCAGCAGAGAGGAAAACGAGAATGATGATGAAAATTAAGTAACCAACCATTGACAGGATGTTTACTTCGATTGCAATAATTTTCTGTTTCGTAAATACGCCATAGCATGCACGGCAACTCAAGTGAAATCGACTCAAGCGCTCCAGGAGATATGTTTGCATGTATCTCTGTGCTCTTATACATGCTATAGTACTTATATCGTTGAAAATCATATTATTGTATTCCGACATGATTTCCGTTGGAAAAGCCCACTTATATTTACAATTCGTTGAGCAAACACAACCGTCAACATGCTTATTTCATTTAAACTTGCGTGATGCGATTCAGTTGTTGGCATTTAATGCATTCATTCAGACGGATAATATGGTTGGTATTACGCATTATTCTTGAGTCATTCGCTGTAGCTAGCTGTGATATGTGTGTATGTGTGTGTGTGTGCCTGCGAGTTGTTTCTCTACTTTGAAATGAGTACATACATAATGTATGCAGTTGATATTATTTGACTCTGTAATTGCAACCGACGCACTCACTCACTCACAGCACATGTTCATTATTTGTTGGCGTTTCAGTCATTTCTTCAATCTCAGCAGCTACTTTGTACCGATTAATTGCTAATGAAATTGCCTTTTTGAGAGATACAAACGACCGTCCATTAGCCAAATGAATCTTCGAGTTAATGAACACAAATGGCCAATGAATATGTACAAATATCACTCGAAACCACTTCAAAGACGAAATAAATTAAATTTTCGTCGGAATTAACCGAAATTTATGATCAACTGTGTGATTGAGCCCAGAAATATCTAGCCAACATTAATAAAGATCAATTTGAATCCATTGTTTGGTGACAATTTCGCAACTTAAAACAGTGAAAGACTCTTCTTCAGGTATTGATCATTATAGAACATTGTATATATGTGGTTTTGAAATAGTGAATAGAATCGCAATTGAAATATCAGCCCTTAAGACATTTCGAGAGAAACTAATGAATAATTACAAACTATTTGGGTGCATTGTTGCGGAGAGGAGATTACTTCAATAGGATCAAGACGTCTTTGCATCGACGAAAATATATTGCGTGCAAATTTCATCGTGTCGAGTAAAAGACACTTTTTGTGAATCATCCGGATAACTTAGTTAGTTGGCTTTCTATAACCTTGGTTGCATTGTTCGAGAAAGTTATTTGGCAAAATGAAATGAGTCTCCTTGGAGTAACTCGTTTCGATGTGTTGCAAACTTGTTGCAACAAAAATACATTGTGACAGTTTTTGGATGCAAAACGCCCAGCCTCGATGTATACATGAATTACCATATATTGTGAAAATGTCGATATTTTCTCCCCATTACCCGTTGATAGCAAACTGAACTAAGTTCAATTTACACATGCACACACACACAGTGAGGGACATATGTATGCCAGAACCATTCATTATTCACGCGCATATCATCATCGTAACATCATTTCGTGAAACTTTCAACATTTCCATTTCAGTGTGAAGTTAAGCTCGCTGTGTGTGGCATCACTTTCTCGTTTGTGGTTTGCAAATTCTGTTGTTTTGTACTTTATATTTTACGAAATGCCAACAATTCCATTCGCCACAATAACATTAGCTGTTACGAGGCTAAGGAGAATACATATGCATTTGATGTGATTTTATTATGTGTATGTGTCTATCTCTGTATGAGTGATGTGCACATATATTTTCGCTGCAAAGTTTACTCGAATAGTGTCATGGTTGATAAATAAAATTTTGGGACGGCAAAACGTTGCGAAATAACCAATATATAGAAAACAAATGTCAACCGAATTACTTTAAAATGCATGTCAAATAAAGTTTGATTCGATGTTTAGTGTACATTTCCAGCGGCCATTGATAGGACCAAAGTTTCTCTTAGCTTTAAATCGGCAAACATCTAAATAACCAGTTGCATACATATTAAATACGTTTTAGACCGAAGAAATAGTTTGCTGTCGTGACATTTACATTCAAAGCATTTGCCACTCAATTTATCCCAAAATTGGATTTGTAACCTAGCCGAGTGGCCGAGTGACAGAAAACTTTGTCGTACAATGCATGCAAACCTAGTCAAGATTCTAATAGATATGATAGAATAATATCGCCTTGATTTTATGGTTGACTGGATTGGGTATTATATACATTTTGTACGACACCTACCTTAAATATATTCCAATACAAAAATACCATTATGATGCATGGTATATAAAAGCTGACTAACGACGAGAATATGATGAAATTTGTGTTGAAAAAAGCGCATAGGTCCGGTACACGGTTCGGTGTATTGTTTAAACCGAGCACAATGGGTGAACCGATTGCTATCGATATGGCCCACACCAGCAGTATTGTGACGAATATGCGTAAACTATTTTTATGCTTTGCATATTTGATCGGTTGCGTTACGGCTATATATCTGGAAAAAATGGAAGACAAAAAACACCAACGTTAGGAACGAGAACAAAAAAAAAATGTCAATTCAAACTAAAGTGTTGTCCAATTGCTCGGACTCAATGTGGGTGCTTATTAAACAAATTGATAAGCTTTTGCAGTATTTTATGGTCACGTCGAAGTCAAATGAGAACCAAAATACCATTTGAATGGTTTTTTTTAATAACAGGCTTCCGTGCTTATCATTTTGCATGCAGAATTGAGGCGGCACAAATTATCCCATGGTTTTTTTTGGTCGCATTGTTTTTCTGGTCTCGTCGGTATTGTGTTTGTTGCATGCGAAAGCCATTTAATTTATAATGCTCAACATGATCAGAGGGTCCGGTACAAATATATCGGGAAAATAATAATTTATCATGATTATATGTATGGTTTGATATAAATATATAAACTGGACGATTGATGGCATGAATAAGCAATGAAACTACCAAATGAATTGATCTGCTGTCCAATAAATACTTCAGCGAATTCAATTAAACGCACATTTATTCATTCATGTATTTTTGCCGTGTAGTTTTATTTCTTTATCTTTTTTTTTCACTGACACCAGATAAAATGCGCTCTATGGAGATTATGCGTAGTTCTTCTTTCTCTCTCTCCCACTCTTTGTCTCTCTTTCTCCTCTATCTGCTCGACCCTCCATCGTCCGTCACTCGGTGCGGTCATTTTTCAAATGTTCTTTCTCCATATTAATGATGTATGAGAGGTTTCACCGAAGAAATATGACAAAAATGTGAATGTGGAATATTTTTTACCATGTGGATGAGAGGAAGCGGCAATCGAACCTGGATAATCGATTTATTATGACGCAAACATTTTGCTTAAACTAAAATGTTGATTTCGACAACAGCAGCAGCAGCAGCAGCAGCAAAACAACAGGCAGTTAGGAAAAAAAAATTGAATGAAAAAATCATGGTAAATGTCAAAAGAAGAGGTGCGTAGCCGAAAGCACTTGACAAGTTATAGAAATTCAGCTGATGTTGCACAATCAATGAGGCGAAGCAGCGACGTGAAGCACTACCACTTGAATGAAAAAGTGTTTTAATCAACATGTGTATTGATTTTCTGCTTCTCGCATTCGTTCGAATGAACGAATGCTCGCCCGAATTCATTGATGGTTGTGAAGCATTCATTGACGCCCGTTCCAATGAAATGAAGTGAGACTTTGGAGTGTCTAAGCTGTGATTAAAGTCGTCCTATATTCTTCCATTGAAAAATCAATGCATCAAAGCAATAATTACTATTCACATCGTATCTTCATCAACATCAATGTCGTCGTCTGAACATGGCTGCCATATATTGCTGCATATTTTTCCGTGCTAAACACTCGAGAAATCAAACGGCTGCTCACTCCTCATAAACACAAAATTGTTGACGAGCGAGAAGATATATGCTGCAAAAGTTGAACGGCTTTTGATTCTTCGCGCATTGTTTTGTTTTTTCTCCTTCTTTTTGTTTATGTTTTGTAGGGTATTTTCGAGTGTGTTTTTGCGGTTATGTGGTTGCATGGAGAGAAAGCAAGAGAAAGAGAAAAAAATTCTTTAGAAGCGTTTTTACGCGTGTCACAAAAGATTTCTTGCTCTTGACGAACCGTGCGGCGACAATGTTTTTCTTTTCTCTGCCACCGCACTTTGTGGCTCCGCAAAAATATTAAAAGTTGTTTCTCGCACAAACTCACAAAAGACCACTTGACGCACATGAAATTTGTTTCAATTAAAAGACTGTCGCGCTATTGAATGCCATTCATTAATAATAATTAAGAGCGAGAGCGATAGAAATTTCTTGACAAGGAGTTTGTGCGACGGGCCTTGCACAAAAGTGGCAAACGAAAAGTGATACTGCATAGCCATTCAGTGGCGGTGGCTTTTGTTTAGTCTGAGAAACGGGCTTTTCTGCCACTTAGTCATTATATTCGTTGGATTGCGATGGAATGAGAATGGCAGAGTTGCAAAAATTATCGCAAAATATGAAATGCATTATCGAAGAACCATTTCTACACATTGTTTCCATCCAATGGAAGATATGGTTGTTCTTTTCGACGTGCTTTTTTCAGCTGCTTTCTACAGAAATCACGTCGTGTTTTATGTTCGATCTGCCGTCGTTTATTCACGACATTGACACAATAGATGCGCATCAGATGTCAAAACAAAACAAAACAAAAATGGCTCGCTTTTGCGACACCAGTTCATTTTTGCTGTTGCAGATAAGATCTTTGATTTGATAAATTTATGTGCGTCTCGCTTGAACGTGATTTACATAATTCGAGCTGCACACATTTTTTTCTTCTGCATAATCACAATGAAAAATTTATAAATAGACAAAAATGATTGAATGTTCAATTTCTCTTCGTCATGAAAATAAAATTGATACTCCCATTATAACGTTTAGGGATAAAGGAGAAAAACGCCTAATCCAATTTTGTCTAAAATCCAATTAAAGTCTGTTGTTCATCCGGTACATGACGAAGTGATGGTGATATGCGAGCATTCCGTCGTTGCCGATGACAATCAGAGCGATCCATGAATTATAAATTGGACTAGCTTTGGCTTTGACTTAAGACATTCTTATTAAATGCGAATTGGATTAGCCTATGCTTTTACTTTTGCCTTCATGTACTTTTTTTTATCCAGCCAACGCAGACATTTCTTGTACTGAACCAACGAATCTGCTTCGTTCATGATTTATGAAACCTAATTCTTGTCTTTTCGCTACGAAAAGCCTGTGTCACCTTTGACTTTTCATTTTTGTCATTTAAAATTTTACTCGTCTGATATCCGGCTTTATATTTGAACAGATACAACATTTAATCTGAATCCACTCTGATTATTGTCGCTGTGATTGAGGATGGTGGTCGCCGAAGGGTCGGTCGACCAAAAAAAAAAATTCATGCGCAGAGTGGAAGAGGGAGAGCAAGGGAGAGCAAGGGAAACCTGGACATACAGATTAAGTTTCTAAAAAATTTACTAATTTACATGATAAATGAGTGTTGTGGCATCATCATCGGGAAATGTGTGTGTGTGTGTGTGTGTTGAGTTTATGGGACCCGCTCTGGTTTTACATTTCCAGTCGTATGAATCGAACGTATAGTGTTCCCATTGGACTATAATTGTGCGGAAATGTTTGGCATTCATCTCTCAGATAAATTTAATATGACTGCTTTTGCGGTCGGAATGGAAAATGTGGCCATTTGAATAAATTTGACGCGAAACAAGCTAAATTCATGTTCTAAACACTCATTTTCGTACGGCAAAATCTTAGTAGTTGGATGTGCAATAAATTTTATTCCACAGCGAATAACCCTCTGAAAAATAATTGGTCATAAAATCCATGGTGTGTGACATGCAATTTTTCTGACTATTGTCGTGCGGATCAATTCAATGGGAAGGGCATTTTTATTCATAAAAAACAGAAACGAGCGAAAGAGAAAAAAAGAAGAAGACAGGGAAAGCCAAAAAAAAACACATCGCGCGCACGCAAACTATGTGCCGGCCCATGACACTGATAATAATAAAATGAAATGGCATGGATTTTATTGATCGCACCGACACCGATAAACGCTCTTCATGTCTCTGTGCGTGTGATGGTGTGCCCCAAATGGAGTTGCCATTTGATATCACTGCCATCAACGTCCAGAGAATTGAAATCATGTGAAATTTGATTATCATCCATGACAGAATCCTTTGTGATTTGTGCTTTGTTAGCGAGTCTGCCGAAATTTTATTATGAAAAATCATACGATTGCATTAAATTTCCAGAAGCGTAGAAACTATGTCAATAGTATGTAATTTGATACACTATGCTATCGATCATTTTTCGGCCCTGCGGAGATTTATTGATTCGCTTTGAACCATCGGAAATGGCAGCATCACTTTGCTGTGCATTCCGTTCCACGTGTACGTATGGCTTTGGATTCGTACTGCTGAAGCTGGCTTGAACGACCGAACAACAATAGCAACGGCAACTAAAGCTAAACGAAGGGAAAAACTTTACTTACCGGTCTATTGAAATGGCAACTAAATTAAATATTGATGATGTCGAACAGATTACATCACAAGCTATATAAAAATCACAAACGAAATTCGGAAGAGCCCATGCGCCATTCACCTGCAAATAAACATAAAACAATAAAATGAAATTAGTGGTCGATTCGTTTGGCTATTGGATGAATGTTTCGCCAATTGGGCTGCACATGGAGAAAGTCTTTCGGAGAATAAAGTAAAGATGGAGGTAAATCACTTCGGAAAACTTTGAATGGATGCAACAAGTTTATCAATTTCGAGACAAACAAACGCAACAATTTTATCGCTCGGTTGAGGACGAGTTGTGAAACACACCCGTACAAAGCGAATCAAAGTTGCGCTACAATGACAAGTTTGGTGGCAATTCTCTAACTAAATCACAATGGCAACAAAGTTTACGTTAAAGTTGTGAATGTAGTTTTGCGTATCCATCAGCTGCATGATGCATCGGATGCCAAAAACCAACACACCCACACGAACGCTCACATTCGCATGTGAAAATGATGAAGCGTTGCAACGGAACGGATTTCCTATCACATTTGTCTCTCACCTCGATGCACTGCCGAATAGGTGGGTGTATCTCTCTCTATCTCTCTGTGTATGTGCAAGTGAGTGTTATGTTTGTGTCGAGGACGTGGGATGAATCTACTTAATGAGTGCTTAAACTTTTAAATTGCTTGATACACACGCTCAAATCTCAAAAGTCAATAAACAACTCGATTGAAATCCTATGGCGACAATGACATGAGAGTGTATTGCAAATATTTCGAATGGTTAAGGTGCTGTGCACAGAGCGAATGGGAAACAATTCAGTACAATTGAATTGATGCTAGGAAATAGACGACAATTGCCGCTTTGCACATCGTTTCATTCATGTTGCTCAATCAATGAATTGTTACAATAATAATTTTGGCGTTGGCCGATCGCTTGGAATGGCAATTTATCTACGTGTTTGTGCATTTCTCTCTCCTCCTCTCTCTCCGTATATAGACTGCAATAACACATTCGATATGTCGATCGTATGCAATGCAGCTGTGTTTTACGGTTTGCATTGTTCTATGGCTTTATACTTTGCCAGTGAATTGATTATTATGCGACAAACACGTTTCAACACGTATTTGCGACACATACACATATGCACTTCGCTCAATTCACCCATTAGCAATGTGGGGACGAGATTGCAATAACTGATACACAATAGATAGTAACACTTTTTGGAAACAATGCAAACTAAATATATGTTCAACACCATTATCGTTCGCCAATTTATCAATGGTTCATTTTGAATCGAGTGCGACGCGCAATGACGGTGAACCGGCCCCAACCTCAACACTCATATCATAAATACCGATCTTTTGATTTTCCCACATTCTTTTCAATGCAACCATGATTTACGGTGATGGTCTCTCTCTCTCTCTATGTGTGTGTTTGAGTTTCAATCAACAAAAAAGCCAATTAAAGAGACTTTAGCACATGACATGCATATCGAATGGAATATAGTGCTGGTGATGAATAAATTAAAGCCGTTACCATAAACAAGAGTTGACAACCACCCAAGTTGGACGAGACACATATCCATACCTAAGCAAAAACATTATCAATCTAAACCAGTAATTTAGGTAGCTTGACACAGCAAAATTAACCAAATATCACCCCAAAAATTCGCAAATATTTGTCTGGAATAAACAGGCTCATTTTTCTATCGTATGCTGTCACTTCGATTTAGTGTCTACGCATTGCGTCAACATGATTCCCAGTGCGTATGTGTGTATGATATATTTCCGACTTGAAGCAAACGGATGAAAACTATAGTCAAGTACGTTTGGTGTGTGATGAACTAAAATACCTTTGAGCTGATCCAATTTCAAACATACAAATGGTCTGTTGATTCGGTTAAGGTTCAAATACTCATTTCATCACCCACTCATTCACTCACTTATTCACTTTACTTTGCTCATCGTTTCGCTTGGAAAGTACATTTCATCATTTGTGTTTGCGTAAATCATTCCTTCGAACTTTGTGTTTATTGTGCTAATTTTGTGTTTAACCAATACGTGTTGAAAACTCTGCTCGTACTACTAATTACTGCTCACCAATGCGGTTTCGGTGTCCGTAATTTCAAAACCTGCCAATGCAATCGAGCATTATGGCTTTTTGCAATGAGACTAGCCATTGTCTGTTGCTCTTTTTTTGTTGTTGGTTTGTATTGTTCTCTCCTTGAAATGACCCATTGTTTGTTATGTGATGAATAGTTTCTTTCATCTGTAGTCAAAGTGTTTTCACAAGCAGAGCTCTGTTCAAAAGCAAAATGAACACGATTCAGCACGAAATTTCCCTTTATTGATTATCATTGTGCTTAATTAACTGGAGAATGTTTCATACTTTCAACATGGATTTTAATCAGATTATTTCGATTGGACATGAGGCATTGTTTCACAAAAACAAAACCGAAAAAAAATGGTTTGTGTGTGTTTTATGGGGTTAAAAATAGAAAAGTGACCAAGATTTATGCGTTTAATAGCTTATCAAAAATGAAAAGCACAACAAAAATTCAAAGCAAAAAATATGAAAACGAAAATAACGAAAAACCCAATGCAATTGAATTACAAATATATTTGCAAGCATTCAGGGAAAAAACGCTTTCCATCCAAAACAAAAAAAATTGTCCTTCAAGCGAATGATAGAATATGGAAAGAGCCGGAAATTGGAAAGTAATCGTAAATAAAAAATGAGAAAAAAAGTGATAAAAACCGGAAAAATAGAAACAAACGAGAAAAAAAATGATTTGTGAAATTCCGCATTCGAATCCGTTCCCATTCCGAATTTTTATGGTGTTGCCCACTTTCACAGTTCATTTTCATGAAAGATGGCAAAAAAATCAACGGTTTCTGTTGTTCTTGTTATAGTCGCTGCTGTTGTTTGGGGAGAGTGAGTGTTTGTTCACCTGTTCGGAACGGAATCGCTTTTATGACATGAAGTGAAAAAATAAAAATTAAACCTTTTCTACGGTTGAGAGAAACAAAAATAATTTGTATGGGGGCTTTTTGTTGGTGTTTGTTGCACAATGGTCCGTCCGATGCCAACACCACCAGGTTGATGTTGAAACCGATGCAGAAAAAAAATTTATATAGGCAATGTGTTGAAGAATTTATTGGCTTTCAAACAGTTTTTATTGCTTTCGAAATAGGTGAGTAAGCTCGGCGGCATTTGGATACGAGGAGAAATCAATCTGCCAGTAAAATACGATAAAATTTGGTCGAAAAGGAATTGTGAGAACAATGTAAATAATGTATTGTTTCTGTTGGAACAAATAGTATTTCTGAAGTTGAACGTTTTGTGAATCGATATGGATGGAAGATGGACGTGAACCCTATGAAGATAAACATTCCATTGATCCAGTTGTTGTTATTGGTCGAAAAATTCTAACACTTATTGCATTTATTTGAGCGTGGACATAAATAAACGTCACTTGTACTCATGTTTCGCAGCAATCCACCTTTAGCTTGTTGTTGTCCCTTTGCTCGACGATAATTTTCATTGAATGACCATTTCGATACACCACTTTAACCGCTATCTCGCTGCGTGCTGTTATTCATTTGCCTCGAGTGCCCACGGTGAATTGACTTACAAAAGAAAGGCAGAAGAAAAAGCATTGTACATCTAAGGATTACCATGCAAAAGACACTTTGCAACAATAGCCTTGACATAATCCGATGCGAGGTGAATGTGTGCACACAATACGGTGTGTGCTTAAGTGAAAGTGAATAAATTCACCGATTTCATTTTCGCTCAAGTTCATTCGTTTGCCTTTTATAGCTTTATGGATATCATATCCAGAGACCAAAGACCCTTTGTGCTTAAGCCATCGAAATCATAATATGATTTTGGTAAACAGATGACCACCCGAAATCCCCAAAAATTATGCGCTCAACCAACATAGTGAAATGTAAATTTGTCGGTATAATCACGGCCAAAACCGTCAGTCGTTCGGTCGCCTGCTTTGCTTTCGGCACTCGTAAACCTCAGCCGGAAATGTGCAAGACACACACTCTTGTATCGTGTAATGATTTCTTTCGGTTTCTTTTTTTTTTTCTCCTTGTCGGTTGCGTGTGCGATAATCTGCTAATAAATAGAAAAAAAAGAAGAAAACTAGCCTACGCCAACACAACACAACACAACAGTGGACGGTCCTTTCTCATGTTAACTGCTGCACGACATCCATTTATCTTGTGGGAAAATCGTGATTCAAAACAAAAAGTGGTCATCCAAAGCACAATCTCAAACCGGAGAAGAAACATGCGAACGCTAAGAACTGAAATGAATTACACACACGTACGCGGCTCAGTTATATTCACACTCCAATGTCAAACTGTGTAAATCCTCATTTATAACTATTTTTATTGTCACAGAATTCATACGTATCAAAAAGCCTCAAATGTTTGTGTTGAGCTTTTTTTTCTGTCACTGTTCTTTGCTTGACTGTGTCTAGTTGGGCCCACTCTTTTTTTTTTCCAGCATCAACAAGATACTTCTCAATGAGTTTGGCCTTGATTTCTGTGCAGGAAAAAAAGTGGTATCACATGAATGGATGCTCTGTTGGGTTCGTTCGACAAAGAAGAGGCAAAAAATCACTTTTCCCATTGCGCCGATAACAAGACAACCGAAACATAAGAATGCTTATGCTGTGTGTTTCTTATGTTCCGTTCACTCTCTCTCTCTCTCTGCATTATCTTCATTGTTCTTCCATTCCGTGACTGTGTTTTATATTTCTGAGGTCAAATTGATGACAGAGATTTTCCATGTGTTCTGCAGGAGCCAGGGTGCAAGACGTAAAAGCCGATTCATGTTAAAACAATTTTCCATTTATTGCTTTGCAATGAAATTCGCATTGGCAAATGGAAAAGTACGACTGAGAGATAGCAGGAGAAGGAGACGAAAAAAAAAATCTGTACACAATGCAAAGTAGCAATAGCAACAGCATTTGGCGAGGTCGTAGCTGAAACGAGATCCAATGTCAATGCGATTGTGCCGAAAATTATCTGTGATTCAACTTTCGTTTTACGTCTGTTGTCATTGGTAGTCGCATCGCATTTGTAGCTATTACCGAAGCCACACATTTGATTGCCGAAGACTGAAATGTGATTTTCATTTGATGGCAAATAAATTACAAGCTTCACGCAATAATAGCGTGATAGACACGATGTCTATCTGTGCTGATTTCGGTGGGGCTTTGCAAATAAAAAGAGCCTTTAAGATTTCTATATATCAATTTTTATTGACATCGTAATTGACAATTATTGAATGTGTGTGGCACGATAGATGCCACGATGACTGTTTGCAATTAAAAGATTGATAACGATTGTTATGTGTTCATTAAATTGATATTAGCACTGGCACCGTAGGCGAATCGATATCGGAAAAAAAGTCAAGCAAATCGAATTCAATCGTCTGGAGAAAGTGAGAATCCCCATTTTATTTACTAAACAAATCAACTGTCCCGGAAAAAAAGACGAGCGAAACGAAAATACTGACAACGAAGGAAATATATAGGTAAATAACTTGCAATAAAAACCGCGCCTATAAATCCATAAAAAGCCTGGAATAGATAATGTATGCATCCGGAAAAAATCGCTTATTTCATCAATTCTATCGAAAAAAAAAAATAAAATTTACGTTCTCACGTTTTTTTTCACGAGCAAACGAGGTTGAGGCAAAGATGTTCTATATACGTATGTTGTGCCTACGGCTATTATAGAATGATGTGTAAACTATAAAAAAAAAACCGTTGCCTGAAGAGATATATATCATGATGTACGCCATAAATATGAGGAAGCATTGTGTGTGTGTGTGTGTGTGTGTGAAGGAGCTGCAGCTTAAATGAAACGTTGATTTTATTTAAATAATAAATATATTTTTTTCATTCGTTTAGTGAAAGGAATGGAAATGGAAATGAAATATGATCGTGTGTACATATTTCTTCTCCACGGTATTTTTTGCCCCCGATTTTCTTTTTCCTTTTGTATGTGCGTGTGTGTGAAGCCTATACGCTCATTGTGATTCATGCACATGTTTTTTTCCCTTTTTGCAAACAAAAATTTATTACTCCGATAACCGATTATTTGCATACAAATATAAATGTGCGATGGAATTGCTATCAACGGATTTATCGATTCTAATAATACCGCCCCATCATTACTCTTTGAGCGCGTATCCGCAGACAAAAAGGAATACACGACAACGGCAATGCTCGAATGGTGAACAGTGTTCACATAACGGATGATGTTCTCAAAGTATATATGAATGCAATTGACGCAATTCAGGGATATAAATATCAAGTGCGTTATTAGCGAGACCGGAAGAAAAGATGATGATGACGATGAATGAAAAAAAAAAAAAACGGTGTATACGATGGTGTAATATTATTTGTTGAAGGTGTTTGTGGTTTTGCATGTCATTTCAAGTTGTCTCTATGGAGTTTGTTCACCAGCTTGACGTATATCGAGCTGAAGGATTATCATTTCCTTTCGAGCAATATCAATTTGGGCGAGCACATGCTATGGCATTTTCATTCCAAGAAAACATGAAATTTCATCATGTTTTGCATATATCTACGTAAATTCAAAACATAATAAGCTTCGTTTGATAAAGGGTGTCCCAAAAATACCTGACGAAGTATTTCTTTTTTGAAAAAAATCTGCAATTACCGACGGATTTTTGTCATATTTGACAGGTGTCGTCTCAAAACTATAGGATTTAGTTCTGATAGGGCTTCCGACCCAATACATGACAGACAAACTAGTAATCGAACCCTAAGTTTCACACTACAAAAATAGTCCTCCCTTAATATTACAAGGTATAAGTACCGAAGGACTTTTCGGTATCATGCACCGTCTTTTTGGATATGGTTTGTTCAAAGAACTTTTTCCTTCTATCTTATACTTTATTTTCACCGAGAAACTGATTAGAAATTTTGAATAGTTTACGAGATATCGTTATTGAGCCAATTTCGGCTCGTTTTGGCCAAATTGGCCACGACCGGGACAAGAAAAATTTTAAATTTTAACTCAAATTGACGGTCTAGGACTTGACGAACATATCACATTAGAATTTTTTTTCCAGTAGCCTTATTTAAAGTGATTTAGAGCAGTTCGTCAACACCTTTGTTGAAAAAACAACATTTTTTGACGAATTTTCCCTAATTTTTGACCGAAATTGATAAATTTTCTCAACAAAACCAATTTAATTCGTACAAAATATTTTTGAAAAATGTTGTATCGAAAGTCCACTACATTTTGAAGTCATTTGAACACGATATTCAATCGATCCATGTCGGAAAAATCAACATTTTCCCGAACTTTAGGGCTCAAATTATGCTCTAAAATAGAAGCCGCTGGTTTGGTCATAAATGGAAAAATCATATGAAATTCAACTCCGAACCAAATCCTATAATTTTGAAACGTCACCTGTCAAATATGACAAAAATCCGTCGGTAATTGCAGATTTTATTCAAAAAAGAAATCGGTCAGGTACTTTTGGGACACCCTTTATTTTCCATTCCCATTCACGTGATACCAATATCATATTCGAAATTCACACTTGAACACTACCAAATATAGCGTTTAGTTTGGATGCTGTGTGTGTGTCCAAACAAAACTGGGCAACAACCATTGGGCACCACATTGACTGTAACTGACTGGCTATGCGAATAGGAAATATTTGACTCTCACCCTCACATAAATCTCCGAAGACGAATGTAAATAAACAAGAAAACGAATTATAAAGAAGAATGAAACAGAAAACAAGTTATTCGATTGAATGCCGTGTCTCGACACCAAATTCGCCATTTACAAAATGGACTAAAGCAAATGCACGCGGACGCTTCATCTCATCCAACCGTTTGCAAAATATTATTGGATATTGAAGTGAGAATAACGGACGAAAATACAATACATACATAAATAACGCAAGATATACGATGAGATAAATAATTCTCCGAACATTTTTCTGTTCACATTGAGTATATGCGGTGCTGGTTGTTGTTTGGGAGAGTGAGTTCGTTTGTTGAACATCGAAAATGAATTATTCGTTGAATATGTATAACGGATTGTTTGTGGAGGAGCCGAGCGTTGAGAGTATAACAGAAATGATGTGCATGAGTTTATAATGATCGGACATTTTCGCATTTTGGATGTGTATGTGTGTGTGTTTGAGCGTGAGCGAGACAACACAAAGTTTTGTCAGCAACCGTTTTCACTCTAATTCAATTTAATCTCCAAATGGTAAACACATTCCAGTTTTGGTCTGAAGATCAAGTCTTTCGTATTTTTTTTCGCATCTGCTTCTTTCTTTAGCTTTTCAGCACTGTTGCGATGATACAAAAAAAAAAGACATATAACAGAATGGAGACCATATTTTGTATGAATGCATTAGCTCCAAATCATTCCCAGGCGACTTCATATACCTCCTTCAAAATGCGCATATTTGCCTGAATGAATGAATGTTTGCTATATACTTTCGGGTTTCGGTCGTGGTCGTCGCTGTTGTTACAACATTCGCTCGGGAATACAATAATAACATTTTCTCTACATCATATATTCCATCTACTGGCAAACATAACATTTTCACTTATGCATTCGCTTTTTTCTCTCTGTAGCTCGCTATCGCTCTCTCTCTCTCTCTCTCTCTCTCTGTCTCTCTCTCTATGTCGTACACTGTTCGGTCTGGCTACTTTGTATGTTACTAAAAGTGGCGACATGGTTCATTGATCTAATTTTTAATACACAATATCCGACCGATTTCGACTCCAAGCAAATTGAATTTTCAGCTTGTCAGTTAAATTAATATTTTGCACAATGTAAAGAGTGTGCAAGAGAGAGCAAGAGGACAGAAGGGAATAAAAATCACCAACGCTATCATATGAATAAGCAGCTTTTGGCAAACACGACAAAGCGGCAAACGAAAAACGAAGAAAGAACGAAAATGAAACCATTCGATTACGGTATTCGACGTGTCGCTATGTCGTAAAAAGTGAAAAATTGTTTAAGCAACTTGAGGAGGAAAAATGCGGGCCACATGTATCGGAATCGATTGTATTTGCTCCACGTGCACAAAGATATTCCAATCGATTTGTATTTTTCAGCATGAATTTTGCACAAATCGATTAGGACGTAACCATCATTTATGAGCTAAAAGTGTGTATGTGTTCGTTTTTTTTCTTCGGTTGCTGTCTCTCTATCTTTTTTTTTTGTTTTTTTCGCTGCCTTATTTGCTCCATATGTGATGCGAGAAACAAATTACGGGTACGCAGCACGTATTGATTGCGATTGTGATGCGATTCCAATATACATATATATGGAAATAAAAAGCCACATACACAAACAATAGAATTGTTTCGATGAAATTCCTTCCTAATGGCATTAATTTCGATAGGCTGGATTGTTGTGAGATCCACACACATTCAACACATAAATTGTCTGCCTGCGAACTTAACAGCTAACATGAACCGCATTTTCTCTGGCATGCTCTCTCTCTCATTCACTCACTTTCTCTTTCGCACACACACTCACACACACACACACACACTCCATCTCATCGTGCCAAACACAACATCAACTTCTTAACGCATACAAATAAATAAACAACATAATTTCATTCTAATTGTCTATTCATCTCACAGACATGTACGCATTCCGCACGCAAATACTTGGGATTATTTTATGGAGGCATGATTTTCAAAGGTGCCAGCAGTAGCAGCATCAGCACATCACCAACAAACGCTTCATTCATTCGTTTGCTTGCAACGTATTCATTTGCTGCGGCAGCGACGGCCGCTGCTGATGCTGGTACTGGTTACTTATATGAAAAACAATCGACCAATCTTCTCATCTTCAGCACTTTCGCGCTCATAAATCGCTCCGAAACATAAAGTATTAGCTATAAAATAGAATTGTTTTCACTCAAAACCGATGAGGAGAGAAAATCATTTGCTGATGCTGTTGTTTTTTCTTCTTCTTCTTCTTCTTCTCTTTGGAGAGGGATGCTCTGTCGCGATCTAAACACAATTTATGACCAGTAGCATTCCTGACGAAGGAACTTGGAAATTTGGTCGTGAAGAATTTAATCAGGAAAATGTATTGGTTTACGTATGAGTTTTTGTTTGTCTTAATGCAGTGCTTCAGAAATCAGAGCCAGTGGCAAGTATGTGATGTTCATTTTAATATCAAAGTTGTTGGTTTAATGGGCTCAACACAAAAACCACCGCTCTGATTCACAAATACCGAATGCGCGTCCGATTATAATTCGCCGTATCGCGTTCGGTAGTTTGGGATTCGATAATAGTTTGTTCAGTGAAGCATTATGGAGGATTCGTGATGCAAGCCATAGTCTAATGCGCACATTTCTACACGAATGGATTACTAATCACTTTATTTTCGTTTTGATGTTCGAGTGATAAAATCGATAATTATACATATTCAACTGCGACGTCAAAACGAATGTCAGAGAGAGAGAGAGAGAGAGAGAGAGAGAGAGAGAGAGAAAGAAACAACGCAAACACAGAATAAGTCGATGAAAAAGCACATTAAATGCAAAATGAGATGGAAACGGAATCAGCAATACCGAAATGCTATCGCAGTGTGTGAACGAATGCAGACGATTCGAAGAAAGCTTAGACTTTTTTCATTTCATCATCCGACCGAGAGGAAAAATCGATTAACCGATTTCACTTGAATCTGTGCGTTAAACGTTGGTAGTGTTACAATTTCGGCGAAACTGAACCAAATTTCATTCATTTCAGATGAAAATCTATTGAATATATTCTTATTGTTATCCAGATAATAATGAGAAAATAAAATAAACTTTGTTTGTCGGCCGTAATCACAATTTCCATGGCCATGGTCTAAATTTCCTTCGTAGCTTTCGAAAAAAGATCGTTTTTTTCTCTATTAAGAAGGTACATAATTTGCTGCGTCTGAGGTTTCCGTCTATGTTTGTAAATTATAAGGCAGCATCAGGCAGAATAGGAAAAATCTGTGAAGCTTTAGCCGGAAATTCGAGTCTATATATTTTTATGTATGCCTTAGGGCAGTTTCCATCTTCAAATCCGATTATCATCATTGCATACGATTATGTGCTGCACATCGCAAAAGTAATTATTTGTTGTTAATTTTTCCTAATTTGCACGCTTTGTCTCGCTCCCTCTTTTCCGCTTCAATCGACAACAACTTGGAAGCGAAATAAAGGTTTTGGCCTACGTTTACAGTGTGCTTCATCGCTTTTTTTTATGAGTTACCACGGCCAGGAAAAAGTTTGGTACGTTTGTACATATTCCCCTGGAGTAAAGTTTCGGCACTCATAAATAAACTGATATAATTATAATCATTATTGTTCATGCTTTTGTACAGGGAAAAAAGCCCACCTATTTAAGATGCATGGCGACCGTTTTAGATACATTTTGCAAACCAATTGCAAAGGCAAAGCGCCATGAGAATTGGACAAACACACATCAAAATAACTTTATTTGTTTGTTTGTGTGTGTGTGTGTGTGGACGAACATGTGTACACTCGTATAAGATGATTAGGCTACTTTATGACTGTAATATTGTTTTCTTATTAGTTTGTTGTTCCCCAATTCGCAGCCCTCCTCACCAAGCCATCGTTCAAAAACTTACTTGCACACATACAAACACAAAAACGCCAGAGAAAAAAAAAGATTGGTTCCGTCCCCAATTTTGGTGGGGAACAGTTGAACCCCGATTACGTGGCACATTCGACAAAACAGCAACGACCTGGAAATAAAGTTTCGGCACTGAGAAGAAAAAATAACGCACGCCAAAATAGAAGCATTAATTTCCACAGTGAGCTATGAACGAACTTAACAATGTAATGGCTTCTGAAGAACTTTCCGCAAATGTGATTTTGCCTTTTTTGTTGTTGTTGTTGCTCTGGCATTGATTGTGTCGGAATGAGTTTCCGGTTTTTGTGCGCTCAAATTTAGATACCAATAACCATACACAGTAAAATCGGTCGAAATTCACAGTTATTGGGGCCACATTACAGCTGTAATTGGCCATTTGATGGATGTAAATTTCAGTATGGATCTGTGTGGTGAGTAGTACAGTTAATATGTATCGGGAGAGATCTATCGAGAGAAAGCAAAACATTACAGTCGTTCGATTTGATTTGGATTGTACCAGTGGCACTTTTTTAAGTGGACACTGATACCGAACAAATGACATTGAAAATGTGTGATTTTTGCGTCAGATTCTGATCTGTTTTTCTTTGATTCGATTGACATTTTCTGTTCTCACTTCATTTTATACCGTTTTTTTTTGTTTACGTCAAAGGTTTTTGCGTCATAGATGTCGCCGACATCAATGGCAGTGATTGCTTCAGCAAAGGAATTTCGTTAGTTAATCAAAACTTCCTAAAAAAATTTTTTTGCTATGATGAGCGATTGCGTCCTAAGCTTATTATTAGCATTATGTTTGACATTGAGCCGATTTCCGTTTTCGATTTGTTGTGCGATGATTGTGTCAATTTTAGTGATATGTTTGTAATAAACAAAGACCCTTTGTCTCTTGCAAATCTAACGCTTTCGTGAGCAGGGCCACATTCTTCGTTGATTCAAAGCGTAAATCGATATTACTCCAATAGATACGTTGGCAAGTTACGACTATAAAAAAATAAACCGAAAAAGAATCCATCGAACTTATACACACACAAATTGGCCATTGAGAAAAGTTTATGATGCAAACACAAACAAAGGATGACTCAAATTTTGGATTTGTTATCGCCCATTTTCTTGAAAGAAAAAGAAAATCTTCGCTCAAATTCTTGACGGTTTTTTTGTTGATGGAAAATGTCAAAATGTCCTGATGAGCATCTGTGTGGACAAGGATTTGTGAATACGTCAAGCGGAAGTGAGTGTAGTGAGCAACGGCAAGAGTATTGAACATTTAATCTTGTCACTCTTGACGTACTTATTTTTGGCACTTGTTCTGCCTTTCTCAACGCATAATTTGTTTTTGTAGTTGTTGTATTTTATGTGTACCGCAATAATAATCTGTAAGTTTATAAACATCATCGTAAAATGATATTAAACACTGACAGTGCAAATCCGTCATGCCCAGTAAGTCTGTCGATAAGAGGACTATCGATCAATCAATGGTCGATTTGTTGCGTAAGATTTGGGGCCCTCTTTTCGTCTTTACTCAATGTAATCGGGCTTCGGTTCGATGAAATCAACTGGATGTCTTTACGATGATGTATTGGCGTAGCCACTTTTTACCCTCGATATGAATGCTTTCAAACGTGCGATATTTTGCAATCACAAATATTACGCAATGTATACGTATATGTGTGCAATTGAATCAAATAGCGATGACATAAAAACACCAATCATCATTATCGTTACATGCAAACAAAAACCGGGCGCGCTCATAAACTTTTCCATTCCGAGGAATTCCATTCATGGCGCAGCCAGTGAGTGATGGGAACATGATCAATGGTCAACCTTCCGAGAGCGTCCAATCTCTGTTGGAGGGTGAATTGAATAGCGCCGTGCAGGTGCTATTGTTGATGGCTGCTCGCAACAATAACATCAAATGCGAGGGGAGAAATATGTTACATCACTGAACTTCTATGACTTCTAATCCGAAGATTCTTGTGATATTATTACGCCGTCCGTCTGAAATGTTAATCGAATTCCAAGAATGAAAACCCATGACTGAACATAATAAAAAGTTTTTTTTCTTCTCTCTGTTCATGCCAAAAGACCAAGACATTCACTCACTCTCACAACTGTTTGATGCTGTGTGTGTGTGTGTGACCCTTAAGTGTGGATATATGTACGCGCTCGCAAATATTAAAATACATCGAGCATTGTACAACAATCACGAAAAGTTCGGGTAGAGCAAAGTTTTTGTTAGCTATCAGTTTCAATCTAGCCGTTGAATTGTAAACTTCGTACATCTTTTGTGACACATTCTGATGCACATTCTTCCAATTATTGGCCTTGTCTTTCTGTGTTATTTGTTGCCCTCTGTCGTATAGTATATTGTGCTAGTTGATGATGCTGATGCTGTTGTTGACCGTTGTTCGCTTAATCCGCAAATGTTTGCTTAAATCAGTCAAAATCTCTCTCACACTCGTACTGAACCAAAGGATAGATTGGATTCACACAGTAAGCCAGTCTCATTTTCTTTTCAAAAGAAGAAAATAGAAAAACAAAAGCAAGAAAACAGAAAAATTACAAATAAAGTCGAATGAGAATGAAACATTAAACCTCCAGCAAACTTTAGCGAACGATAAACAATATTTGGTTACACCATTTGCGTTGTAATAGCCATTTTCGCAAGCGCTTAAGTCAAGTTCCGAATGCAAGAGAAAGAGAGAGAGCAACGGCGGGCGAAATCGACATGGAAAAATGGAAAAGAAATCGCATGACACAAGCAACTAGAACCAAACTGAAAGAATCAAATGAATAAAGAAAGAAAGCAAAAGCAGCATCAACAAGTTTATGAAAACTTTATTGCAAGTTCTATGAAATGCTGGCGCAAGTGCTGCCGAATGCAGTGACCAAATATCAGGACTGAATTCAAGATGCAATGAATGGAATATGTCGGCCACATGAATTTGTTGAACATTCACTATTGTACAAGAACAAATGAATGAAGCGACAATGCAAAGAACCGCTTGTCTTGTGGTGCTTAGCGTCACTTCTTCGGAAAATCATAAACATTAATTAAAATACTTGTTTTTCCATTTGCAAGCATAAACCAGCAATGGTCTATACACTCTCACATCGTTTTTTCGCTTTTCTCTGCGGCAACTTTTGCAAGTTTCCATGGCAAAGATGAAATTTTAATTGCAAAGAAGACGGAAAATCGAATTGACTTTTTTTGGGGAATGGAATTAATGCGTTGGTAATTGAAATAATTGTAAAGTCTCGAATGACATCGACAACCGTTCCCACGAAACGGAATGAAAATACATATCGGTTGCGAGATCAAAATATCCACCGTAATGGAATTAGACATATTTAATTGTGACCATCATGGGAAATCCATCCGTTCGTTCGCTTGGCGCTTTGTTAATTCATTGACGCTTGCTTATCAAATCTTTTATTCAATATGCGGGCAATCTAAACTGCTGCCATCGCAAATGAATCGCTACGCCAACTCGTTGTCGATGTCGATGTCGATGGTTTAGAAAATGTGTCGTGTTATCACGTCAAAGCACCTGGTTAATGCCTTGTGATTTAGTAGAAACGAAAACAAAATTATCGCATTCATTGCGTTCTTTTTTATTTCTATCGTTTTCATTTTAGAATTAAGATATATTGGTAGCAGTTTTTCTTATCGTTTTCCCTTGTGTTCGCTCGCTCCATGCGACACAGACATCTTTTGTTAGCGAACAATATCGAATACGTTAACTGTGTAATTGAAGCGACTGAACGAATGACGATATATCACATCTAACAAGTATGGCATTTGTGCCTAAAAACTACATGCATTCGATAATAGAATGGAAATTGTTTCATTGAATGCACGTCGTCGACATCGTCGTCTCTGTCGTTGTTGGCGTTTCACCTCAAACCATCGAGCTACAACACGATAATGTGGATCAGAGATGAGGGCAAACGCGCGGTTTATTTAATCGATTTTGCTCACGTTCAAAATAAAAATTGGGATAAAAAAAAGTGTGGCTAAATTACGGGAGCCAAGCGTGCGAATACGATATTGTACGAGAAAGACCTAATGCGTTCACTTCAGTTAAATTATTACCTTACATTTGCTCCACACTTTGAATTTTATTCGAGCTTTGGTTGCATACAACAATAACAACAGAAAAAAAAAACGTTTAAACGGAAAAAGAGAACGAGAGAAAAAAATAGCTTCGCCGAAAAAGTGGAAGAGCATGAAAATCACACAAGAATGCTTGTGGGCGCATTAATGTGTAAGTACTAAGTTAAACGGCATGGAAAAAGGAAGAAAATAAAAAAAATTACAGCAGAAAAGTGGAGTCACGGTGCAACAAAAAAAAAAGAGAACAAATGTGTTTGTGTATAAGCTGAAAAACACCTCTTGAAATGCCATCAACACAGAATCGAACGCATAGCAAAATCCAACATAAAGCAGTCATCAATGAAATGTAGGTGCTTATAAATTTAGTACCAATGTCAAAACAACCACAGCAACAGCAGCAACAGAAAAAATACGTGAAAATAAACCATTGACATACGAAATCGATGGCAAAAATCTTTTTTATTCGACTATATTTTCGTAATGGTATACACTATACATATGTAAACGATTGTCGTTGCTTCTCTTTCCATCTGTTGATTGGCATCAGAGTGAGTGTGTTGAGATTATGGTTTTGCGTATGTTGAGCGCCTACAGCGAATGAGCGCCACATGAACTGCCAAAATCAATTGTACATCGAGCATCTAACAGCGATTAATGGCGTTTGATAGAAGCAAGGATAGACATACAATAACAAAATGATAAAAAAAAAACGTTTTGATGTTGCATGCTCAAGTCACCTGAAAATGTACTCAATACGCACACGATACGATACCAATTTAGATCAATCAAGATAAAAGGATTGAAAAAATGGGACTTGCCTCTTTCACTTTATCGATAAAAGTAGCTAAACAAAACCGAGCAAAAAACCAACAACAGCAACGAATGATTGCAAAAAGCAGCACCATAGTAGGGTGGAATAAAAGGGAAAAGAAGAAGCAGATAATCAAACTTAACATCAATTTTCATGCAATACGACGCACCTTAGGTTCAACGTCAGATACATGTGCATGACATATGCTCGCCAGCTTCTATTTCTCTCTCTCTCTATCTCTCTCTCTCTCTTTCTTTCACGTTCATTTTTCTTATCGATCTAGCTTTTGAGGTTGATATTATGCCATCGTCGAATATACTGAAAAACTTCTTACCCTGAGTCCAAATATGAATTTTAAATGCATAAAATCCAACATACGAAAGTATGAAAAAAAAAACACACACTATATATATATGGTATAAAAATGAAAGATGGATAAGGACTAAACGGGAAAAAATGCCAAGCAGACGAATGTAATAAAAAAAAGCTCAGCAACCGCTCATCCAAATGCTGGGCATATATGGGAAGAATGGAAAAAAGGCTTCTGCAAATGTAATGCTTCGAAAATTATTCCAATTCGCAGGAAAGAGTAATGCGAGCAATGTGTAGACAACGAAAAAAAGTGATGCGATAAAAATTTGTTAGTGGGCTCTGTCTCTTTTATTCACTACGCCGAAAAGTATGCGCATGCAAATGCCGGTGTGGTACATGTGCGACGAGTCAAATATCTCGTCGGATGTATCGATAAAATATGGCTTAATGCTGATACGTATAATAACCTGTCGTGCAGCGAACCAAATTCTGAAAATGTCATTAAATCAAAAGCCATATAGCAGAGGCATAGATTTTCGCATACACTCATGTATGACATTATGCAAAGTGTGTGTGTGTGTGTGTGTGTGTGACATTCATATTACCGGTTGCCAACAATTGTGGAATTTCGAACGGAAACTGAAGAATGTGAATCGAAATATTCAGGATTGAGAGGAAAAAAAGAAAAGAAGAGAGAAAGAAAAATCGTTTGAGGTATTTTCGGCTTATCCCATATCCAGTCTGCATCTAATTAGTCATGCAATGAGCTTTAATACAAAACAAAAAGAAAACGAAATCCAACCGGAGTTGACTTGAATCATAAGTGACTTCATATGGCTTTTTCTCGAATATTCAGGTTGAGTGAGAGGGAAGAGAAATGTGTGCATCCTTCGAAGAGATCAAAACACAAACGTGATGGTAGTCAACATTGACATTGTTAATGTGAAAGCGTTCCATTTGCTCTTTGTTCTTTTCTCCTCATCAACCCTCCCCAACTGCTTCCCATCAAAATGTACAGATCGAAAAAAAGTGATCTGAATACACACATCCGTCAGACAGATTTAATTGGATTCACGTTGCAATCAAGACATTATGCTTATGAGCATCACGTTTTTTCTATTCAATTATTCTACTTCCGCTGCATTTTCAAAGAGTAACTTTAGAATTTGGTACAACGTGATCAATGCTTTATTGTAAAGAAAGAAAAGAGAGAGAAAAATACCCACACAAGCAATGAGAGCGTCAGCGTCTCTGATAAATGTAGATTGTTTATTATTGTAGAAGAGGTTTTGACGAAGTGTGAGGCGTTTTCAGCATTGCAAATGAGTGTGTTCAAGTCAAAGTGCCATTTATCCTTGTGTACATGTAATTCATTTTTCTGTCTGTTTTCTGTCGTTTGTCTACCTCTCCTAACGCACCACTCGAAAATTCATCTATATAAAAAATGCCGTTTTTTGTCTGCTCATCTCAAACCACAGCTTGATAGCTGCTTGTTGATTGTTGTCGTCGTCGTCGTCGTCGTCGTCTTTTCTCGTGAACTCATCGTAAACAATGGCGTACGTAACGAACACCAGAGAAAGAGTGTACTCTGTACTCAGTTGGTTTATCATTCGTACGAACGAAAATTAGCATATAAAATCAATTTATTATCGAAGAAATTGTCCTTGATTTATAATATCAAGTAGATTACGTTACCTATGCGCGCAAATATCGAAACGAACGAAATTAAATGGCATGGCATGAGATCACTGCGATGCGAAACAACATCGTTACAATTGTTGGCGAATTTCTTTTCAATTGCACATTGTAATAAATGCGAATACTGAAATTGATCAACTTTTGAGAGAGACACACAGAGAGAAAAGCGATTTAACAAAATAATGGGGCACGCCATTGCCATTGCAATTTGCGTATCTGCAATTTGCAATCGCAAACATTGAGGCGGCGGCGGCTGTGACGGTGACGGCGAGCAATCCAATGGAATTTACAAATAAAGAACGTAAATTATCTACATGAAAATTCCAATTTCGCATAATCACGATCGAAAGATTTACAATGCATTTCGCTTCATTCAGGCCAACAATTTAAAATGAAATGCCAACAAAGAAAACATTTCCATTTCGAGAACCAGTTCCAGTGGGAGCGAAAGAGAGGGAAAATCAATGTTAACAATCTATTTTTGTGACGCATCCAATTTCTCTTATTTAAATCACTATAAATCGACTCAGGTCTTTTCATTGCTCTCGCATTTTTCTCTTCTGTCGCCTTCAAACTCTGTCTGTCTGTGTCTCGCATAATATCCACTTACCACAAAAGTTCTTATCCTTTTCGATTCATTTTTCATTTCCATTGCAGTTTTATCGCTCGCCATTTCAATGATATTTTCATTGTGAAGCAGACAATGCTTGCAGTGCATTTGCTATTCGAATATACCATTCAGCCGCATTTATTTCGCTGTCGGCACAAACGCCTTCTCATCCCATTGCAAACTAGTTTTCACTTCAATTATTTTTGACGCCGTCATTTTTTTACATCCATCAAATTTGATTATGACACATAATGTCCACTTAAAGTGAAAATATTGATGGATGCACAATAAAAGACAATTTTCGAGTGTTGATAGATTGGAATTTGGATGGATAGAAATTCAAGTGTTCATGATCAGCTAGTTGGTGACTCACAAAAACTGTAGAGCAATTCATTTAATCTGATGCGGAGTTTGTTTTCTGTCTCACTTTATTATTGAATGTCATTTAGGAAATAATTTGAACATAGTTCAGCTTAAATCAGTCATGTCAAGCGGTTAAATTTAGTCCATGGCCAATGATAATAAATGAAACTGAATTGTTTTTTTTGTAGAGCTTCAAATGGAAATTGGTTTTCATTGGAACAGAAAAATATTGACATACGGTTTCTGCTGTGGAAGATGACTTTACTCTTTCGCAAACAATTCCATACATTCCGAAGTAATTTTTTTTTGCTGGAATGGTCTACTTTTAACGTAATGAGTTTTCCCGTGAATTTGATCCACCATAACTTTATAATGAATTGAATCCAGTGGAAAGGCATTGCTAGTACTGTGATCGAGATGGAAATAGCGTAAAACTCACTATTGAATGTGAAATAGAATATGCTACCGTTGGAATTTTCATAGGTAAGCTAATATTTCACAATTTACTCGAAGCTATCTCTATCTACTTTTATTTTTCAACCGGAAGAGCTGGTTGATGTTGGGCAATGATATTTCAACCATGTTATATTCTTCAAGAAATTACTTTTCAAATAGCTACATAATACCGCAGCAATGTAAGCGTAACATAGTTTTATCTTAGTTGGTCGGAATTATGACTCATTGAACTATACAACCCCTTGTATGTGGCATCGAAAGTTGAGATCGATAAAAGTCAGAAGTTTTACGCAGTAATTCAATTCAGCATACTAGTTATGAAATCATATATCATATAAATATACATAAAATGTCAGAATCGCTATATATCTCTCGTAATGCGAAGGAAGAAAATTCAATGAGATTGCGTAATTCAATTCCTTCAACCATTTGCGCCATTTTTCCGTTCGAATTAGAGGAAGGAGCGCTTGAGTTTTTGCGTAGAAACATAATGCTTTTTTATAAATTCTATATTCTTTATTCTCATGAAAATTTCAAACTCCCTTTCAATGCATTGGGATTAACCGTTCGGATTTTTATGTGAGAGATTCAAAGAAACAAAATGTAACAAAAAAAATACATCACCATTCAACTGAATGGGAGTTTGAAAAAAAAAAATATTTTCGCTCCACTAGTAGAATCACCCACTGAGGCTGCGGCTCTTCTTCGTTATTTCTATTGCTTTCTCTCTCCCTCCTTCACTCTTGTTCTGTTTAAATATTGGTGAATGTGTTCATTCAAATAAAGTGATCGAATTGGAAGGCGAAAGAACGGATATAAAGCATCCATTTGCATGAGATGATGGTTTTTATATTTGTATGTTTGTGAATCAATCAGCCAGCCCATAACAGAATTTCTGCTTAAATCGAACGATCGAATAGCGATGCGCACGCGTCCAACATTCAACAGCAAAAATTCATTCAATATAAAAATATATTTCAATCGAATGTTTGCAACCGTTTTTTTTTTCCTCTCAACCCAGCCTGTGTGAATGCAACAGTGGATAGCTTCGTATACTGATACATGTATTTGATTGGAACTCGGTTGACCGAAGCGCCATCTAAAGAACCGATGGCAAGTTCGTGATGTCTGTATGTTATACTTCAGTATGACGTTTGACAGAACGGAGAGTTTACTTGATTGTATTGTCATTAGCCTTAGATTATTTAGGTGGTGTTTGCTTAGGGGAATATCACGAAAAAAATACTATAGAATTTCTATTGATTTTTTACATTTTTTTCAAATTAATTTCAATAATAATACATTTTGCGAGATATCTGAGAGTATTTCAGATATACCGCGGTATTGCGGTCTCAAAGTATTGTCAGCGCCACAATGACAACCATTTTGACTGCACGACAATGAAAATTATAGTGAAAAAATACATTTTGTTAGTGACATTTTGCATAGTGAATCGTAAATGAAAATCTAATCGATTCGAGTTGCTTTTAAAGACCTGAAATTATCTC
>NW_022595244.1:21177459-21178906 GCF_009176505.1 Sitodiplosis mosellana
TTCTCTGTTCGCTTGATGTGGGAGAGTGTATTTTTCAACTTAGTTTAAGTAGGAGATTTGTATTCATCTGAATGGCGAATGAAATGAATGCCATTGCCATAATAATACATATAATGACACATACGATGCGGTTGAGCTTGGGCATTACGTTCGGAACAGAAGCTAAACAAACGTCGAAAGGCTTTGGCATAACATGCCATACACAGGCTAGCAGGCAGGCATACATACACATACGTCGCACACAGAATGCTGAATGAGAAAGCACAACAAAAGAAAAGCGTATTATATGTGCACAATATGTATCTGTTCTGGTTGTGTTTGATTCGTTCATTCGTTCGTACATTGGTTGGTTCTCTTTTTTTTTCTCTTCTTTTCATTTTCCACCATAGCACGGTTTGATATGAATGGTAACATTATGTGTTTTTCCCCTTGTGAATTTCATTATAATAGCATTTTCAGCCCACCACATCATGTTTGGGACGAGCTTATGCGTATTATGGCGAAAAGTGTAAATTGCTGCTGTAGCTGCTTTCCCATTGTATATCACAAAGTGAGCAATTCTTTGCAGCACTGGCTCCTTCTGTTCGAATATAATCGATATAAAGACCAGCATGCATTCGCCATACATGCGAGAACCTTGAGGCGATACCCAATAGAGAGTGTGAGAGAAAGAAAAAAGCACACACGTATGAGCACGACGTGCCGCATCGTATAAGTATTGAAGAAAACGATGTTTATGCTGAAAATATTTGCCTAAGCTTACCAATGTGACCGTTGATTCTCGTAATTTGCCAATGCCCAACGGTAAACACACACACAGACACCAAAAAATTATTCGATAATGGGTCGTACCTTATACGATTATCGAATTGTATTTTTTTTTTCCGTTGTTCCTCATCTGGAGCGATGCATTATCCGATTTCAGAGATAACACTAACTGTGGCATCATCATTTGGACTACTTAAAATGATACGCATCGCACCAAAACAGCAGAGAGAAAAAAAACAGCAAACGCCTTTATTCACGTGTAGAAAAAGTGTAAAAGGAGTTTGAGAGCATCAGTAACGCAAATTGAAGCGCCGAACAAAAAGCTAATTTCTTAAAAACAAACCACCTGATACTCTCTCTCTCTCTCTCTCTCTCTCTCTCAACCGCAGTTCGTATTCGCATTCAGGAGAGAAAAAAGAGCACAGAAAGCCATAATTTCATTTATTTTTCGTCGGCAAATTATGAATACATTAGATGGCACCCTCTCCTGCCTCACAAAAAAGTAGAACGTACAAGATAATCCACACAGATAGCTTCACCGCCGTTTTCATCAGCGTTTTTATCACGTTCGAATCATGTGTACAAATTGATGCCGTTAAAAAATTTACTATCGATACATGATTCGGGTGGATTTTCGGGCGTGTTGCAAAGAAAAGCTTTGCCTGGACTGTTTTTTTTT
>NW_022595244.1:21178916-21308993 GCF_009176505.1 Sitodiplosis mosellana
CATCATGGATCAAAGTGCCGCAGTAAATTTACAAATTGAAAAATGGCTAGAATTTTATTGCCAAAACTAGCGGCAGACATCATTCAGTGCACACCAACCAACCATCTCTTGCATATTGATTTTTTCGCTCTATGAAATGGACAAGAGGGAAAGAGAGAGGCAGAGAGAGAGAGAGAGAGAGAATGAAACACGAATATAGAACAAACTAGACCATTGAATGACTTGGCACATTCACTCTGTGCTTGTGTGCTAGTGTTCGCCTGCCAACGACTACTGAATTATATTATTGGAAAAGTTGCAAATTAAATAGAAGATAATCCAAAAGGTCGACCACTTGAAAGCCACTTATGTCTAAAATACATGACATTCCTGTGACCAATTTCACCATTTGACGCAACACAAAGGCGTTTGATTCACGAGACATCACGGCCTATTGCATAGCGACTCTCTTCTGACTTAATTTCCACTTGAACGCAACATTTTCGGTGTCGCCCTGATTCAGCACACTTTCGTGGGTGGCAATAACGTGTGTTTTTATCAGCTCTTATCGAAAATGAAATGCTTTATACGCCAAACGCACTCTCACTATCCCTCTCTCACACTTACTACTTTTCTCTCTGCCTTTCATTCTTCTTTCTTTCGCCACCCATGTGATACTGGACATGCTTTCGGTGTCAAACGTTGTACACAAACAACTTTGGCCATTATCTATTGCCAACGCCAATGTGCGCGACGCCGGTCGGTGTGTGCGTGTGCGTGTGTGTGATTCGCATGTTATTTTAGAAATCTATGCAGATTTTTGCGAGCTTTTTGGGTCATTCTTGTTTCACACTTTGCCTCTATGCGACACATCACTATTCCGTTTTTGGTGCCCCTTTTTTGCTCTGACAACCGAATCAAATTAATTTTCTATGGTAGAAATCCTATTCGGAATTCAAACACGAAAATATTTACATTTGAAATGTTTGTCACACGCAAAACCGCCGTCCACACACCCGCACTATTGCGGATTTTGTGGAAAATACACGACCGTTTGACATTGAACGAGCTGCTTCAACCGAGCTACATCAATTGGACGAAAATACCACTGTTTGAACCAAAAATGTTTAAAATCATTTGCTACACTGGATGCAAACAAACAGAGTTGTCTTGTTATTTTGTTGTCTTTCTCGTGATTTTCATTCTCAACCGATTTATCAAGAGGATATCGAAGAAGTTGAATGACGTTTTTCTCCACATTTTGATTATAGAGTAAACAAATATTCATCTCATCCTCTGTCGGTCGTGTTCTTCAATTCGGATGATGAAAATGGTACATTTGTTTAAAATAGAACTTTCTCGTAAATATTTCAATATTTACTGTATATTTGGTTTTCGAGAAGTAGTTTGAATGAAGTTTCCCTTTCTGCTCTCTCTCTCTCTCTCTCTCTCTCTCTCTCTCTCTCTCTCTCTTTCTCGCTCTCCATCTTTTGTGCATATTTGATTGAGCACACGAAATCGCTACCGAATAGTGTGTTGCCCGCAGCTGTATCTCAATATTCTGTTTATACAATCTGCTATCAAATTGAAAATAAACAACTCTCTCCCAAAAACCACTGCATTCAAATCGAATACATAATATGATGAACGCTTCCGTAATCCATATTTGTGATGCGAATATTTCGATATGCCACCATTTACAGTTGTCAAAATCCAATATTTGTCTGAACAAAGATACAGAGACTTGCACAATCAGACAGAGACAGAGCGATGAGATCACTTTTATTTGATTTCACTGGCCAATTTGGATGTGTCTTCGTTGCGTTCGCTGTCTGGGTATGCTATCAAAGAGATGTGCATGTGACATGTGATGAGACGAAATGCAAGACTCGATCAAACCGCTTGGATTGCACTGTTTATTCTTTCAATTTGGTTTGGCTAATGTGGTTCTGTGTGATTTATTTGCTGTTTATTGCTTTTCATTCAACGGTTTTTATTGCTCAAATAGCCTTCCAGTCACTAACAGATGTTATTGATGACCTCGACCGGGGCAAAAATGTCACAGGAACTTCAGAACAGCATTTTATCTTCAATACTTCAATTAAAGTGCTTGTTGGATTCAATCAAATGCTTCAAATGATTTTCGTTCAATAACCGCAAACTTTGTATTTTATCCACTAAATTTGAAACAACCATTTTTGTGGCGTTGTAAAAGTTACAATCAGCATTTTTCTTTATTAAACGCCAGAAGTTCATTCGCACTTGAGCATAACTTGGAAGAAAATTAATATTTCACTCATCGTTGAACTTTATTTGATTGTAACGAAATTTGTGCATCTTTTCCTGCTTTTTGTGCGAGCGAGAGTGTGTCAAAAACTTTTCGAATGCGAGTTTCCAGGAAGAGTTAGTGAGAAAAGGAGAGCGATGAAAACTTTGGCTAAATTACATGATTACCAGAACGGATGTAAGTAAGTGAAACTGCAAGTGAATTCAACTTGTAATCATTTGCATAGAGTCAATGAGAGAGAGAGAGAGAGAGAGTGATTCTGTTGCGAATCGAATTAGCATCGTAATAAAACAGATTAAAACTTAAGAAGACATCTAAAAGCGAATTTGCATATGAAACAAAAACTTGAATATGAAATACACGCGAACCAAATCGCTTGTGTTCTAATTTTTCCTTTTTTCTTTGCGGCGTGTTGCTTTCGGCTGTGCGTATCGTGTAACACGGAAAACATTCAAGCATATAAAGAGCTGACACTTCGCCGACGTGTTAAATCATACGAAAAATCTTAAACACTTTTTTACCGCGAGTTGTGAGAACATGGATTTTGCATGCATGAGTCAAGGCATTTCGGTTAGAAGAGCACGCAACAGTCACGCTAACATGGAATCGCGGAGCAAGGGGACGAAGAGTGAAAAGGGGAAAAAATTCCATATTATTGTACCGACACAAGCCACTTTTGTTCCAACAATATTCAGCAATTACGCATTGCGAATGCATTAACCTACGTAACAAATAGAACGTGGTGTGGTGCGTATTTTTCGGAAAATAAAATACGCCTATTAATCATCTGACGAAGAGTCGAGAGCATGTTGAGCACTCGTAGATGCTTCGGCACTGCCATTTGATATGCCAGATGCTGTGACATATGGAAGTAGCGCACTGCTACTGCTGCCATCGTTCTGATATTTGTTCATGTTTCATAATAATAAACAATATTAATGTTTTACATTTGAGCTCTTGTTCATGCGTGTTCTACGTAACGTACCACCACGCACTTGAACAAAGCAAATTCAGATTTTTACGATTATACACGCACATATGCACAGTAAAACAGCAATCGGTAGGCACGCAATTGGAATTTTAATGGCTTTTTCTCTAAATAACTCATAAATATAAGGCAAAGCTGGTCAAAAACATCGACGAATTGAAAGAGGTCTTCATGAATAATCATTTTAATTTAAACATCGTTCATTTTTGTCTGCGTTTTTTTTTCTTCCTTCCGCTCTAGCACTCAATTCCAAATATCGGCTATAATCCTTTGTGGTCTAGAGACTTGAACAAATGTTTGCCAAGGATTATAACTCTTGGACAGCATCCACTTTAAGTTTGTGTCTTATTTGAAAATATTTTGACCGAGATGTGTTGATTTAAAGCCATATATGAATGTGCGAGAATGAAAACGCAACTTCTATTCACAACACATATAAGTGAAACAAAAATAAAAAATTTATTGAAATGAAACAACACAATCGCATTTTTTCAAAGTGTAACAACAAAAAAGATTTTTTTAAAGTGTAACATCGGTATGTCGTAAGTGTAACAACATACCGATTCAATCGATTGAAATTCGATTGTGTTGTTTCATTTCAATAAATTTTTTATTTTTGTTTCACTTATATGTGTTGTGAATAGAAGTTGCGTTTTCATTCTCGGACATTCATATAGGCTATGATTCTATTCTATATTGGTCGTAAGCATGACTTTCAACTTTCACTTTAAATTGCATGCCCAATTTTTGAGTCTATTAGAAAAGACTTAAGCTTGAGTGCCGACAAAGAAACCGTATGTACGCTCTCAAATTGAAAGTTTCAATAGACTTACTTGCTTAGCACAATATTGTACCGGATTGTAAAATGTGTAAGCAGCTTGTTTTGAGGTGATGTCTGGAGCATGTTATTTTGGTTTCTGATTCGCAGCTACAGCTCATGTCACACTGGTTTTCAATTTATTCTGGAAATAAGCTCCGACACCCGACATCATCATTATAGAGCGTGGCATTACAACTTAAAGTGTCGTTTTTAATAACTTTGCATCAAAACCATGGGACATCATAAGTTTCACACACACCCACATACACACATGTACCATCAATTCTCAGGCATTTTTGGCTGCTTTCGAACGCTAACTGTAAAATTACTCTCATAATTAATTAGTTTATGCTTCCCGTCGTACGTACGATCCAATGAGATTGAGCGACGAGTTGCTGTCATTAAAACCTCCGAGGATACGCTTTTTCAATTTAGTTGCGGGAAATTTCAATTTCATTCATATCTTACACCACAACCAGACAATGCCACCGCTGTGCTTCTTTGTGTTTGAAAAATACAGTCTTTAAAAATTGTCATCAGTCAGATGAGCGCGCTACGAAAAACTGCACATATCTGCTTTATATTTATCATTTTCTGGATTTCCTCATAAAAAATGTGTGCATAACTTTTTTTTCTGGGTATTAATCCAAGCCCGTTTTTTCCATCATAGCTTTAATTTAAAACAGAAAAAATATACAAACAATTCGCTTGAGTTTTCACTTTGCGAATAAAATAATATCTCTGGAATTATTTTTTAACGAAAAAATCTTGCAAATGAAATGGTAAAATAATATCCATAAAAACCCGCTTACGCCACTGGCGCTTACTTTGTGGAATCATATGATTACATTTGAAAAGAAACGTTCGTACTCAAAATGTGGATGTCGCATTGCATATACGCTCAATGAAAACAATGGAATAAACAAATGTTGGAAAAAGAAAACAAAACAAATGCACACCACGCACACGTTTGTTCAACCGAAAACTTTGAAAACTTTGAAAAGCTCATAAAACATTTGCGTTTGCATATTTTCGCATTGTTGAATGTTTGATCATCATTTATAGAAAGGTTGAAGTTAAAATTATGAGTCAATAATAATGAAATCACAGGCTAATCATGTGCAAAGTGTATACTTCTACATACAAAATTCAATAAAATGATCCGATTTGCATGAAAATGATGGCACAAATTGGGAGACAGAAATATATGTACATAAATACACTCAAAACATTCATTACACATTTTCCCATAGCAACCATTATGAAGATTTATTTCACGTCGCATGAAATTGTCTTTTGGCCAAAGAGTCAATGTGTATGTATAAAAAATGCAATAAAATGGAGCGTTTCTCTTGTTATACAAAAGAAGCAATCTCATTTGGCTTTGCATGTGAACGACATTGTTGCCCGTACTATAGATGCATATGGTCGATTTGATGTTGTTGGCCTTGAACGATCAAAATTCCAAGTCATAAAGTGTGAGCCGAAGTTGAAAATCGGAATCCTCTCCAAAGTAATAATCAATTCATTGAATAAGTGCCATCATTTCATGCGACAGACAGTGTGAATCTGCTATACCATTCTTTGTGCAAACAAATGAAGAAAACCGAGTGGATGACTTATTGGAAAAGTTTTCGTTTGAATTTTGAGATGTGTCTGAATCGACAATGCGACACGGACACGCTTTTGCCCCCCCCCCCTCTCTCTCTCTTTCTTTCTCTATCGGTTTGGTTTGGTGTATGCGTATGTGTGTGTGTGTGTCGCCAAAACTTTAGCAATGACTTAGCTATCATTTGACATTCACATTCACATTTATATTCGCATCGATTTTCTCCCGAACAAAAGCTTTTAACAGCAGGCACTTTGCCTGGGATGCCATTTACTTTGTCGCTGTCATTCGCATTTTATGAATATCAATTTAATTATGAATATTTAGACACTTTCGCTTTTGCCCGAAAAATTGTTTCCCCAAATGATCTGATACGGCAGATGAGCGTGGCCCATAAGCTCTCTTTCTCATTCTATCAACCCAGTGCGGCACTAATTTTCGATTCGACTGAAATTCAGCAACAAGCACTGTTTAAAATAAATTATGAATAGGCCCCGTGTTTATGTGTTGATTTTCAATTTTCCTTCTGCCTTCAGTTCGTCGTACAGTGATTATTTGTTTGCGTATGTTATATATAGATATATCTCAAACTCTCTTGTTCTTTTTCACTCATTCTCTGCCTCGTTGCCCCTTGTCGTTGTCTATTTTTCCGTTCCCCAGCACGTCACTCGGCACTCTCGATGATAATTTTGCATGAAGTGTGATTGCGTGCGTTTGATGAAGAACATTTTGTATTCGCTTGTAAATTGATGCTTTAAAAAAGGCTAATTAAATCGCTGACATGATTTCAAGTTGACGACAAACGCTTTCATTTTTTTTCAGCAATTCCATCGCAGGAAATGCGGTTCGAAATATAATTTCAGCAGAGAGTCTATTTTAAATTGGTGACGCAGTCATAAAGTGCTCCCTTCATCGCCCTTCTTCCCTTCTCTCTTTGCCGAATCCACTTTCGTTCTCGTTCTGTCGATAGTGACAACTCTGATCTCTCTCTCTCTCTCTCTCTCTTTCTCTCTGGTTGCTGGCGCCGAAAAAAGGGATAGAATTCGAGTCACCTGTATGAAGGTTGTTGTGAATGCGATGACAATGAAAGGTATACATGGATCTAGAGCACGTATTCACTTATATTTATGATTCAATTTAAATTCCAACTCAAATCATAATTCATGACGAAGCCGAAATTTCCTTAAACTCTCATTGAACCCTTGTACTACTCCTCCAAAATTGCGTCGAACTCTCAAGATATTGATTCTGTTGCCATTGCCACTTCTTCTTCGTCTTCTTTCTCTTCTTTTTTTTGTAGAGTGGCAACATTTCACCCAGGTCAGACCAAGTCTCGAAGGCTATTTCATATTTCACTTTGGTCCGACATTCTCCCGTTGTATGCAGCCTCCATTATTATGAATCCATATCATATTTTTTCAACAATATCGACTCGACTTTGGCGATGGAAATTTGCTCAAGCAATTGAGTAATAGAGATCACTACATATAAATGTATATAGTGAAACATTTTCTTCGGCATTCAACTTTGAATTATGTTTGAAGTTTCTCTCCATGTTTGACAAATTTTTTTTCGTTCGTTTGCCGTTACATCCTTTTCCATTTATGATGTCTAGCTGCTTCTTGCGTTCCGTTACCATCACCTTAAATACTATCGATTGTAATCACATTTTCCCCGTTCGATTCTTGTCTGCACAGAAATGTGCGGGTGTGTGAGTGTGCGCGAACTGGGGCGCACTTCTCTGTCGAATACTCACTAAATCGAAATCATTTGATTTATGACCACTTTTCTATTGAATCTTTTCTCTCCCTCTCTATTCTCCTTTGGACGTCTTTTTTCGGCGTAAAATGTGTGCATTACCTACGATATGATTATTTCATGGAGCTTCTTTTTTTTGGCGCACGATTTTCACATTTCCTGCTTTTATTGAGAGAACTCAGCCAAGAACGAGGCGTTGAATGTGTGTATTGGAATAATAGCGTACAACATGCAAATGGATTGTTATTTATAGTCGACAGTCGACCCAATGCGGAAAGTTTTTTTTCCGTCTCATTTTTTTTATGCCGCCGTTATTTCGACATTTTTAGCTCTATTCTCACGCAGATTTATGAATATATATGCAATATATGCGAATATTTTTGTACGCGATAAAAATCGAACAGTTTGATTTGTACAATCAGCAGAAAAAATGAATCAGAGATAGAGATATGGTGTGCAAGAGAGGCGATAGAGGCGAGAACATGGATGGGACATGTAAATTTATGTACATATTCACTCAACGAACGCAATTCGATACGCAAAACTACAACATCGCATGAAATATGTCATGTTTGCAATCCTGTTTTCAATTATTTTATCGTGTTTCGTTGGCCTTTTAGAAGCCACAATTTGTTTGTTAACGAGTTTTTATTGTTGTTTTTGTTATAAAAATCGGAAGAACAACACAAAAACAGAGCAAAACAGAGAAGGAAAAAAATGGTGGAAAAAAGAGACATCAGCAATTATTTTTGGCTTTCGACAGCGAATATGGTATACTGTGCGTTCTCTTAATTAACAAATGAATGGTATCATATTTTAATATGGATTTCGAGCTTTCGCCTTGTGCGGCTTGTGTATGCGAGTGTGAGTGTGTTGTGTGTGCTGAAGGTCGGCCTAGATTAATTTTTTTTGTTATGCGTGAATTGTCTCATTCCACCCCGAATGGCTGCTGGCATTTTTGAAGGGGTCTCATTTCCATTTTGTCGCGAAAAAGATTGATGGTTTTTCTTCATGGACGAATTAGATCCAGAGAGAGACTTTCTTCACATTGCCTGTAGTAATGCTGAACTGAATGAAACATTTTCATTGTTGCCATTGTTGCCTTCGTTCTATATATTTTTTATGATCCGTATTTCTCGCTCTCTCGTTCCGATTTCACCACATTTATTCCGGTCGAATTGTTTACTTTTACCGCTTGTGTCTGTCGCAAATGGAACAATTAAACCCCAAATTAGTTGGCAACAAATTTAGCGTGATTTTGTGCTGCAAAATACATTTTGTCCGCATCATAAATGCCAGCAACATTTACTTTTTAAAATCAATTTAAAAATCAAACAATCAATAAAAACCACTCGGAAAACAGAGTTGGATCGTTCGAATCAGCACCTTTTTTCGCACAACATTTTTTTTCTCTCTCTCTCTCTCTTTCCACAATGGATTCAATGGAAAAAAGCGTTGTGTTTATCGATTTTTACTGCGAGATTCAGTGTCGCAGTATGTTAACGAAGTTAAAATTGCTAATTTTTTTTTCTAAGGTTTCAAGTGGTGAAAGGGTTCAACTGTCAATAAAAATAAATTGGAAAAGAGGTAAAATTATGTAAAATTTAATAAAATAAAAATTTATTCCAGCTAGAACATCAATTCAGATCAAATTTATGGGAGAGTTGTCGAACGGTGAATTTGAGTTTTTACAAGTTTGAAGGGTGAGTGTTTTTTTTTTGTTCTGTTCATGGTTCTGTTGGTAATCAGTTTATTCTGCCAAAAATTGGTGAAATCCACGAAAAACGTTTCATTTACCGGAATACAATAAAAACGAGCAAATTAATTTAATTTCCATGGTTTCGTGAATTTTTCTTTAATTAGCAATGACATGAATAGGAAAAAAGCGTACCACACGAAAAAAGCACCTTGGCAAATGGGTTTTTGTTTTCGTAAATGGGGTTACACACCGACCAAATATGATGTTTAATCGAGTTTTATGCATGTTTAAAAGGTTCACTTGTTTATGTTGTACACACACATGATGACATTTTATTCGGCGTGTCCTGCGACAATTTAATTGAATGCTACACACACACACGGACGGTGTCCATAGACTGGACACACAAATTCAATTGCCTTTGCGTTTCTAACCATTGCATTTGGCCATGGTGCAGTGTACAGTGGAGCATATTTTTCTCATGTAATTAATAGATGAACCAATTTACTGAAACTTATTGATGTTATATTCGTCGACAGTTGGCGTCCACCATTATTCGTTCGCCTGAAATCTCCTAACCGGTCATAAGTCAAGCCAACAATGTTCGAGCTCAATTTCACGTTAATTAAATACACGCGCACGTGCATTACTCCGTCGAAATCTTGGACGGCGAATTCATTTTTACGACATTTTCAACATCGCTTGTTGTTTATGTGCGACAATAAATGGTGGACGGATCAATTCATCAGGTTTGGCATTGGATCGCTGCTGCGTGCCAAACCGCCCGATACAGGCGAAATGAAAAGAGAAACGGGCTCCACATTGGATGCTTATGCATATCTAATCCGCTCGACATAAAAGAGGTGATCTTAAGCCGTTAATTTACAACGATGCCAAACACAAGTATCGCTTTGCATGAAGCATTTCTACAAATAAAAGAAGCAATGAGAGCCATAAAGAAGACGCGATAATAGCTACAAAGTCAATAATTACGTATTTGAAATTAAAATTAATGTTGTCTGTCTGGCAGCATTGTATTTTCAGCATCTTGCCATTTCAACTGAGCTCAACTCATTTGCCGCAGCGTGCGGAGCTTGAGAACACAAACACGCGCGCTAGAACGCTTCGTCAAGAATATGCTCGCTGTCACTTTTTGTTATTGTAAAAAATTTTCCCCTAATTACATTTGCAACGGAATCTTTTATTTTTTCCAATTAAGTAATGAAATATGAGCTTCTGATGAGATTCATTTTACACACTTAACACCGTTTCTTCACTTTATATTGCTTTCGTTCAACCCCATCCACATGCCTGCCGTTGCCGCTGCTTCACTCCTGCTCGGTTGGCACATTTGTTCCAAATATATATATATGCATGCTTAGCCCAGAATTCTTGCTTACATATTTCCGTTAGACACTGTCTATTTTATGACTCTGAAGTGAACACCAATGAAAAACAGACGATGGCGCTCTCAATCCGCATTGACGATGTTAAAAATGCTCGAAATGTTTAAAATGCTATTGCCTAGATGGTTTGCAATAAAAAGCAGTCTCATAACCGAGGTGAATGGGATGTTGCTTCGCACCGATGCTTCAATAGAAAACTGCTTATATTTTGCCTGTTATTTTAAAACGCTTACAATTGTATACATTCAGGCCATTCCGAACTTGATGCCGTTCATTTTAATTAAATTGGTCCATTGTAAGGCACACGTACACCAGTCCCAACTGGACATAAAGGAAACAGCGACGGCATTATTGCTGGCAATTGAATTGTTTTTTAATACCCTTCGTTCGGTAGTAATATCGCTAATCGTTATTTAATATGTTTCCATTCGACCAAAAAGGGTTCCATTTGTGGGCAAACTATTTATACGCAATCATTATGTAACACAATGTTATGTAATGATCTCAATTTTTCTTTTTACCCTGTGAAACTTTTTATGGCTTTTTTTCTATTTTCGAAAAGAGAATCAAACCTCCCAAAGGGCTATATTCCAAGAGAAAGTGCTGAAGTTGTATAATTGAAAGAAAAAAGGCATGTGGACAAAGACACTGTTCCCTTTTTGAGTTGTTGTCAACCTGGAGTTGCATTTAACGAAATCAGCACTTTTTCCGCGGGAAACCCGTGATGGATTAAACACTATGTTGCCTTTGGACAAGCGACTTGCATTTATTCAATCTAAATGCCGCTCTTTTTTCTGCCATAAAAAAAGTGTCTTATCGGTCGGCGGAAGTTTGTGTGGCAACTTGATACGGAAAATAAGATAGATGACTTTGTGTTGAAATAAGTGTAGGCGTCATGCTGAAACCTATTATCATTGCCGCAACAAATTCTTTAACGAGATAAAGAAGAATGGAGAGATGGAAAGTGAGGGAAAAAAGAAGGAATCAAATAGCCACACAACGTCATCATACTCACTCGAACTTTGTGCCGTTTGTTGTTCTTTCGCTCTCGATTATTGGATGAAGATTTTTTTTATCTGCTGGCGTTTTATCTGCTGCACAAGTTTGAATCGAAACGTCGGGGCCGAAAACAAAACCACAAAAATCATTGGAGCATTTAATAATTAGATAAGTGAAGCAGAAAACGATTTGCATGGGAAATGAATCGGTTTTTGTTCAAACGCGCACGTCGCGCTATTTAACCGATGAATATACGTACATTCAATAGATGTTAGCTATTTTCCTTCTGGCCATGGAAAACTTTGCTAAAGTAAATAAACAATGGCAAAACCATACATTAATATAACATTAAGCATCAAAAGGCGGTCGCCATCGCCGTAGCCGCACAATGAAGAACGTTCGACAGAACTTTTTTTTAAAGGAGAAAAAAAAATAGAAACTTCCATTTTCCAACACAAAAGGCAATTCGAAAAGACGGAAAAGTTTTTTTTTATTCTTTCTTCCAGTCATTTTCTTGCCTAGTGTTCTCCTTTGAATTCCGTTAAATTAGTTCATTCAGATGCAAAGCCAGCAGCAAATGTCCATTATTCAGAAGAAGTCATTTTGTTGAATTGTTCCCAGAAATCAAATGAATAAAGTTTGGATGCGATTCAGTGCCATGCACGACAACAACAACAATACAATGGTGGTTGTCTGTGTAACAGCGATTATTATGGCATTTTAACTAAATCCAAAAACGAGAAAAAAAAAAGAAAAATAGAAGAAATTTTTTGCGACATTGTGTTCTCTTTCACTTGAGGGCGAAAGGATCCCACTTGATTTTCGTCATTAACACACTACTCGGTCGCTGTGTGTGAGAGATGAGTGTACTGTGTATAATTTGCCACGTGCTCATGGTGCAGCTGGATGACTCGCAACAGCAGTTCATTGACTGAAAAACTTTGTCAAGTCGTTTGTTTTTCGCATGAAAACGGTACTCTCTCTCTCTCTCTCTCTCTCTCTCTCTCTCTCGCTCTCTCTCTCTCTCTCTCTTTCTCTCTCTCTTCCTCTCTTAGCCTTTGGAGACAATATTCAACCGCAATATTTCACAAAATGAAAAACGATCCAAAGATTATAAAGTTTCATTCATGAATTTCCATTGGCTAAATTATATGCATACAAAGCCGAAAAATTGAACCTCTTTTCACTTCTCAATGAGCATGATTCTCGGTCGCGAAAACTGTGTGTTTCGGTTAATTTAGTGCAGTTTTTGAATAGATTTTGCGCTTAACTTGATTCCAAGCCAGATGTTGGTGGGAAAAAATGCATTTGGTTTCGGTGCGCGACCGATAAAATCGAACGCTTTGTCTTACCTAATCGGAGCGTCTCTGTTCATCATTTATTCAAGTACTGATATATAATTTGTGTGCCCAATTTTGGATTTGGATCAATATATCATAAATATAATCCGCACGCTCATTCACTTCATATTCACTTAATTACGTGATGATTCAAAATGTATACTGTGTAAATTCTACAATTTGTGCTAATGCGCTTAAATAAAGCCGTGAATTTTGCTGCTGGGAACGAGTTCGCCAATATTCACTAAACGAGCATTTTCGGGGGAGCATTTGCTCTCGATGAATATTTGACCAAACTAATTTGTGCTGCACAAACTAATATTGAGGAACAGTGTTTTGCGAATGTGCCTTGCAGCCAATCATTTGAACGGGCTAATCTGCGCTTCTTTCGGTGCACATTGTTCGCATCCAATTTTCCTACATTCGTTTGTTTTGTTCGTTCTTTCTTACACTTCGATGGAAAACAAAAGACCCAATGTCTGCTTCACTGCCAATGCGTTCATTGTAGCCAGTGTTGCTTTTTCACATTTCCATCTATGATAACTATTATTTTCGCATAGGTATATGCACGGACGTATTGAGCTTCATTCCCCGTTGTTCGCTCAACGCTTAATGCTATGCGAAAACACTAATTAAAAATGGAATAAGATGAAAAATCAGCATCCATAGAAATTTTTGGTATGAAGCGCCACGTACCGCTTCCGAAATCGAAAAGTCAAAAATAGAAAACCAAATGCACCGAAATCGCACTGGGAAAATGAAGAATTATGGTGAGCTGCAAATCCGCAATACTTTTGAGTGTATGAGTCTCATTTGGAGGTTTCTCACTCTCTAGCTTTTTTTTTTCGTTTCCGTTGTTATTTTGCAAGTGAGCTTTTCTGCTCTATGTGCTGTGTATGTGTGTGAGTTTGTGCGTGGTATGGGAAAATCGATGCACTAAAAATGGGTAACCAAAAGTATCAAAGTGATACAGATATATATGTATATATGATTTCAGAACCTTTCTTGCAGGCAAATTTAGAACCTATTTGATAACATTGGAAATAAACGTAGAGTTATTTAAGCATAATGGAACGAAATTCTTTATTCCACACATAGTTGGGTTTTCTGTTTTGCAAACAATGAAAAAAAAAAAAACGTTCTCGAAACAATATTCAATGCGGACGGAACGGTGATGTCGGGCACAAGACGTGAATCGAACAATAGCGCGTGAAAATCGGAAACGTGGCGGCGACAACTATAGTGAAATTACGCTGGAACATAACTAAATTAAAAGTTATGCGGAATGTTTTCTTGCTTGGTTTTGAATCGGTTTCGGGAAATATGGAATTGCACCCCAAACGCATAACAAAATGAAAATGGCAACGAAACTTTTCCATCTGTTGGCAATTTTCTAGCATGCAGCAAAAGTTTTCCAAACAAAAGTGGGAATGAATGCACGCAGAGATAGAGAGAGAGAGAGAGAGAGAGAGAGAGAGAGTGCCATTTATTTATGCGTATGCAAATGAAATGGTGCTGTGGTAAGCGAAACGAACAAAATATGCGCGCATTCAATATGCACACGATTGTGACACGGGAGTGAATGAAATGTTCCAATGCCAACAACCTCTGAATTAGTGAGGAAAAACCGCCGCTTTGCGATTTCCACAGCGTTTAATAAATGTGCTTGTGCCAAATGGAAATCATTTAAAATCCATTTTGCGACAAATGCACTCGTATGGCGTCGTTGAACGCTCTCTCCCATATTTCCACATGATTGGTGATAGGCACTTGATAGTAATGCGCTGAAGTTCAGACAATCTCATGGATTATAATTCCATGAACACAAACACAAACACACATACTGATAAAACTTAACGATTTTCATGGCGGAATTTTTCAATAAATTTCACACCATTCCATTGGCAAACAATTTCTAATGAGATGCGCCCATTTATTATTTTTGTCATAAAATTAATATTTGATTTTTGAGATATCAATATATGGCTGTTATTCCACGAAAATTACATCCTCGATTCTATGCGTATTGTGTGTGACATGACGGAGGAAGAGTTCCAAAATTTTCAACACACAAAATAATAATTTTACGACCAATTTTATCGACGTCACGTATTTTGTTACACTGCCGATTTAATGATTGTATGCTCTTTCTTAATCAACCATGTTTTTGGTCTCCAAATACTCTCTAGAGCAATGAATGCCAACTGTATACGGCGCCCGATGCGCTTTTATTGCAATCGTAAATTTTAACTTTTTTGCCATAAATATACCATCAGAGATCAACTCATTAAAGGTAAAGTGCTCGCTTCGTTTACCTGCTCAACCATTTCCACTCAGTCACATACACACTGAATAAAATCAACGCCACTGGCTCGAAATATACTTCAGAAATTGGTTGAAGTCGGCAATGAAAAATGTAGATCGTTAAAAAAAAAATTACTACATTCGATGTTTATTTGAGGCATTAAATGAGTTGTTTCAAATTATATGATCAAAGTGCTTTATTTCCGAGTGAAGAGAAAAAAAATGGGTTAACAAATGAAATTTCACTTTTCCCCATTTTTAATATCGGCACATCTTTTTTATAACATTTCGAGAATTGTATTCTATCCGAAGTCATCATTTACAATGGAAATAGCAATTTTACAAAATATTTTTTCGTACACAATTACTTCATGGGAAGTTACGAATATACTTTTTGATTGAAAACGATAGCTTATTTCAATTTGTGTGCGCTTTTTTATGTTCATTGATGTAGAAATTGAAATCGTGCTATTAAGACGACATAAAAGCATTTCGTTGGACTGAATTGCATTGCATTCAAGTTTGAAACTACTGTAAAACACAACCAAACGGATATTCCATTGAAGAGATACTTTGCTCTCGATGCACTACTCCACATACACACAAAGATGAATGCAAAATATTTGTTTGTGCTTCTTTGATGGCTATAAACGAAATCAACGCTGTTCAATGGATTGTCGAGAGTCGAACACAAAACTCAAGATAATGACGTATTACATTGCCATTGAAATATACATTGCTAAGTATTGGATTGCAGCTTCATTTCGTTGTGTGCATTCACTAGATCAGATAGCCCCGTTTTTTTTTTTTATGTGATTCGATGACGGTACGAACATTTCCTTCGAATAAAATTTCGAAAACGAAAATCGCGAAACGTTTTCACCAGTTCCTATTAAACTCTGTGTATGTATTGCAATAGAGATACTTTTTTGCTACCCGGCTCAAACAGCAGTTAAAAGAAATTTCTCTTCCGTCTAAAAGAATTCCTTTGCCTGCTACATATGGTGAAGTTATTGTCATGGCTTATTTTTTTTTTCTCTTTCTCTCTCTCACTTTCTCGAGAAGAAAGAAGCTTTCAACCAAAGTGATTTTGAGACATAGAGTCAGAGCTCGTTACTTCATCCCAGTGATTCAAAAGGGAATACACAGACGAAAAAAAGCGAAACTTTGCAATTGCGACACGAGTCAAAGTCAAACTGAAACATATTTATTTAACAATTTGAAACTTTTTACATCTTGTCGCAGATTTGAAACTAGAATTAGATTCTTTATAGAAAGACTTCTTTTTCACTGCAAAGCGATTCCTAAATGATCATCAACCAGAATTCCGGGCTTCATTCATTCGTCAAGTGAAGAATAAACAAGACCGTAGTCTCTGCGTTCTTGAGATTTCAGTTACTTATTCTATTTTGTTGTTTCACAACAAATCACTTTTTTGCCAACTACATGAAATGTATTTCATCGAAGTAACTTTGAAGTAATATATCATTTAAAGTCGTCCCTTTTAATAACACTATGGATTAAAAGCATAGTACGAAGTATATATATTTGAAACAAAGTAGGTACAGAAAAAAGATTTTCTCAGTTATCTCAATAATGAATTACAAGATCTTGGTTTAATTTCTTTTTTGTAAGATACATACTGCCACTGGTTTAAATTGAATAAATAATATGAGCATAGGATCGAAAGTCACTTTAATTCTGTTCAAGACTCAAAAAAGTATTAGGAAAAAAACCAGATTAACAACAAACCAGATTAACTTTTAACAATGCGTACAATTTCAAGAATAGCTGCTGGTTTTTCTGCTTTCTGCTAAAATCATGGGCCGAACGAAAATGATTTGTACCATATTTGTACATGTGGAACGATAACATGCATTGCAGACGTCTTTATGTATAAATTTTTCGCGATAATATTGCGCTGATAAATAAGTGGTTGTGTTTGTGTGTATCTATATTCAAACATATTTATTGATATCGTGCGATTGGCGCATTATAGCGATATTAAACAGACACAGAAAGCAAAAGGGGAAAATGGCAACGAAAACGAAACATTTTTCGCGTACCCACCAAATTTTACGATTGTTATGTTGATACACAGCAGTGCATCGAACTGTAGTAAAATATGAAAGAGAACTACAGCGAGACAGTGGAAGAGAGAAGTAGAGCGCAAAAAAGTGGCACCAAAATAGACAAGAACCAATTTTTTCCATATATTTTACGGCTGTGCAAGAGTGCTTGTACCGGGGTGGTATGTGTTACGGATTCTTGTTTCATAATAAATATTGGTTGCGACGAACATTTCATTTTATGACATAGAGACACATCAAAATAGACACGCTGTTATTGTTTAAGCGCATAAAAATGGTACCGGTCGAGCGCGAAGCGTGTAATTTTTCAAAGAGGAACATCCAACTTGCCATGGGGATTCACAAAATGTAAACGAAATGGGTGAGGCACAACATAAAAATATAATTAAATAAATTTTGGGTAGATTTTTATGATATTTTTTTTCTTCTGAAAAATTGATTGAAAACACCCGAATGAAAAGTGGAAAAAACGAGCAAATTTTTACGGAAAATAAATCATGTTTGGTTATGATTTCGTTTTTATATTGCGATGTGATGTTCCAATTATAAGCATCCCATCACTCGTGAATTCAATGTTTGAACCATTGATCAACGGCCATATCGTAATAGCATTCCGATGCTTGTTCGAGGAACGCATTCGGCAACCCGAACACAACACTCAGGCTAACGAATTTATTCTTTTATCAATGGTTCTTCGATGCTCTTTCTGTTTCTTTTCATTCAGCGAGGATGGGAATTCTATCAATTTTTATGTTTATTCGGATTTCTTCAATTTCATGCATATTCCCTTGATTCATTTGAACAATTTCATGAAAGTACAAAACAAAAAAATACACACACACATATCCTAGCCAGTCAGTCAGTTTGTTTACACTTATCCGTCGTATATTTTATTCATTTTCGCTAGAGCATATCTTCTCTCACAGCCATTGAGCTGAGCACATATAAATCTTATTTGAAAAAAAAAAATAAAAATAAACCTGAATCCACTGATGAAAATTCCATGCTAGCATTTTATTGGTATTAATACCAATGATTTTACGTGCTGTTTCAGACTTTCAAATATCAAAAAATTATTGTAAAACTTGAGCTACGAGCACGGAGAACGAGTGAGTGAGAGAAAGAGAGAGTTTAGAATGTGAAGAAGATCCGAGTTTCTAACAAGCATACACACAGTGCCAAGATCTACAATGAATGCAACGAAAGAGCAGGAGAAGAAAACACACTCGCACACACTACAATGACAGCCGAATAGAAACATCCGATCTCTGCTTTTCTTCAAAATGGTAAAACACACGCCATCGCCGTTATGTTCGAAGCGACCAGAGTAATTTATTAAAAAAAGTTTTCAAGAGTTTTGCGAAGCAAATATACCGTATAAATTTTCTATGGCGCAACCACAGAGAAAACCATCGCCGAATCTAAGATTACGCTCTCGTCTCAAATCGATAATGGAGTAGCTGCCACTTGAATTTGCAATAGACAAAGTTATCAATGGTAAATGGACCAAAATAATACGAACAATGTTGATAGACTTTGTCGTTTCAACGAAAAAGGCAATATGCACAATTTCTCTTTTGATTTCTTTTTGCCATTCGTTTCTCATCACTTTTATTGCAAAACTCACTCGCTCCCACTCTCCTTTACTCGAGAAATGTGATCGGAAAATGTATAAATTCGTAAAATATCATGTTTTTTTATATTTTTCTCACAACATCAACTGAGTTTTGATTACAACTGAATACTATTCAATGAATACCGTGATCAGGAATTGTGCGCTCCAAATAGAAACTTTTTATTGTGTGGCATCATTTAACTTCTATCTTTGCATGGGCTAAATCGATATCGATGGCATGAAATCGATCCGATACAGCCAGCATTCATGCTTAAATATATCATGAGCTATTTAATTGTGCAATTATGTGAGGAAAAAAATCCACTCTGGAACAGATGTGACAAGTTTGCTCGTTACAACAACAACAACAACAACAAAAAACAGCGTAGCAGCAGAAGCAGCAAGAAAAGAGAAACAGTCATTAAAAGAAGCACCAAACAAGAAGAGCAAGTGATAGCTTTCAGGCTCGTCAATTCACATCCGAAGAGAGATTGCATCGCATGACATAATCATCGTGCAACGGAGAAGCAGCAAAAACAAATTGGAGAAGAACTGTTAGCGCCTGCTCTTGGTGCCAACACTACCACCAAATGATATTTAAATGACGTTGATGCCCCTTGCGTCGAAGCATTTAAAATATTTCGAACTTCCGCTTTCGAACGAATAATTTATTTATACAATTTTTCGCCGCATTTTTTTCTCGTCTGTTTCGCCTACATATTCGTCATTTTAAATATATATACTGTATGCGCAAACAGTTTCTTGTGCTGATGATGTTTTCTTTCAATTTAAATCCAATTTCCAAGTTTGCACATTTGTTCGTTTTAAGAATTCACCAAGCTCATGTGTGGGAAGAGTGTGCCATGAGTGCAATTTTTTGCAGATTTCCATTTTCATTGTGTATTGATATGATGTTTGAGACGCCGTTGGATCGAATAATTTCATGCAATGCACAACACCCGATGGCAAAACTACACATCATTACAGCATATGAACCACCTCATTACAATTCGATTGTGTGAATGCATGTGAAAAGGCGATCCAAACGAGATGTCAACCAATGAGAGACCGATGGAGATACAGACCGAGAGAGAATGGAAAATTTGTTGTCAACCTCTTTTTCCATATTCATCACGTGGCAAATTCTTTTCATTTTTCACGTGGTGAATTTTTCAACATCAACCGGAATATGTTTATTTAATGTTTGGTGTTTGCGTTTGGATTTTGCTGATGTTATGTCATCGTTGCTCTTTGGGTGTTTTTTTTTTTTTTTGTTATGCTTGGTATTCGTTGTGATTCATTTCGAAGTAAAGTTTGGTTGAATCCTCGACAAAAGTATGATAGCGACGGGGATGACAGAGAGCAACATACATGCACAAACGCGAATAAGAAAAACTGTTGAAAGAACTCGAAGTTATTTCGTAGTCGAAAAATGTTCTTTCACTCCATTAAAATGGAAAACATTCAACGAAAAAAAAAAAACCTGAAATAAACCAAACATCGAATATATAAGCAAAAGCATGCATATTCATGTTCGTACGACGATGAGAGAAAATGGAGAAAAATATTCCAAAGTTATTGTTCGAACAACCGCCATTGCCACAGCACGTAATACTTTTCGATGTAAACTCGCGCGATACCAACCAAAAATGCATGCTTTTTCGTTGGCTCAATTCTTATTTTGTTGTTACCGTCTTCGTATCAAGTTTTATTTTTCGGGTGGGTGTGTATGTGTAAATGTCATGAAGGAATAACAATTTTTGTGAGAATATGAGGGTTCTACTTCGCTAAAAAAAAATTCCGTTATATATTATTCCACAATGCAGGGAAAGAAAAGGTAAACACTTTGTAGAGTTCTAAAAGTTTGAATGTTTGTTTATCCCGGTTTTTTTTTCTATTCACTTGCTGGTGTTCTTGCATTTGCTTTCCATTTTCCTACATTATTTCGATCGGGTGCGCCCGCTCTTTCGCTTGCAAAACGTCAAGAGAAAGGGTCCACAATGTGAACCAACACAAATCAACCGAAAAAAGGAACAGCAAGAAAATTTTACAATTTTGATTACACTCTCACTCCCTGTCTTTTCTGTCCGAAAAAAAAACGAAGAAATTCGTATTTAATCGATTTTCATATCGATATCAGCTGTACAACTACAGCAGCGCCAATCCAATTTCCACATGACAAGAGCAAACGAAAGTGGAGCTGAACAGATAAAAATCCGAATAAAAATTGAATTTAATCCAACAAGGGAGCCCCATATCTCTCGTCGTAAGTATATTTTTCCATGCAATTGAAAGTCTGGTCATTGAATTTTTTGAACGAGTAAACAAACGAACGAAAAAAAAGAATGCAAAATATTACATGAACCATGGATGTAGAAACCATAATGCAAACGGCCCTGTTATTTGTTCTTGAAATACGTAGCAAAGACAGAATGTCTCGTAGCAAGTTGTGAATCGTTTGAAAAGGCGAGATTTCTTGGATTTTTAATCCATATTAAATTGTTGGCTTGAGCTTCCCACGCTAAGTCCCATTTAATTACACATAATATGCTTTCGATAGACCATGCGCTTGAATTCAATTTAATGAATTTTCCAATGCCACGCTAAGTAATTAGTATCCGACGAGAATGTAATGATTAAAATCGATAAATTTATGAAGTAACCAAAGACAAGACTGTCCAAAAATGTAGGTGAAGATTACATCGAAATGTCATTTTATTAAAAGATTATTCTTTTAATGTTTTTATGTCTTAGAATGTCTCAATCGATAATTTGATAAACCAACTGAACTCGAATGTACCACTTTAAGTGGCCATTGTCCGTAGAAGAAGTACTTTCAATTTGCAATGGGATCCGATTAAGTGTGTTTAAATTGAACCAGCTGTGTGTTGGTTTAATCAATTTGCCTGGATTTTCATTTGTCCAAATCCCAATGTGACGGAAAGATGAGAGAAATTTTCTATCCCATTTGAGATAATCTCATTACAATACATAACAATGCACTTTGTGCCGTTCTGTTATGATCGGTCCAGAATTTGGCATTTAACATCTCATTACTCTAGTAAAGATAAACAGGTCGTGAATCTCATTTCTTTATCTATTATTTTGAGGCGGCGCGCAAACGTTTTTCTTATTCAACGGTTTTTTTTTCTTTTGATGCTGCTAATCGACCACTGCTAATCGACCAAATGATAAACATTCTATACGATCTATGTGCCTGTCTGCAGCCTTCTGAATAATATATACATTTTGATAAATCCAGCTGAGAGAGAGAGATACGATGCGAATTCGGCGAATGAATGTTCTCCATTCTCTGACCGAGTAAGCAAGTGAGTGCTTTGTGGTAAATAGAATAATGGACGGCTTTGAATTGGGGCGATAGTCAGCTGATGACTATCAGCAGGCGTTAAGCCCACTGTTGTTACAATTCTTTTTTTCCCATTGTGTGCATCGCAAAAGAATCAAGCAAAATCATCGAAATGATACAGCCGCTAACTGCTGTATTGATTGAACATGCTCACACATACTCATCATCGTCGTTGTCGTCGTCATCCATGGTAAAAATGTGAATTTAGAAAAGTTTTAATGGTAGATGTGCGGTAAACCGATGCTGCCACAACAATCGTCGTAGTCGTCGCCGCCGCCGCCGCGATGCGTAGATACACACTGCACACAATGAATAGACCATGAATTGGCGGATGTGAAATCCTTTTTGATGCTATTATTGATATTTTGAATATCTATACAAGCGTACTCACAAAATGTATTGGCCATTGTTGCATGGATTTGCGTTCATTACAGATGTATATTAGCCGATAAAGTAATAACATCAACAAACAGCGATCCAAACATATGATTATAATGGCCATTATGACTTACGATGATGAATGATAGCGCAGTGTATTCGCTGAAAAAATATGGCGAAAGCCATGATTTGTTGTAAAGATTTCGTCATTTTGCTTGAGCAAAATGTTCGCTTCTATTGTAACAGATGTACGAAAACCTCGAATTCAACATTCAACCAAATGTTCACGCACTTTCTAACGTAGAACGAAGATTTTCAAGCACATTTCCATTTCGATTTCGCTATTTTGGCAAACGAATCCAAGCGATTCCCTGTTTGATTGTCACAATAGATGTTCGCATTAATTTTGGGCAAACATTTGTTTTTTTTTTCTTCTAGGTTTGCGCGAATTAATGGTTTATCTCACTAATGCCCCCATATGGTTTACTACCGCATCTATCAAATAAATTACATCGTCTTGAAACGAAAGCATCACGACCAGATTTTGGCAGAGAGACGAGCAGCCGGCGCCAAAAAGTGTCTACTTCAAATTTGGTCATCTGCAACTAATATCTACGAATCCCACAACTTTTGGTGATTTATAAGCGGTTTCATCAACTTGCCTTTCCACCCAAAATAGTCGTCATCAAATTTTCCTCCATCAATGTTGTGACAGTTCATGTGAAATTGGCAACAAACTTACCTAAAAGTGACAAGAGAAATGTTGTTTAGTTACATTTTTAATACTGAACTAATCGGCTATTATCATATTAACTTTTGTATTCTTCATACAGTAATGAGGATAATGCAAAACTAGAGCGCAAATGATGAATGGATTACAATTGTTTGAAATATTGACTATGAAAGGATTCATCTTCGATATTGCTAATAATATTCCACTTCAGGTAATTATTCAATAGCCTCAATAGGGCTGCCCCATCACAAAGGAGATGTAAATTGCATCTTTTGTAAGCACATTGGAAAACGATTGAGTTTTCCGAATAAATAAGAAAAATATTGGCAATTCTGCGAGTTCTACAGAGAGAATAAGGAGCTTGAATTGTCGTTTCCAATCAATTTAATGTCTATTGAGTTGTGAAACATTTTGAATTCTTCCGGCCTTTTTTCGTTTGTCGTCGTCGTTAAAAGAAAATACATATATCGTCAGCCTGTCTTTTATCTGAATTCGTTCATTTTGTCTGTAGTTCAGAAACAAAGCTTTAAAATAATTGCGCATATCATTAGGAAATTCTTTGCTATTTGTAAATCGAACAAGAAATATAAGCCGATTTAAGTACACCAAGCACTGGTTTGAAAATAGAAATATGTAAGATAAATATGCTAAGCGTAGACGCGTACGGACGACCGTGCGACGAACGTATCGAATTGCAATGCACGATCTCCTGTGTATTGAGAGACGCACGCGTAAGTGTGAGTATTAATATAGTACACAGCGAACAAAGATTGCTCTGTTAATACGTTCGTTGTATGGTCGTCCGTACGCGTCTATGTTTTGCATATTTAAACAGTATAAAACATCTAGGAGTACATATTTCTATCTCCGAACCAGTGCTTGAAGTACACTGATTGGAAATAGCATCATTCTGAATTGCGACTGTCGTGATTCAGTCGATGAAGACAGAAGCACCCGGCATTCCATTCTCAACAGGGAATAGTACATGTGGATCGTATGAGTTGGAATTTTGCCATTTTTTTTTATTTCGCTTGAAATAAGCCGTTCACATATCATTCCGGTGAATTCCAGCATAAACACATCATATGTTTGCTGATATCTGAATTCAAATTAATGAAAACAATGATTTGAGCATGCTCCAGTTGTGTGTGCGGTGTGCAAAAAAGCGAATGAAAAGTTGCGAGCGAGAGAGAGAGGGAAAAAAGCAGCCAAATCCCAACACACGCACTCAATTTCCATGAAAACCATATTGAAAAATATTTATGAGATGGTTCCGTATTCCGGAATCGGAAACTGCAACAGATGTGATAATTCGTGAATGTGATGATTTTCATGGTAATTACAATCAGCAGGCATGATTTTTGGTATTCACCACCTTCTGTTTCGATAACAAAAGCCAAATTAAATTTTCATACATTGTTTGGAGTCGTATAATTACGATGGAAATGTGTATTGGGCTGCCAAATGCCATCACACATGCACACGCGGTGTATGGCCCCAAAGCGGTGCTGAACCGGAAATTTGCGAACGAAATCCGCACGTCAATGAAAAATGTAAATATGGTATGCATTCAGTTGTAGAGTGAAGCAGCGGGTCCAATGATTTTAATACGATTTGATCTATCACACTCACGCAATCATCAAACCGAAAAAAATCGCCAAATGGTGCCATGCTCATTGATGCATGGTGCGCGCCTAGATTATAAATTTATTTTAGCCCGTTTACCGGATAATCATTTCCATCAATGCCATCAAAAAACGGAACCGATAAATTTTAACCTGATCAACATAACAATTGCTTGTTTACACCGCAAACGAACGCATTTTCCCCAGGAAATTCTCACGTTAGGCCGTTTTTGCAGTGCAACTCTCTCAATGCATAAATGCCAGTTATTTAAGCAAATTTTGACAAAAACTAGTGCGTTTTATGTTATTTCAATCGAACGCTGCTGATACGCAACAACAAAAAATGAATATTCTAGTTGCATAAACATGAATTGCATTTGAAATAGAAATAAATTGAAATTACCCGCGGAATTTACAACTAATAAAAAACAAATCACATCAATACTGCTGGTTTTAATTTTCTGCACAAGTGAAACCTATCAGTTTCATTCCAATTATTAGCACAAAAAATTCATTTCGAACCAATTTTTGCTAGTTTTTTTTTCTTCAAAATTGCCATGCAGATAAATGTTCGATGGACATCTGCAAATTATTATCATATTGATGTTTTATGATTTTTTAAACAGAAAAATAGCTATTTGCCTCTCTTTTTTCCCTCTCTCAATGAAATTGTCAATTTAATTGATCGCCTTCAAAAATTTCGATTTCATTCCATTCAAACACTTTCTATCCACTTGAAGTCCAATCGCTCGATATCGAATAAATGCATATCGAATCGGTTCGTTGTTGCAATAAAAGTCCAACTGAATTCGTATTATTCGGAATTGGCAAGTTGCAAACTTCAGCTCAATGATCGACATAATAAATAATGGAATTTATTCGATGAAACAGATAAAAGATAGAAAAAAATACGTTACGAGTTCACGGTGATGCGTTCTCTCTCTCCCTCTCTCTCTCTCTTTCTCTCTTTTGTACTATAGCTACAACAGGGTCTCGCGAGCGAAGCGTTTGAGATTAATAATGGAAATATCCGCATGGCCATGGCCAATGAATGCACAGCGAAAAGTATACACGGGAATAGACGCGAATACATAAAGCAAATATCACCATAAAAAGCAATTAATCACGTAGATTTGTATAATGGTTGCTTCGTTCCATGCGACATGATGCGACGCATTGTCATTTATTTATTTTCGTTCGTTCTTTCGTACGTTTACAGATCTATACGCTGTTGGTTCTACCTTTCACGTTAATTTTTTTCACTTCGTTGTGTGTTGTTCGTCAGCATCAGCATCAGCATCAGCATCAGAAGCAGCAGCAGCAGTGGCAGCGTCATTGCCATTTGCAATTTCACTGTTTTCAATGGGACATGCTCGCACCATCTTCCATCGGCAGAGTTGTGGCGTGGTGCGGATTTTGTGTGTGCTGTGCATGTTTACTGCCACCGTTTGGAATGAGAAATAGACCTACATCATAAAAGTACACACACACACATTTTGGGTGAGCGAATCAGCAATTGTATCGATCGCTACGGAAACTCGCATTGGAAAGTGTTTATTGTGTGTATATCACAATCGCAATCACGAGGTCACGCAAACACACACGTCAAGCATCAAGCAGCAAAAGCAAAGAGAAACAACACAATTGATCCAAAGAGATCACATTCATTTATTTTTATGATTTGTCATTTATTTCATTCGTTTTTATCATTTCGCTTTTGGCTCGCTTTGTTGCCGTGCACGCATTTTCCCCCACTCTCTATAAGCCTGATTTCGAAGCCTTCCGGCGGTTGTCATCATTTATTGTGTTTGTCGAGCAAGCGCGCGACCACGCGAATGTGTCGCACAGTAAAACAGTTGTCGAACAAAAATCTACGCTATTTAAAAAGTTACGCCATGGAAAATGATTCCGGAAAACTTTTGCAACAATAAGATTAGCTTGTGCCAAACATTCATAGAATTTCATACCGCATTGAAAATGTGCGAGCATTTTTTTTGCTCCACAGCAAGAGACGAAAGCTGAAAAATGGTTTTCATTTCATTTTCCGGGCAAAATCGTTTGAAATCCATCGTCTTGCATTGAAAATGTGGAGACCGATTACCTGATGGTGATGGCGAGGTGTGAATCAGAAATCAAAATGACACGTGAATCCCAATTATTTATTCGAATCTGCTTGTGACATGTGACATTTTCAAAACCATTCAAATCGTTGGTGCTGCAACCTTTTTTCACTCCCTTTCAACACACGTCATTCGATCGCGTTTTTTTTTCATTTGAAATTTATGTCGTTCTCACATTTTGTGCCATCCAATTATTTTTATCCGCAAGATACAAAAAAAAAAAAAATCTCGAGCTAATTTTGTTATAGCTGGACTCGCATTTTTTCCGGCTCTTACTTGGAATGTTGTAAAATTTATCATACGCCAACAATGGGACATTGGTCATTTTGGGCAACAATGGAAACAATAAGGGCGTCCGTGGCAAAAGACATTCGTTACGGCCAAAATGGGGTTCCGCTTTCCTAATAAACACACGTGTCTTGTGGAAAACGTGTGATGACAGTTGCAGCAAATGTATAATAAATTATTCACCCTGATGTGGGCTATCGCTGCTGCTGCTGCTGCATTATGCTAGCCAAAACAATAGTTAACAACTCGATGATATTTATTGTGAAAATTTTGCGAGAAAATGTTACAGTTTTGTGGCCAAAATACGCATTCTACCGTGTTTGGAGCGAGTGTATGTAAATGTATATCCCATTCATTTGATTTGGGCGATGAAAATGTCATCAGATTTTCCTTTCTCATTTTTGGCCTTGTGACATGTGTGTGTGTGCGCGCTCGTGTTACATTTGTCCTTATCTCATTTTCCACTGGTATTACAATTAACCCAGAGTTTATGTTTGTGCATAATTATATATATTTTGAGTAAATGCGTCTAAGCAATTTGATAAGCAAACTAGTGCAGAAAGGGAGAGAAAGAGCGCACAAAGTAAGATAGAGATGAAGCAAGCGATTCGCACGGAGCGATGACGAAAATTGCTTGTTAAGTTCAAAACCCACTATGTAAGCATGGTCGAGTCATAGAAAATAACCGCAAACATGTAATGAGTTAAGCCAGCACGTTGAAATAGATGCTTATTCTCTCGTTTCAGTCTGCGTGTGTATGTGTGTGTGCTTATGTGGTTGTCATTGATATGATAATTTAAAAAGCATTTGTGTGTGTATGTGTATGTGAACACTGAACACAATATTGAACATAAATCTCCCTCCATACGTATCAACCCTTCCAGCTTTCATCGAATGATTATAAGAATCCCAAAAAGCTCTTTGCCATTCCCGTCGTTTGAAATTCCATGAATTTTACATGCAAATTTAAGTATTAAAAATGAAAAGCAAACATACATTCGTGTTTGCCACATGCCAACACACAGGCGCGCGAACACATGTGAATCCAGGAAAACTATGCTATCAACTAAATCAAAGGAGAAATGCTCAACGCCATGAATGTCCGCCAATATAGCAAGCAAATTGTGTTTGCGTAATGACTTTCGGTAGTAAAACATGTAAATTAGCAATAAGCGTTTCTTCCTTATCAACTTAACAACGGAGAAGAAGAGCGCATTTTGGCTTGTTTTGTATTTAACGCGCATTCAATGAGGACGACGACGACGACGACAGTAACGGTAACGACAGTACGGTAAATGGATGATATCGATTTTAGCTTTGTTTATGTAATTTGAAGAAATTAAAGCTTTAATCTCAGTTTCAATCGCTTTAATTAACTTATATTTGATGTGAAAAGTTTGCGCATGATGTTTAGTAGTCGATGATGCTTTTGTCTAATATCATGTAAAATTTGGAAACGAGCCACGCAAACACTTGGTGGTATTGTGTATTTTTGATGAACGATTCGCGATTATTAGCATTTGGACAATACGTACATCTTTCCAATGAAATTCAATTCAAAATGTAAAGCCGCAACGTTCGAAATTCTACACTAAAATTCTAATACAAAACATACGACTACTGCCGAAGCTTGTGTAGAATACATTTTTGCGGCAAAAGTCATTTTTGAGTCAATAATTTGGTTTGGAATTTTCGCATTTTGGATTTAAGTGAGAGATGGAATTCTTTAGCTGAAAATTGTTATGAACAAAACAGAAAATGTGTGCATCAAAGTATCCATCGCTCTCCCATAAAAAGTCGAGACTGAGCATTGATATTTGGTAGCGTTTTTGTGCTCATCACATTTCCGTCCGGAACGATTATAACGGGTTATAACAAATCCAGCTAAAGCTCAGGAAAAGCCGAACAATACGAGAATTATTACATGTATCGATCGTACCTGCGGTGGGTGTGTGTGTATGTATACATGGTGATGTATGTAACGTGCACGTTCTCCAGGATTCTTCCGTTTCGAAATTTCGCATTTTCGTTCAACCTATACACAGAATTGCAACAAAGCATGCGATTTGCTATTCAAATAGGTCGGATGGCTTAGAAATTATATGCAGTGCGATAAAGCAAAATGATTTTGTTTTCAACCATTTAATAATACGATGGTAAGGTGTGCGAACCGTAATTCAAATCTACGAATTCATTCGATCAGATATGCACAGGTGCGTTTTGTTTTAGGACGGTGTATTGCACCATACAACAACAGGATATGATTCTACATGGTGTACTCAATGCATTCACAGCCCTTGCAATCTACCATTCCAAATTGATACGGATTGACAGAACAAAGTACACACACACACACGCGCACAGCCGCGCACATTCAGGTGGAGCAAAACGACTATCTGAACGATTTGAAATGAATTTCGAAGTGCACACAATACATTTTTTTTTTGGATTTTTTTTAACCTTTCCACACGCATACTCACACACTTATCGATTTGTTGGCAATAAATAAACGGAACTTACTGAGCACGCATATATTGCTACTGTCGGAATATTTTGTGTTTACATTGTTTCCATCGAAATAAATATTTTGCGTGCCTCCGTTTTCATGCCCTCGATACACTCACAATGTATTCAAAGTGTGCACATACTGGAAATTACAATGCATATCTTTCATTCTTTTGAATTCCATCAGCGGTATTTTTTTCGGCCTTTACATGGAATGCGCATACAAATGAACGATGTAGCTGTTGTACATCCAGAAACCATTTTTCGATCATATGAAATGGACGAAAGAGACTCTAGCCGCATAGTGAACAATTCAATTAAATTATGTATATTACATTTTGCATGGATTCCTCTTTCGCAAAGAAAAAATTCACTCACTTTTTCCCCGTAGAGAATTCCAATGGATATGGGATAAAAGTAAGCACCAAAAAGATCAATGACCATTACCTCGAAAAGGCTTCCATCCATGAATATGCAATTCAATTTCTACCAGATACGTTGGCTCACCACTTGAGCATGCAAAATGTAGCAGCAAAAAAGCAATTTATAATGAAAAGAAAGCGAAATGTTGATCTTTGAGCCAAAGACCATCTTGTTGTTCCTCTTCTTACATGCAAATCATTGTGTTCAATGTTGCACAAAACGGCAAACAATGAAGTAATTTGAGCATCGTCTCCTACCGTTCCACCGTACGAACGGTGGTTTTTGTTGACTGTACTGTATGTGTATGTGACCACGTCGGCCATGCTCCGAGGTACACGAAAAGAGATTTTTTTTCCTTGCATGCCAAAGCACGAGCAAGAAAGTAACAACAACAAGTGTGTACACTGTACAATGTACAGTGTACATTGTGATTGTGCATGTGCACAGTATATTTACAGCTTGTTGATTCTAGATACCTTTACTCAATACACACTGAGTACTTAGGCTCTCTCTATCTCTGTCTTAATATCCATGAGCTTAGTGTTTAAGCAATGGCTTTCATTGGGCTAGCGACTTCGTTTATGTATGCAAATGTTATTTGAATATCCGTTCTTTTTGTGACTTTTTGCTTCCTGGGCGCAACTCTCTTACGGCACTTGAGAATCTTAAAATTGCGCTTCCGAGAAAATTTTCATTTGAAAATAGCTTAGTGTGTGTATGTGTGTGTGTGTGTGTGTGCGGTGTATTCGCATGGAATATATGCAAATAAACACGGAATATGCAAAGTAAATGGAGTCGGTCGACTTAACCATATTAAAATTAAACAATTAGCATCTTTCTTATATTTACACACATATACTGTCTCTCTCTCGCTCGCTCTCATATGCATGAATATGTCCGGCTTAGGTTTCCTTTGACCAACTCACTTGCATGCTCGCTTTTATTTTAAATACTTTTACACCGCTCGTAATTCGTACGACCTTAATGCATTTAATACAGGTGGGCTTATGTAATTGTATCCAAAACAACGCTACACAACAACATATGTTTACGGATTTTTTTCTGTCATTTTTCTTTCTGTCTTGGTATAAGGCCAGTCGAGTGAAACAAATACCGAGCCAAAAAATAAAATCTATACATATACGCAATCGCAGGGAGTCGAGAATTTTTCATCAAGATTCAGAGAGACTGTGTAATTTGATTTTCGTTCCCGATTCACCGTCCTTCACAACACGAAATGATTTAGCCAGATGAGATTCACCAAAGAATCAACATATTGTGAAAGATTTTTTTCGAATGCTATCCTGGAATGCACGTGTGGAATTATTAAAAATATTTTCCATTCTGCAACTCCAACACACTGAAGTCCTTTATATTTGTTTGTGCAACGTATGAAGTTCTATCGATAAGTGGACGACGATGGATGACAAAGCGGCGCATTGCTGTTTGTCCTCCTTTGAAATCCACAAAACTGTATGGATCCATTATGACTACAGAGAAACGGGATTGAATGACAATATAAAATGCTCACGTGCACTTCCGAGAATATGTTTGAATGTAATATTGAAGAAAAATCTTTCAAAGTCGGAAATTGCAGGTATCCGTAGCCTTTTGCGATAAACAATGACCCCAGTTCGCTTTGACATCATAATACATTACGTATGCTTGTGAAAGTGGACAAACAATGTGATTGTTGATTTGGTATAATTTGAATCTCCACGAATGACCAAAAGAATTCGTTCGAAAACACAAACAGCTTGTGTTTTTGCTAATAAAAAATGACGAGTCCGATTTTCTTGAACTAATACTGGTCACCGTTGATATTTCATTGGAATGTTCGTTGCTTTTATATGCAAATATTAATATTATCGTTCTCCTCTTGTTCAGAGAAACCCAGGTTTGTTGTCTCCTCTTATGGCTCAATGCATTTTGTCGTTCAAAGAACAACAAAGTAAATGCGGGCATCATACCATTTACCAATATGTCGACAATTTACGTATTCCAGAAGTATACTAGAGTAAGAATTCCAAAGCATATTCGACCATTTTCAGTTGATACAAAATACATTTTATGTGTGAATTCTGAATGTGATACGATTAACATTGTTGCCTATATTTTCACCTGTGACCACTGAAAAATGCTTCAATTGACTTTGGTTTTCCGGTGAGCTTTATTCCACTCCGTTGTACATTTCTATGCATAGCATAATCTAGATTATTTATTGGCGACAGAATGCATTCACTGAAAGTAAATATCTGCTGTGGAAGTAAGCCGTGTTGAATATTCAGTCGGAATGCACACCGCACACGCCAATGTATCGAAGTATGTGAGTGTGGCGTAAACGTGATGTGGAACGAATGGAATGTAATATCGTCAGGAAATCTCGATGAAAAATGAAATGACATTACCACAAGAAAAAGAAAACCTTCGTTTTTCCTCGTAACAAGAGCATGATTTTTCACAGCGGCATCACCGCAGATATAATCAAGATTTTTTTTTACTTCCTGAAAAATGTCATTTCTTTTAATGAGAAGAGAACATTTTTTTCCCTGAATGGCAACATTTCGGTCCACTTGGTGCGTGGGCCATATTGAAATAGAACAAATGACGTTCATACAAAAATGAAAACATTGGGGTCGCGTTGGAAGTTGTCGAATGTTTCATATCCACGTCGTCTGGCTAAATCTTGTATTTTTTGCGGTGTTCTCATCTTGCAACAACGACTGTCGACCATATCATGACTAATTGTTTGAGCGAACAGCAAAGGTTGAAAACAGTTGCCTTTGGAAACAAGTGAATTAAAGCATTTAGCCCATTTACGTGGTATTTTTGTTTGGGAGCTGTGTGAGCGCTTGAAAATTCGTAGAAAAGCAGCTTTAATCTACCCACGATGTCAAAGCCAATGCTGATGTGAATAATCGATTTGAATTTGCAGCGGTGCCGTGATTGCATGGTAATCACCATGCGGTTACCTTCATTGTCTAAAAGTATTGTTCATGTTTGCCATTTAAGCGCACGGCAAAATATCTTTGTGCTGTTGCTATTGGAGGGATAGACACAATTAAAGTATTTGAAATTTTCCATTTTTTTTTCTCTCTTTGTCTTCTGCTATCCACGTACAACGATGGCATTTTGCAACAAACTCGTAGAATGCTCCATTCAGGCATCCAATTAATGCAGATCTTTTGGACGCAACGAAAAACGATGCGAACGCTATATGAATTTAAATCGGATCATTTTCATTTTGAAACTGTGGAAAATGGTAAGGAATTGTTTCATCATTTCGTGGGTCATTGTGGAGCATTTTTTGCTCTGTTCCTGAAACTTGAGCCTTGCCCCTCCCTCTCTTTTCTACTCTCTACGTGTTGTTTCTTCAAGCTTACACGATTTTTCGCATGACATGCTATACTGCTTCGGACATATATTCCAACGAAAGTATTATGAAACTTGATGCCATTATCTAATTTCAAGAGTATTTATGCACACAATATCTCGACTATTACCTTGGAACACCCAAATTCGGTTGGCTTTCGTCTGTTTTACGTGAGCTTTCGGTAAAATGTAACGTATTTTGGCACAAAAAAACAACAACATTCACAGACAATTTTACATTGTTGTTTTTATATCGAAGGGTCAAAAATGGAAGAAAGAACAACGCGAATGTATTCAAATTATCATCCTCTTTTGAACTGGAAACGATAACATCACATGTGTTCGCTTATGGGCTTGATCGCAATTTTCTGCCATTTTTTTTTTCTACTTTTCACTGTTTGTTTTTCACAAATATTCCACTTATTTGTGCATGTTGTTTCGATTTTTCGTATCGCCATCGGTATTTCCATTTAAATATCGATCTTTGTCAATAATAAAAATGCGCTGCTCCTGGGATTGTGCATCATGTAAAATGGTTTTGCATGTTTTTCGCAACATTTTTTTTCTCTCTCCATCGCATTTCAATCGAAAAAATCTCGCAATTAAATGCGTCCAAAATAATTTAAAGAATTTATCGCGGAAAAAATTCAATGTCCAGCAAACATAATAACGAATGGAAATGTTGAAAAGAAAAGAATTCACAATTCTCGCTCGGCCAAACATCTACTTTTGGCATTCAATCCAGTCGGGAGTTAATTAATGGTCGGATCATGATTGGGACGAATAAATTGATGACATTGTATTAATTGAGCGTGTGTAAAGTGACATACATGAATGTATGCGTAGAAATCCTGTCTTGATGAAAAACTATATGCCTTGTCAATGAGAAAAAACACGTTCATATGGTATATCCTGCATAGAGATACATCACTGCCATTAATTTTCTATTCATTTATTGGTCGTTTTCTTAATGGGTGTTTTTCAGTGGCATGCCACACCGAAAATCTGCTTACCGTATGAGATGTCTTAAGTGGCATATATGAAGCGGAATCGATTTAAACCTGTGCGCCTTTTTTCCGCATTGTCCGCTACACGTTTTATCCACATGGCTATGTGGTTTAACAAATACAGCCCAAGCGGTATTGACAAATGTGATAGGAAAAAACCACAAACGATGTACCATCTAATTGATGGAACTGCTTCGGTATGGAGCTAATTAAGCAACAATGTTCGTTTTTCTTCTTTCTCTCTCCCACAACGCACACAACTGTTTTGCATTTTGCGCATTAAACAAAAGAATTAAAGCGAAATTGAGCACATAACTCACATATATTTCATGAGTTTTTGTCATTGCAGCAGTTTTTTTTCTTCCACTGTTGTCGCTGCCCTGCTCATTCGCATTCTTGATAAATTTATCATTTTCTGCCATTCTTTATCCGCTTCATTCATACAACGTTGAAACGGGGAGATAAACAATGACGGGCTTTCTTTGTGTTTCGGTTAATGCTTGAACGCTTCATTAGGCTTCGAGATAATGAAATTTAAAAAAGAAATACGAAAACAGCAACAGCAACAACGACAGCAGCAATGACAATGTGGGAAAAAGAAATCAAAGAAAATGAGAGAACGAAAGCGCAACCGAAGTCATGTGTGTGTGTGTGAGTGTTTGTGTAGGCATGTCAGGGGATACAAGTTTAAAAAGAGATCCAATCAGATTGCTCAATATATTCATCACTTCACACAGTTAAATCCGACGTTTGATCGACACAATGCTTCAATATTCTGGGAAATAATTTCCGGTTGTGTTTTTGAGGCGCGCCTTGCACATATCGGGTGATAATGGTGGTGGTTGGTTTTTTCTCTCCAGTCATCGTAAAATATTCATTTGTTTGACGATGACATTACCACGCGTAGCCCTCGTACGCCACTGTCACACTAAGTTTGTATCTGCTGTACAGTTCTGGCCCATATGTGTGTGCTACTGATCTGTCGGTATACTGTCGAATGCGAATGGGCAAAATAAATCGTATCATCCTCAGGCACATTTATTTTTCATGTTGTAATATATGACCTTTTGCCCCACAAACGGTATACAGACAAAAGAGAGAAAGAGAAAAAGAGAGATGAAATTAAACGATTCGCTCATATGCACAAAAATCACAGAGGTCGATTAATACAAGTTGACCCATGAATGGGAACCGTCCACAGTCCTCTCGCTTTCTCATGCGAATGTCGATGTGCGCGCGTGTGTTTTTTGTACGTCTGTGTGTGAGCCTGAAAACGATAGATAAATAAATATTGATTTATTTGCGCTATTGGCAAATGTTCTGTATTTCATGGATGGTCGGTTGTATTCAGCCAGTTTCACTCTGATTTTTTTTGATGATGCCAAAGATTCTCGTTCTTGCCATTCGTTCGAATGTGGGGTGTTCGCATAAATCAAGTACTTGATGAACTTTGTAAGTAATATGTTAGTGAGCATGTGTACGTGCAGTAGCCATGAGCTAAGGCACATCAATGGCCGGCCAAACGATACACGGTACACCATTTAACCATTACTCGCAATCATCGCCATTCTATGATTCCAGGCAGTTGGCCAATATTTCAATAAATACGAGGAGCTTGCAGATATATTCAGCGCACATAAAGCTCTATGTCTATGTGCTAGTGAAATCAATCGGATTAATGGTAATTTAACGATGTCTTGATAAATTGATAACAATTCAAACGATTTACAACTCGATTCCGTTTTCATCCGAGCTCAGTCTCTAAACAGTTGAGAGTAGCAGCAGCAGCAGCAACAGTAGCGGTAGCGCCTAAACTAAATACTTGTGGCAATGCCTTAGATATGTGTTGCAAAGACAGAGCGTGAGAGAAAGAGAAAGATGGCTGAAGAGCTAATGAATGTCGTGCTTTATGTTTACCAACATTAAACGTGCGAATCAAACCCAAGATATTCTCGACGACGCTATATCAATTGCGTGGTTTCAGATTTCAATTGCGGTTTTCGGTTACAACCCTTTCAATTTATATTCCATTTCAATATTGCCGACGTTATAGTGTTTATACGAGATAAAGTCGACGCAAAAAGCAACTTCCGCTTGGCCTCTCAACTTCACTTCATTCCCACTAATATAACGATTTTATTCTCCATATTCATCTTACTTGTTCTCTTTTCCACCCTTCGCATAATATGACATAGTAAGATAAAATTCATGTGAATTGCATAAAAGTTCCATATTTTTCGTTCTATCAAGGACTTTTTGATATTTATCACTTGAGTTTGTCAGTTTTCATATCACGTTCGCCGAATAAGCGGGTTTGTAACACTTGTACATCGCAGAAAAATCGTGTTGAAGGAAAATAACATTGGAGTAGAGGACACACACACACACTCGCCAAGCAATGAAAGAATGTTCGGATTTTTATAGAGATTTACGCCAAAGAAAAAAAAATCGAATTTCGAACTAAAATCATTTTTCCGTTGAGTCAAGACAACCATATTCGCTAGACGTTGTTGCTGTGTTGCTGTTGGCATTCGATTTTCCCTTTTCGAATACAAAATCTAATGAAGTAATCAATTAAATAACCGAATCAAGTCTAAAATAAAGTTTTCTTCAACAAAATTTGTTGAAAATGAGTAAAATTCGAAGTTGATAGCATTTTTGTGTTGCTTTTTTTTAAAATGAAATTTCGACCGAATGTTCTTTTTGCATTGGCGTTGCGATTTTTCGTTTTGTTCATTTCTCTCTCTCTGTCTTCCTCTTCTTCAGTGTGGTTCTTGATTCCTTGACGCGTACTCACAATAAAAATTGAATTTTACCCTTGATAAAATGGAGAAAGCTATACATCCACTTCCAGCCACCCGAAACGTATAGGAACCAGTCGACAAAATATCACGACATCATGGTGTAAATTTAGAATTTATAGGGATATACATTGAAAGATGCTGTGGTCCTTTTAGCAACGCGATCACATCGTATGGAATTAAATTTGATTTGAATTTATCAAGCGCACATTTTTTTTTTTTGCTCTATCGTTCGCTTTCTGTGTACTGTTGCTGCTTATCGTGTGTGTATGTGTTTCGACAGGATGTAAAAATGGAAAGGCAAAAAAGAACTGTCTTTGCTACGTGCATCACAGCGATATTTGTCGGCGAATCAAAATCTTATGCTGGTGAGAAAAAAAAGTGCTGAATCTAATATTCGCCGAATGGTACACAATCACAGTGAACGCATGTGTTTTCGGCTTCAAAGGTATAGCTATACACACACATACACAAACGCTGGAATCTTTCGGTACATGGAAATTGGCGACAAACAATAGTTCATGCTGTGTAATACAGTAAGCGCCCAATCGGAATTTCGCACCGGTTCCATTTAAGAGGAGCACTACATTTACTGGGAGGGAAAAAAAAAGAAATGAACATCAAGTTCTGCAAAGCTTTGCAGTTTTATTCCTTCGTCTTCTTTTCCCTCTTTCTTACTACGATTTCGTTCGCCTTGCATAACATCGAATTTCTTGTTCGAAATAATTTCGACGTGTTCTCTCTCATTCATGCTCGTTTCACCCGCAAAAAAGTGTAACGAAAACGCTTTCCATCGAACACATCTTATTAGCTCAAGTTTTGTTTTCATTCAGAAAATTTAGCTCATAAAATGCGTGCCTCATTGAACACAAACTTCGAATTGATGATACTAATGGAAAGCAAAATAACAACGATAGAGAGAAGAAACGAAAACTGAGGAAAAAAACCAAGTTCGACAATTTCAAAATGTGCATTTCACTTTGAAAGAGAGTGTAAGAAGAAAAGCGAGGAAAACATCGTCAACAGCAAAGCGCACCATGCATTTTTGGATGTGGATTGAATAGTGGTTTCGTGTTCGTATGTGTGTGTGTGTGGGAGATGAAAAAAATAAAACGAATTTCCGCTGATTTTTTTTTCTTAGTCTCCGTCAAAACATTCAACATCGATGCGATGCACGTCCACATTTCAAAAACTATGTGTTTAACGAAGTAAAAGAGCGACTGTGAACATCATTAGCAACGCTATGTTTTAAGCGCACGAACACAATCGAACGAACGGACCAAGTTGTTCGTTCATCATGGCAAACGAAGGCGATAAGGCCGGCCCTGGAATTTAAATGTTACAAAGTATCACGGATTTGAATCGATTCAAAGCAATCGTAGCTTAGTCATAAGCTGCAACTCACACTCACATTTCGTGCATACAATAGGAATGATCTAAAACATTATTGCCAAAGTTTTCGTATGGAATTATCATTTTAATCGCGGCCAATGTTTTACTACTAATTTAATGGTTTGATTCGGTTACTTTGTCTAAGCCGAGCAGGCAGCAATCACACAACACCAGCAAGATTAAAACAGTTAGATATTGAGCTCATGCGTTTAATGTTGAAATTCAAATACTTTCTCCTCCTACTTCTCTTTCTATGCCGTTCTCACTCACACACTCTGCATGCAATCGACAATTATTCCATTCGGATTGTAATTTCAAACTTTGTGTACACAAACTTTCGATACAAAGCTAATAGAATCCTCGTCAATTAAAATGAAACTGCTATAGACTTATGATGTATTTGTTTGGCTTGCAAATGCAATTAAAAGCTTTCAAACATCGCAGTATCGATGCTCAAGAGAGCCATAAGCATACAAACCCATCATTTTCCACTCACTGGCAAAATTGTATTATTCCAAATATTTACGGACGACTAACGACGAATGGAGGAAGAGAGCAAAATTTACAAAAAAAAAAAAATTACATGAATCCAATGTGTTCTGAAAATGGCATTGGGGAACGATGCAAATACCAAACGATCTGTATTTCGATTGTACTGAAGAGCAAAAGAGGCGGCCATCGACCATCGACAATCGCTATCGTCATCTAAATGCAAATTTACTGCTATAATATTTCACCTTTTGCATGCAGAGAACATGGCTCAATAATATACGATATCATGCGAGAATCGTGTCCAAGTCCATGATGTATATTGTGTGCATAACATTGGTTTGGTCATTGGTGTATATGGCTTTTGCCATGCATGTTTTTGAATGTAATTAAAAATAGAAAAAAGAACTCAAGTGCTTTGCTTGCACTTGAAGCGTCTACAAGCATATCTTCACCTAGATTTTGTACGATTTCAGTTTTTTTTTTCATTGTCTGATTGCAAACACTTGGCAGAGCGCAAGAATAACAACAAGTAGTTATTGTTGGACGCGGGCTATTACTTTCGTTTGATTATTTCTTTTTCTTGTGCTAGTGTAAGAAACATGAAACCCCTAAGAGATAATTAAATGTAAACTCATGTTATTTATTCGAATGAATTTTTCTCTTTGATCTACTCACTCACTCTCTTCCTTTCTTTCTCTCGATGGCAAAGAATGAATTGCTTAATTTTTCTGCACCAACCGAAATTTTTGCATGAAAACACCATTAGCTAGACAAACGGTTTTTGCGTACAATTTATTCAAATGAGTATGTGTATGAGGGAAAATAAGGCCAATATTTTGCAGAGCAAGCAGAAAAAAAACTTATTACGAAAAAATAGTCGAAAACTGGTAGTAAAAAAATATGCGCATGAACTGAAGCAAAAGTGAAATTACAATCTCCCAATGTTTTTACATTTCGGTAGTTGCAGCTAGGTTTTCATGTTCTACACACACGTATACAAAATTCATTCATACGGTGCGACGGACGCAGTATCGTGGCAAGCAAAATATGAAAACGCGTTAACAACAGCAAATAAAAAGCGGCATGTGAATGAGAAGAAGTGGCGAACGGAAGAATAAATATGCCTATAATTATTATGAGTTAGAGCGGAAAATCTGATGGCTGTGTTTAGATAGGCTCCTGTTTATTCATGTTCAAGGTGCAAGGTCACAACGGACATTTTACACGCAACGCCACTGTTTGGTGGCTATTCGCCGTCGTTAAATGACGCAGTTCCGTTCGAATGTTCCGAAATTCAGTGTGTTTTTTTTTTGTTAGTTTCGCGCCAAAATTCTCCTCGCTCCCCGCTATGAAAACGCTTCGAGAATTTTTTTGTACATTTTTTTGTGTTCTGTTTCGATTGCTATCAAGACCACGGAATTTATCGGCTCGCACTTTGTCAACGCCCATTCAAACAAAAGTGACTATTTAGATTCTATTAATGTCATCAACCGTTGAATCCAAACTCAATAAACCCGAATCAAATTCAAATCATAATTTAGCGTTTACCAAATATGGTCAAAATCATAAAGCAACGAACAAAAGGGAGCCGGAAAAAAAATCAATATCAACATAGCACTTAGTAATCAAATTGAATTTGTCATGACGAAAGCACAATTAAATGCGCTGGAATAATTACGAATGTAGTTAATCATTTAGTATACAAAGAATGAACAGAAAAGCACGCACAGTGAATTTCCATCGTTCTATTCCGGCCGATTGAATACGTCAATATGTTTGACAATGGATAGTCACTTCGGAATCAAAATTCAAATGCCACATAAAAGAAAATGAAGGAATCCACAATGGATCAAGTGGATTGTGCTAGGGAATATTTTCTGTGCACAGATGCGAGCCTTTGCGCTAATGTTTCGAGTGTTGATGATCTATATCGTACATTATTACTTTGACGTTGAATAACATATTTGGTCGTCACTTGCGATGACCACAGATTCAGTCTCGGTTTGCATGACATTTTCAATGAAATATTTGCCATTTCGCACATGCGAGCATAAGCTTCATACCGTGCCCTAGAATGAAGTCTTCACACTGAAAAAAAACAAAACGAATGAACAATCTTAAATCACACAACAGGAATTGGTCATATTTTGGTCGTTTGCGTTCATGAAATTCTCTAATTAATTCGTAACGTGTAAAGTTATCTTAATTGCGGCCTCCCCATTATCGTCACTTCATTTGGCAAAACACTTGTGTGACCGAACGTGTGAACAGAAGGCGCGGAAAATGTGCAAAAATCGGTGAACCGAAAAAAGAGAACGATATTGGTATTGTTTTCATGCACGCAATATACAAATTAGGAGCAAAATAAAAATTGCCTGGCTGAAAATCATTAGGCCGTGGAATGACATGCGTCCATGAAACAGTAGGCTGACGAAACAAGCGTACACAATTAATTACATGCTCAGTATCAGCATTTTTTTTTTCTTTCATTAAACAACAAATTACACAAAATAAGATTAAGTTGCCCAATTGTGAGAGATTGTATTTAGTCGGAATGAAGTTGACATTCTCATCCAGTCGGTTTTATTATTACATGAATGCGCGTCTTCCCTCTCCACAGAAATTGTACGCCATTTATTGGACACAGGATTGAAATATTTGGTCTCTTCAATTGCAAATGAGAGGTTGTACAATGTACAAAAATCCAATCCATTAAAACTTATCTCGTTTCAAAAATAAATCTTAGCCCACTGTTTTGTGCTAGCGTACGTAGAGCGCTTGTTTCTCAGTCTTCATCGCCGCCTCTTTCTTTACTCGGCTCGGTTATCCTATAGTGTGTAAAATTCTTGACAAAATATCATTTAACTGCGGCATGTGCATTAATTTTGCCAAACAATTTGATTCGTTTAGCGGAAAGTTTCTCTTCGCTTTGCCATCGCTCCGAAATGATAATAATTTCGAAATTACTTTTGGGGCGAATCACTTGTCTTTTCTGTTTGTCCAATGTTTTTCCCTTTTCCAGTTTTTGGAAACACCAACACTTGAAAATTGAGTGTGCTTTTTGAGTCATAGTCATTGTGACGACGTTCCGTTCCATTTTGTTTCATTTCCCAACTTCAGTAATGGATTTGCACTGTTAATTACTAGGAGCTGTATATTTAATTGATGTTTAATACTTTCTTGAAATTATTTTCGGTTTTTTTCTTCATTCGTTTTGTTTACTTAGCACATGACATCGACGAGTGTGACAGCTGCTGTGGGTGCTTATCGCAACCGCACAATAATGTCAATTCAATCGGATCACCATGATTTTTTGGTAATACAATAAAAAGCCGTGGTGGACATTTACTTAGGGCTCTTAGAATGTTTATTAATTCATTATTATTAACATGTTCCTTCATAATACGTTGATTTCAGGATTTTCAACATGCCAATCGCACACTCACTACTTAACCACTAAATACAACAATTTTGTGTATAGGATTTTTCAACGTCAAAATTGTCGCCCGTCTAGATACACTTGAAATATTCATGCAAACACAATAAAAAAAAAAACAAAACAATAGCGGCTTTTGTTTACATTCATGGGCGAACGCAGAATGAAATGCGATTGTTTTGTCACTTTTAGTTTTGTTTTACTCATTGTCGTTGGTTTTATTGCCGATATACGACGGCTGGATACGCTTGTGTCGACTAATAGCTAGGACCAGCCATAAAGTGGATGGTGTGTTTGCAATAAATATTTGATAGCATAGGCACATACACACATACACCAAACACAAATGCACGCCACGCACAAACCAGAAAAATCCAAGTCGAGTGGCTGCTTGAATGAACGGTATTTATTTGAAAAGATTCCGCATGGATCGATACAAAACAGGTTTATGACACGTTGAAACCTCTACCGTTGACATCACACACTTCTTTCTCTCTCTCTCTCTCTCTCTCTCTCTCTCTCTCTCTCTCTGTCTTTCTCAGCTTAAAATAACGGCGCTGTGCTTATCGTGAATAAGCAGCAGCGACATGAGCAAACAAACTGAGAAAAGAGAAGAAAAACACGACATAAAAATAGTGTGGTTCCGTCGTTTTATTGGCTATGGGCTTTTTTTCGCTTTTATCCGTACCTGCCATTCGCTGATAGCATCAAACGTTCGCATAAACGCCTGAACGAAAAGAAATGGCTTATAACTCATGAATGGAAATTCATATAATTACAGGATAAAATGCTTTATGCTGGTTGATGTTAACGGTGCGCTCTTGCTGTGGTATAGTAAATACTCTAGTCAAGGTCATACCTTTATTGATTTCTAATATGAGCCAGTCCACTTTTGCAGCTAATGGGTTGGCTATTTCAGCTGCCATTCGTTATTTGTTCACTGTTTGTGGTCAATGTCGTTTTCATCAAATCTGATATAGCAGTTTTCCGGTAGTTCTTAGGGCTAACGATCGTTTATGCAAAAGAACGAACTTATCGGCGCCGCAAGGAATGTTAAATCTGAGAATGAGAGGAATTATGCATGCGTCGAGGGTCGCCAGAATACTAATAAACCAAAAGTGAAGACCAAAATAGAGAACGATAGAGAAGAAGACTGAGTGCGGTATAATGAAGAAATTGATGATGCAAAATCTAAACTCTGTATATGCTGTTCATTAAAAATATCCTTCAGTCGAGAAATAATTGGTGAGTTGTACTATATGGCCTAGAGTTTCATATAGTACTAGTTCACTTGCTTCTTTTTATGGCTTTCAATGTAAATTACAATCGAATATGCTATCCACGATAGAAAATTGGCTTGAGAATGTTTGCAAATGCGATCAAATTCCCTCAGCGATGCCGCTACCGCACCACAACGCTTCGTGGCCATCGCAGAGCAGTAAACGATTGGAGAAAAAGAAAAGCGTTGAACGTAAATCGAACGGCACGAAACAAGCCCAAGTATGATTTAAAAGAAATTACACATTTAAATAGAGATCAAGAACAGGTTCCAAATGCGTACACCACACACACACACACACATATGTATGACATGCACGTCGCGATTCTAACTCAATGTATGACTTTTATTTTTCTTTTCGGTTTTGTTGTTCATCGTTCGACATCTGTTGGTTACTGTTCTCGGTGTGTTGTTTTACTTTTATTCGGGTAATTCGTTCAGTGTTTGTTCTAAATGCGTGGCACGTAATAAAAAAAAAAAATATACACCGACCAAATCTACAAATCACCCCCATTTTACACATCTTACGTTTGCATTTGGCAGCAAAGTTACAGCTCAGGATTTTAGCTTTTTCTTTATTGCTGCGCTTCAAATACATTACATTTACTTCATGCGTAGTACATTGGTTGGTGCGTGGCTTAGATGTGCACAGTTGCAAGTGATTCGAATGAAGCGAACGCACATCCCGAATCAACCGAAGATGAATGAATTCCCTATGAATCAAAAGTCAGAGTAACACGTCGATGCTTTGATTAAGGTGCTTACTGGTGGTGCCTTTTATAGATCCACATTTCAATTCATATCCATTTATTGTTGTTGCTGTCGCTGCTGATGCTACTTCTGACTGCTGCTGCTCTAGCGACAATGACAACGACGACGACGACGATGAGGACGCTTTGCTACATTTTCATCGAATTTGTCTTCTTTGTTGGTTTCCCTTCGGTGGCGCTCTTCTTCACGATCAATTGCCACGTTTCATCTATTACGTACTTTAAGTGCATGCAATGTGTTTGTGGTGTATGTGAATGTAGCACATTTTTGCTCTCACGCTCTATCTCTATCTCTCTGTATCAGAATCATTGCGAATCCAAATGGAAGCAAGAACAAAGTCTAAAAGATAAAAGGGAAAAACAAACAGAAACACATATGTTCATGCTTCACATAACGAGTGGCAATACGATTTCGTCTTGGATTTCATTTTCACGTTTTCCATTGGATATGAAATGTTTTTTTTTTGTTCGTTTATTCGTTTGTTTTTTTTTTCTTTTTCTTCTATTTGTGCTCTCTTGTTCGTTTTTCTTTGTACAAACCATAATACAGCAGTTGAAAAGCATCCGTGAAAACGAACAAGTTTAACTTCTAAAACTGACACAGCGATGCCTTCAATAAAATGCGATCTCCAACAATGAAACGTATTGTACATGTGCACAGAGCTTCCGACCAGAACAAATGTTTAAATGTTCAGCGCCTTTATTTGTTTTCTCTGTGCATTTCGTCACCAAACACGGCTTCAACATCTTTTATCTTTCACATCTGAAGTCTGCCATAATGACTGACACACAGGAGATACACTATTCGTTTCACTTTTATGCAGCCAAATCAAACGATCTATTTTCGAGTCAAAAACAACACAAACGACAACAACAACAACAGAAGAAGAATGTTTCTGAAGGAGATTTCGTAACAAAACTATTTCATCAATACTTTAATGCTCTCAAGTGTTCAACACTCTTGCACTTGCCGCCAAATACCATGAACAGCTTAAAATCGCATTTTCGGTTGACATCCTCGGCAGCTTCTTTTTGGTTTGGACTGACACTCCCGAGTATCTCAAGCATTTGACTCATACCAAAACCCACAAACCACCACACCCCTTTCTCCACCAATTTTTTATAAATGGGACATGCGATTAAGAACCCAACGACACTCTACAGCATTTGTCTATGTGTGTTTCTTTTGGATGATGGGGTGCTGTTCAATATGAATAATTGAATCAACGAAACGATGAAGACAATTTGACTTTGCAATGACTTGCAAAACAATGATTGATGTTCGCAATTTGATTGTAGATTCTCAATGCAATTGGCATAAAAACGAAATTCTCTCTCTCTCTCTCTCTCTCTCTCTCTCTCTCTCTCTCTCTCTGTCGCCGAATATTGAATAACGAATTGAAATTTCTTCGCATTTGCAAATGTACCATTTGCGCATGAATATAAAATACCGGTTATACAGCAAACACTCCTTTGTTACTTTGTATAAGCAAATGTGCTAGAAATAGAGACTGAAAGCGAGAGAGAGACAGAGAGGCGTTTATGTCTCGTTTTTGTTCACTTCGACAAACAGTTTTTTTTCCTCTTTATTTTTCATGCAGAAAATTATTTCATTTAAATGACACCTTTAATTCAGGTGGTGCTTTCAATTTTCAAACAATGAGATTTTAATGGATTTAATCCATTTCGACAAAAATTACAGTTCTATGAAGGAAAAAAATAGAGCAACAGCAGCAGCAGCCGCCACACCAAACGTGTTATACGTGCGAGAGACGTAAATGAAAACAACCATGCCGAGAATGGGAATGTGTAAGTGTGAAAAACGGTAGAAAATTGTGCAACGGAGATGGTGTTTCGTTTTTGTTAGCTCTCTTTCTCTCCCTCCCTCGCGCTCTCATTCATTTTGTGCCGTGTAATTTGAACGTGAAGTAACGTTTTGAAAGCAAATCATATGCGTGCAGTACCAAAAAGCATTTTAAAATACGAATACACAGCGAGTGAGCATAAATTCAAATAGGAAGAATGCGTTACATAAATTTTTAATGAAATTTCTAAATTAATCTCTTCGCATATTTCTTTATGCATTTACAAAAGCATTTCCGAATGGTTTTAAGTGGAGGGAAGGAGCGGCGAAAACAAGTCATTTTCTCTCTCCAAATTGAGGGTAAAGCAAACTTGAATGTAATCATTTGGCTTGAAATGGTGTATACAGTGCGATAACAGAAATGAGATTGTGTCGAGTATGGCTGAAGCAGAGATGTAGCGCGACGAGAAAAAAAAATCCAGTCGACGACGCCAACAAGACGAGGATGAGGAGAAAAAAATGGAATTATTGTTGTGCATGTGTGGATATCACGAGAAAGAAAATTGTGTGTGCATTTCATTTGAATTTCATTCGTGCAGCAGCGACTTTGTTTGCACCTCTGCTGCTCTGTTGCTTTATTATGCATATTTTTGAAAAGATTTCAAGCGTTGAGTATCATCAGTTGGGATACACAGACAACAGCGACAGCAGCAATGGGAACACCCGCCACCGTCCCACCGTCACCGCCTCAATGATGAGATGCAATGTGTATTTTGAAGCGCATGATACGCGATTAAAAATTCATTGTGTGTCAAAATGTGTACATCCAGCGTTGCGACGTGCATGGCTTGCTCACAAAATTACATTAATTGAACACGAACATCGTCTAATTCAATTTGATTCAATTTCAAGAGCGCGCATATTCGACGACGACAGTTTCTTTTGTGTGAAAAACACTTATTAAATCATATTAAATTAATTCGATTGGAAAAGTGTCGTTTGCCGTTTGGTCCGATGCACATCTTCACATCGATTTTGTGAATCGAAAGCGCACACCAATTTGCCACCAATGCAATGAAGACGACGACGACAACGACAGTGAAAACAACGCAACGAAACGAAGCACAGCAAAGTTAAGTGAAAGTAAAGTGATGAAAAGAACGGAGATTGCGACAAAACGAATTCAAAACGTTGATAATACTTTAAATGAATATCAATTCATTATTGACAAGGAAAAAAAAAATCGATGAATTTTTAAGTAAATAGTGAAGGTGCAATGTAGAGATTGTCGATTGTCGTCATAAGTATATAATTATCGATTGATCAAGTGTTTTATATAATGAAGTGGTTGAACAGCTACTCTCTCTAGGTCTCTCTTACACTCTTCTTCTTTCTTGCAAAAATCACAGTCGAACACAAGGAGTGTTGCATGAAAGCGACGACTCGAATGTGGGTCGGAAACTGCAGCAAGCAACTTTGTTGAGTCGATAGCTTGAATTGAGCCACAAACGAAGCGATGTGTGTGGGCGAGGGGAAGAGGATAAAAGTGAAGAAGAAAGCAAGCCAATAAGACATACGGCGTGACTCTTCTTGGCAAAAGCAAATGTGTCGCAATGCTTGAAACCGAGTTGTCAAGCACATACGAATGGAAAACCATTAGGGAGACATGCTTCGGCACAACGTAATGTGGGGGATATGTGACGAATATGTGAACGGAACAACTCATAAAAAGCACACGAATACTGGCTACACCAAGAAATATAGGGTCGTTATTGGTTATGTATTTACAGTGTGAATGACAGAACTAGAGAGCGCACGCGACAGCGAGAAGAAGGATGGGAAAGAGAGAGAGAGAGAGAGAGAGAAAGTGCTAGAGCAACCGTGCCGGTACCGTACAATCTAACAAAATAAAAGAAAGTTTACCGAACATTTACTAATAATTCAATTTAATTTGTTTTTGATCATTTTAATCCAGTTAATTTGCTCTTAGTTAAACGTTTGCGTCACAAGTAAAGAGCGTTGATATGCATGTGCTTCTGCAAATTATAAGCAATTTCGTGATATGACGTTAATATCAGACCAGAATTTATTCACCGCTCAGCATTACTTGCAATATACGTGCGTGCGTGTACAGTGTACAATGTACATGTGTATTTGAACGTGCCGTTTGTGCCAAATATTTACCTTGAATCGGTTTGTGCTTCAATTGCAGTAAATCAGCGAGAACAACGAAGTGAAAATCTGTGCAACAATGTTACCATTTAAACATACATATATATATTCGCATCTGTTTCATGTTTATTTGCCTAATGTATTCAATCGTGCACACATTCATCGATTCACTCATGCTTCCTTCCCTCCATCATTGCCGTGCCGATATTTATAGCTCGTTGAAATAATCGTGAGGGAGGTGGCTGATGCAAACAACAAGAATTAAATTATGCCAATAAAAACGAAGCAACATACTACGAATCTGACGCCTGAAACTGAAGCGATGGGCTTTAGTTTCGACGTCAGCGTCACTCATTCACCAAATGTTGGAAAGCAAACAGTAAAAATAATTATCATATTTTTCAATGAATATGAACTTAATTAGCAGTAATTGAATTTGTATAAATAAACGGTTCGCTGATAGAGGTAAAGAGTAAGCGAGAGATAGAGAGAGAAAATGAACTCAATATGCAAGTTGAACTCAGTATGCAGACCCCGTTGCAAAGCTCACTTCATTTTATCTATGACGAAAGAGAGAACAAGCATTTTTCAGTCTGTCGATGTTCTATACGTGCCATTGTCGAATGTTGGTGTCATGCCGAAATATCAGCAGCAAAAAACACATTTCACATGAAATTGAGGAAACTTGACTGCCGTACAAACACACACACACACACACACACACACACACACACACACATACATACACACCCAAACGAAATACAAACAAACAAACTCATGCTCCGCCCGTTTATTTATATGTTTTCCATTTTTCGTTTACCATTTATATTGAAACAGAGTAAAAACTGAGAGGAAAACAAATAATAATATAGAGAAAAAGTTTCAAATTTCGTTTTCGGTCGGAAATGAATTTCAAGCACAGCTTTTTCCAGAAGCCATCGAACGAATGAACGAATGAAAGAGTGTAATGGAGTGAGAGTGAGAGACGGGTCGATTTTCGATGTAGCAATTTCGGTATGGTTCGATTTTGCAGAGGAAAAGTGCCAAGAGTCGTTAATAGTGACACCAAATAGCAAATAATTTTCACAAACACCATCCACACCGCACCCTTCGTTTGCCCACAACACTCCATGTTCTTTTTTTTCATGAGGTTTTCAATGGGTCAATGTTCATTTTCGCACGATTTGAAGAGATAAAAGCACATAAAATTGCGAATTATAGTTTTAATGGTCGATCATTAAAAGAATAAAGTGACATGATTTCGTTGGAAATTAATTTAAATTCCTCGCACCACTTGATATCGCAGCCGATGTCAGGACTCGTGTCTGTTCGTTAGTTAGTTCTTTTTTTGCGATTTTATTCTCTGGCTCCGAAACTGAAGAGCACCTTGTTACCTTTCAAAGCAATTTAAATGCTTTGGACAATTTAAATGTCGCATGCCTTTATGTCGTTAGTTGTGGGAATGCAATTTAAAGTGCCAATAACATTCTCATTCACATTTAACAAAATTTAAAAGGGGAGTACACTTGAACATTCACCTCTTGAAAAGTGCATTAAATAATATACCAGACGCGAGACGATGACGACGAAAAAAAACCGGTCACTATGGTGTGTAATGAATTAAATCCAATTGTAATCAATTTTTTCCATCCAATTTTATTTTATAATCAAATCGATTCGAAATTGAATCTCTGGAACAAACATATATTCTGGTTAGTGCAAATACAATTTAATAAAATCTTATCCGAATCGAAATGCTGTTTGAACTTTTGTAAAAGTGTACAGCGAACGAGTGGATTCGTATTCCGATTTTTTTTTCTACTTCTCCACCTCAATCATTCGTTAGCATTTTTGCACATCTCCCTTTGGGTGTGAGCTGTAATCATTGGAATTTGTCGTAAAATGTGCACGGAAACAAATTGTATCATTTACCATTGGGTGCATTGAGCAGAGCACTCACCTTGCAAAATGACAGGTAAAGTGGATGAGAATGAGAGCGAATGACTGCCGGTGAACGTGAAAGGAATGTATGTTTGGCGTCAATGAGCCAACCGAAGCAAATTTATTTCGGTTTGATCAAGATGTGAACGAATGAATGAAACAGAAATATTACTATGGAAATGTGTGTGTGTATGTGCCACATATTTGGTGAACTATTCGGATGTCAGAATATGAAAGAAACGAAACGGAATGGAATGGAACGGAATGGAACCCCAACTCCAATGGCAAATGGGTAATGGTACAAAAGTGCAAATACATTTTACGAGAAATGAAGACAAATGTGAATTTATAGAGCTACGTCTTTACGAAACAAAGAGAGAGAGGTAGAGAGATTGTGTGTGAGAGTGTGAGAGAGTGCCCTATGAGACTGGCTCGTTTGCATGTAATTGACTCGACAGCTTTTTTCGCTTATAAATTATACGATTTACATTAAATTCCATTTTGTGAAATACGATTCCATGTGCAAGGTGATGAAGTGAGATTAGGGTTAATTGATTAGTTGTTGCGATATTTGCCACCTGTATTCATGCATAGCTCAAAACGCAGCTACTATCGTTCATTCTCTCTTTCGTTTCACTCAACCTTCTAGTACCACTCATCACTTCACAAGAGAACAGGGTCGAGCGATTTTCAACTGTCGAATCGGTTTGATTTGCATTTTCAAAAGAAAAAAAAGGGAAAATCAAAAATAGCTTCCGATAGTGGATGTGACGATGTGTTAAAATATAATAACCAGTTTGAGCGTGTCGTATGTTATCGCAAAATTACCGCTAAAATTGGACAAAATGGTTTTGCACATGAAATATTTTTCTTTCTTTACGTCAACATCACTTTTCATGTTCGTCAACCATACGTATATTTTGAACTCGTAGTCATTTACTTTCTCCCATCCCCGCACCGCACACTGTTCATGAGCTTATTCTACGGTGGCGGTAGTAAATTTTCATTAATTATTAATACACATGCAAAATTGTGTTGCTGTAAAAACGCATTTATCGTTGTAAAAGCTTACACAAATTGATATTCGTGCGCGCATAGCTCATGCAGCGAAGGCGTTTTCCACTCTCTTTTCCTCTTGCATGAATCTATCGAGCGCGTTTTGGGAAAGTTTTGTTTATATGACGCCAAAGCTTAAGCACTCCCCATCGACTAAATGCCAAGAAGAACAATTGCTCATGATACGGAAGAGAAGGAGCAGAAGAAGACAATGGAAAGAGGAAGGAAGAGATGTGAGCGAGTGTCTTCTAGTCAAGGATAAACAACCACGCAACTCTATATCGACACCAATTTCACGAAGCAAACGATGCGTCGAAAACTTTTGTAATTTTGTAAATTCTGCATAAAACTTAATCATTAAATATTAGATCATTTGCCATTTGTTCATCGAACGAACGAACGAACCAATGAGAGAGACTTAGAGGTTTGCTGCAGTGGACAGTATCAGATGTTGTGTATTGTGTGTTATTTAAATGAAAATGCACAACCAAAGCATGTCAAATGTCATAGAAAACCATACCATCCTCAAACACACTTGTCCAGACGCGCTCACACACACACACACACAGCCACATTCACAATCGAGTGCTTCATGCATTCGATGGCGTCGACATTTTGTAACCTTGTTAAACATACAAAATTTTAATTAAATTCCAATGTGTTTCAAAACAGTCATCGCAATAAAAGTGCTTTGGTTATTGGTGCTGTTGTGTGTGTATGCATGGAATGGGTGCTTTTATGTGTTAACAACATTTGATTAGCATTCACTTTGGATCTTTACCACTTTTCGACTGCGCACAATTACATCTCCACTTCTGCGAAATCAATTAAATTCAAGCATTTCACTCAACGATCCCATTCTTGTTCCCTTTTATGAGTGAACAATTTTTGGAGTTGGGCTATAATTTGGCATCTGCTTATGGCCGATGCTAAAGTTTCCCATTTGCTTGTAGTCAAGTGCGCGCTCGCAGCCAAACTAAATTGTTTCCTGTATCTCCAAATCGTATGTGTGCATATTCAGCATTTTCACAACGCGTCCGATTTCGAATAAATAAATCATCTTGAGGGAGTGCATAAATAATGGAAAACAGTGCAGCAAGTGCGCATTGCAAATGAGCAGAAAAGATAGATACAGAGTGACCTCTGGGCACAACAATGCTACTGCATGAAGAAAACTCCAAGTTGACTTGAATAGCGCAAGGGAAAATTCATTAAAGTCAATTGAAATCCTTTCTACCACCGTATATAATCATGCACATCGACCATTGACCGCTGCGCCGTGCGGATGTATTTACTGGTATGTATTCTATTTCAATTTGCTCTCTTCTTGGATGATCGAAAAAGTCGAAAAGTTTTTCTTTTGTGTATTGTGTTGTGTGTTGCTACAGTTTCCATTTGATTGTCGATACGTGGGACTGTGTTTGTGCATTTGAATAAGTTTGCTTCGGAAAGTGTAGCCGACTTGCTGAGATGTGTGCATGGCAAAGGTGTAGAAATGCATTGGCACACCATAATGAGCAGAGAATGGCTGTCGCTAAACAATGCACGATGGTGGTATGGTGGCATTAGTATTGCAAACTGTTTTACATGCTGGTGAGCTTCTCCTCTCAAGTCAGTAAATATTGGTGCACGAAATGGTGCGCTAAATAATTTTAAGGCTCTGTGTTTATTTGGTGAACGAAAGAAAGAGGAAGAAGAGCGAAATGGAGAGAAAGAGATACCATGCAGTTATGTACGGCTTATGCTACTTTTTATCATCGGATGTGCACTGTGAAGCGGAATGAATCGGCGGTTGCCTATGGTTCATTCGTACCGACCATCTTCTTTCTCTATCTCTGTTTCTCGGTTATTTTCTCTCCGCTTCTTCAGCTCACACGTTGGACATAAAAAAAAACTCCTGGGAGCTCGTTTCAACGCAACATTTAAAGCTTACGTTAGTTTTTATGCTTTTTTTTCGCTTCGAGCAAAAACAGCGTTGCAGCAAAAACGTAATTCAACATTAATACAAACTGCTTTAACGCAGTGCAGAAATTGCATGTTAGAAGATTGTTAACGATTCACCATCGTCTCGAAATCGGCACACCGACAAATGCAACCATATCTCGAAGCAGTTATTTATGTTGTTTAAATTAGATTCCATATGTACATACACAAACAAACACACACATGTAGCCACAGCGCTGAGAACCGCATTCCGAGTATGTATACGAGATTGTGTGTGTGTATGCGGGCACGAATGCCCTTTGGATCTAACACATATACAACTAATGTGTAATTTGTTTTTCTGTTAGTGTTAAGTTTGCTGCCTTTTCCCCGGACGTCAGTAAACACAAAATCACAGTAAAATCACGTATATCCTCCCCAACTGACAATGCCGCTGGAGAGAGAGAGAGAGAGAGAGAGAGAGAGAGAGAGAGAGAGAGAGAGGGAGAGAGAAAGAGAGAGAGAGTGCGGGAGTTGCAGTGGCTTGTTTTCTCCATATGCGTTCATTCTCGCATTTGCTTTCACAATTTTTTTATTGCGTATAAAAGTAGTAAAAATCATCTCGTTTGTAGGCGAAGGCGTTCTGTGGCGAAAGTGCACAGGCACAGTTGTGAATATTTATAAAGTTGTATTAATCAATCAAGATGTAGTAAACTGTTTTCATTCCATCCGAGCTGATTTATTACGATCGAATGACCTGTTTTTTCTCCGGAAACATTGTCGCTAGCCGGCAGCCAGGATGCTTTGGTGAATGTAACATATGTAAGGTAATTTTGTCTTATCTCGTCATGGTGTGCGGTTTTGTTTTTTCTCACACTAGCATCCTTTTTTTTATCAAAACTAATATGTGAGCCTGTGGGCTGAGGCATGTTTTTTTCCATTGCGTCTTTTTTTCTTATATAATAATCCTGATTTTAGCAACCGAGTTTTTTTTTTACCACAAACGTTTTCGCATCTTATTTTTATGTGAACATTTGCTTTTTCTTTCAGATTTAGTTGCTATGTCTAGTTTTGTGGCAAGGTTGAAAAACGAAGGTTCTAGAGACCCATATACAGAGAGAAAAGGAGAGAGATATGACATGCTCATCTGCGGATTATCATCCATTTTAATGACAAACGATGACAATTTATTCTGTAAACAGTTTAATTATATTCTTGAAAAAAAAAGACAGTGAAGAACTAAGTGCGAAATTGCGAAATGGAAAAAACAACCACACACACACACACACACACACACACACACACACAAATGCCACAAAATTGCTATCCTGATTTCCTGTAAATGCTTTTATGTGCTACATTCAGCAATGGCATTGGCATCGGTTCGGTTCAGTTGGCATATGCCATATTTTTTTTTTGCGTTTGAACTACAATAATAATTTCTGCACACTCTACTTAGTGACTTGAACGCTTCAATGGTTGTGTTCCGTTTGCCAAATCGTTTACGGGTTTTCGTTTAGATTATACATATTTTTCTCGGTTCTCTTCTCGTTCGTTCCTTTAAACCCAACACTGCCTAGATACACACACATTCTCAAGATACAATCTTTATATTTTATTGCGATGTGTGAATTCGTAAGTGATGACATTTCGGATTGCTTTTGGTGATTTGGTTTTTACGTCGCGCGCTCTTTTTTGTATGTTCACTCGACAATAAATCTATTCATTTCAACATACAGAATTCCAGTTGCGCTGTAAAACACTTAAAATCCTGTTGGATTCGCCATGATTCAAGGATGATATTAGGAAAATTCGGTGTGAGTGTGCCATTTGATTGACTGCAATTTAACTTGGATTCATTGAAAGAGGGAATGGAAAATAGAATGAAAAAGAGAGAGTGCAGTGTATGCGAGAGAGAGAGAGAGAGAAAGAGAGAGAAGGATAAAAATCAAATAGAAATTCAACGACACACGGCAAGTGCCAAGTGGCATCACAAATAACCTTGTGAAATCATCTGTAAATTCCGAGCGCGCCATTTTTTGATATATGTTCGAGGCGGACGTGTGTGTTAAGTGAAAAAAAAAGGCACAAGGAATAAGACGGAGAGAGGCAAAAGATCGACAGCTAAGATGGAAACGCACGATCGTCACTTAATAGCTTCAATACAATAGAAAGATTTTTGCGAAAAAATGTGACATGTTTTGGTGGTTCCACAATAATATGTTAAACACACGGATTGTGAAGCGACGACTTGTGTGTCGATATAGTATGTGAATGTGTTTTCATAATGTGTGACTTGTGAGAAATACCCACTGTGGTATGCACACAGCAACACTCAACTCGTTCATTCACTTACTGGCTTGCGCTCTCATTGCCAACTGAAATTCAACGCAATCTGTATGGGGAGCACTTTGAATGTGTCGCCATTGTGCTTCTATACTTTTTGAATGCAATATCATCCGACTTTATTTGATTCGTTCTCATTTTTATCCCTCTTCGCTTTTGTGTGCGCCCGTGTGCTCGTCCGCACATTCTATTCGGCTTATTCATATCAATAAAGTAAAATGGAATCAGAGTGAGTGAGAGGGAAGGGTAGGAAAAAGCCAGCTTTTATAACTCTTTCATCGGGTTTATATCGCAAAAGAATTTTCCATCTTGAAGTTACATTTTTCTATATGATTTTTTTCCCGGTCGTCGCCATCGCCGTCGCCGTCGTCGTCGCCTTTTTCTCCATTCTATCAGTTTTCATTTGATGTTTTCCATGCTACGCGTTCAATCCGAGTTTAACGTTGTCGGCTCATTGGATTTTATTGCATGCGATTGGTGGCACTTTCTCGAAGGCTACTCATTTTCGAATGTCGTTCAATTCGTTTCATTCGCATTCCATTTTTCTCTCTATCACTCTCTGTTTTCCAGCTTTCGTTGTGCCGCAATTGATTCTCAATTCATCCAGAAGTTCTCGGCAACGGCAGCAGCCACATCGTTTCAACAAAATTATGTGGCGGTGAAAACAATTGCGAAAGAGAGTCAAATATTTTGACAAGTTGGAAGCAGGCGGAAAAGAGAAAAAAACAATAGAACCAGCGAGCACATGCTATGGGAAAAAAACGGAAGTGGAAACAATGTCAATTTTATTATTTGCCACGGATCGTGCAATTTTGTGCGATGAAATAATGATGCAGCCACATTGTTTTCAACTGTAAAATGAGCTTAGCGTTTCGAAATGCCAGCACAAAATCAATTTCGAAATCGGAAGAAAAGGATGCGAAGAAACTGTCATTAAAACTTACATTGTTTACTCATCGTCTTTCAATTTTGAAACAATGTGATCGGAATTGTACGAACGATTTGTGCTTTTTTTTTATTCCACTCAGAGATTGCATAGCTGCTGTATGCAGTCTCTGATTTCACTTGTGTGCATGTGTGTGTGCGTTTTTTTCTGTTGATGTTTGAGTCACGCTTTGACAATGAAATCCAATCAAACCAAACGAATGAGCTGCGCCGGATACGGACGTTGGCAATGTTCGCTTTTGAAATATATCATTTGATATATATGTATGTCATTTAATTAAAATTAAATCGGAGTAAATATATAAATTTTTTTAACGAGCATGCGAAAATGTGGAAGACTTATTCAATCTTTGCACCATACCACCACCACCACCACCACCACCACAATGGTTTGGCGGGAAAGAAGGATTGGGCGTATATGTATGTGTACTATGTGTATTCTCTATGTTATGACCTCTTCCATTTCTAGTTATGTAGAGGATGGCAAGCCAAGCGGTTATTGGCATTTAACTGCAGCGTTGATAAAACTACACAACTGCTAGCCGAATCAAAATGTATAACCACAAGGGAGTGAAAGACACTTTATATTATTATAATGATATGATCGTTTGTTGTGCTTTCACTTTGCGCTCAAGAATATGTGTGTGTGTAAGAGTGAGATTGAGACTGAGACTGAGAGAAAATGAGAGATTTTTTCGCACCAATTCTACACCCATAAATGACAATAATGGCGTCTGCTGTTGCTGATGTTCATTTCTTGCATCTCAAGCAAGTTTTTATCACTTCTTCGCCAACTGCGCTTTACGAGTCTTATACCGCTCTTTCTCTCTCTTTCTTGTTCCCGTTCTCGCTCACACACGCTTACTATCCCTCTGTCTCTATTTGGTTTCGCTTATTCGGAACGCTTTCGTTGAGCACATTTTATTCCATTTCTTCTCTCATTTTCATATTCCATACGCCATTGTTTCTTGACTTGTGCCTGTTTTTGACGACGTGTTTCGCGCAAAAACTTTCATTATGCCGCACCAACGACGATGACAATGCTGCCATCTTCGTCACCGAGATGATGGAACAAAAAGAGAAAATGGAAAGAAAAAGCGGACAAAAGTTTTGCGCCGCTGATGCGTTGCAATTTATTTAATTGTATGCCAGCGAAAAAGATGTCAAACATGCACAAGTACGTTAAAAAAGACTTTAGATCGCATTGCATTAATTAAAAGGCTTAAAAATTGTTCGATAGAACAAAAAACAGTAAAATTCATGAATAACCATAAAAGCAGTGAAAACGCATTAAAACTAGATGGAGAGAGAGAGAGAGGGAGTGAGACAAAGCCAACTAGAAAATGAAATTCGAGACGCGGAAAAGTGCTTGCCTATCATTAGGAATTGTGTCGTTGTCGATCTTTTGATGGCAGCTGCCAAAGTTATTACATAAAATATTAACCAACAAAGACGCAAACAAAGCATCATTCAAGTCATTTTGGAATCCCCATAAACTCAACTAAAATATTCTATTTTAAATGGGTTTTTTCCAGCCATAAATCTCCAGATACACAGTCACTTCATACGGCGCTCATTTTTTTTCACTCGTTCAACTTCCGTTTTCGTCAAGTTAATTTTTTTAAGTACTCACTTCGTCATCTGAGCGAATGGTAGAATTTTATGACGAAACATAAATGAATGACACATAATTGAAGAGCATAAAAATTAAAGCGGAGTTTCAGTATCCGGAAGAGAAAGAGTTTCGTTTCATAATTTTTTTTTTGTTCCATTTTCGTTGTTGTCAAAAAGACTCAGTGGAACAGTTGGCACCTGGTTTGCAATGTAGTCTCTAGTCTATAAAGCGACTGCTCAAAATGGGAACATTTTTTTTTACTGCCTTTCAGTGCTCGAGCGTGTGTGTGGCAGAATAAAATGCAACGAGCAAACGTGACTCTGCAGAAAAAAAGAATTATTGTTGATGCTTTTGAGGGATGCATACCATCGTGTTGTGGCGCCGAGTAAAATTGGTTTGTTGCAAACATACGTTTTCGGATGGTTTAGAATCTCAGCATTTCGTATGCAGCAGATATATCCGAGCATATCGACGACGCAAGTCACTGTATAAGTAGCGTGCGTCGATGCGCACAGCTACATCGACTTAACACAAACAGAGAGCGCAAAGTTTGTGTGTAATCGATGTAGCTGTGCGCATCAACACACGCCACTTATACAGTGACTTGCGTCGTCGATATGCTCGGATATATCCGCTGCATACGAAATGCTGAGATGCTAAACCATCCGAAAACGTATGTTTGGTTTGTTGCAATTTGGGAAATGGAGCGAACGAAGAGAAGTGGCATGTGAATGTTCGGCATGAAAGTGTGTGCGTGTGAAAATACACAGTGATTGAAATGTTCAACTATCACCCACCAATCTAATTCTCGTTGGACTTGCGTGCAATAAATTCCAATCGAACATAAAGCCCAATACGAATTTAATTTATAAGCTTCGAAAATGATTGATTATTCGCGAATTCCGTATAAAATATTGTTATCAACTGCTATGGAAACGAAATGAAACGAAGCTTTCGAAGAACGTTTGCTAAAAAAAAATGACGAAAGTGATTAACTCACATTTAACACAACGTTCGAATTGATTGTTTTTTTCGTCTGCCTCTCCCTTGTAAGTAGCTAATAGACTGTCAGTGTTGCATTGACATGAAGTGCTTAAATGGATTTCGATATCGACAATATTTGATTTAGTGTACATGCCGAACACAATAAATGCCGCAACAATAAACGTACGACACGCAACATACAGTAGACACGTACATAAAGTTAAATGACATTGTCGTTTGGTTGTTGTTGTTGATGTTGTATGTGTGTGTGTGTGTGTGTGTGCCAAATTAATTTAATGCAAACAACGATATTGCATGAAATGATAGCAAAAGCATGTGCATGCAAGTGTGCCAAAAGCGAAGCGCCGATCTGATATTGCATTTTGTCAAACATATTAAATAATTGTATGAATACGAAATCAAATGACAAGTACATTGTACGACAGCGATACATACATATATATATGCAAGCCAGAAAATCACATACAAACTGAATCATGTTTGAGTTTTAAGCGTCGGTTCTGTTGGTTATATCGCTTTGTAGGTATATATTTATTGCCATCCGAGGCGTACGAAACCATTTACATGTAACAAAAATCGGTTGTCGTAAATAGTTGTGTGGAGTACTTTTTGGGGATGGCGATATGCAAAATTTTATTGATACAGTGCAACTGAGCGAGAGGATGCAGTCTGAGTGTGCATTTATGTGAATCGTATGTTGTATTCCATTTCGATTTTCCGCCATATTTACGTAATTAAGTTGTTTTTCCCCGGTATGTGTATGTGTAATATTTGCACGACTGAGCACATACTTTCAGAAATCTGTTGATTAATTGCTCGCATTGTTCGGCAAAATGCAATGCAAGTGCAACTTTAATGTCGACATACTCTAATGCAAACAAAAACCAGGCGATGAAAATCCCAACAAATGAAGTAAACGAGTGAGTGTGGGTGTGTATATTTTTGTACGTTCCGCTTGCCGCGTAAAATTAGTGTACTAGTCAATAAACAATCAAAGTATCAACCATGTGATGACCTTATTTCAAGTTAAAATAAACCGATCAAAAGTGGCGCTGAACTTAAACATGTGTTCCATTCATTGTGTTTGCCAATCGGGGAATGGAAACAGGAACTATATAAAGTTTGGTCTTGCAAACATTTTTTTTCTTGTTGAAATAATCGTATTGATTTGTTTGAACTCGTTTCCGTCTTCGTGTGGCAATTCAGAACAACAAAAAACGACATGCCAAGCATCGATAGTCCATTGATTGATTTCAGACATTTGCATGTTATTGAATTACATCCCGGTCGGTTGCGTGATAACTTGATTGTGAGCATTTAGTGTATCGTTTTTTTTTTTTTGGTTTATCGTTTTCTTTACGCAGAGGTTTATCATGTAAATAAGCACATCGAATGGATATTCCGTTATTTATTCGTGCTTCACATCCTCCACCACTTTCTTTCGCCTGGTTCACGGTGCATCGACGCTGTGTGTATTTTCTTCTTCTGAACAATCACAGTGCGCTTCATGCAAACAAAATGTCATGTGAATAACAAATGGCATACAAGTACATTTTACGATCGAATTTACGAACAAACGATAAATTTGTTCTCAACGATGCATAAGGGTAAAAACTCCGGAAATGATACAGAGAAAACAAAGCACTTCGAATGGCACGCATTTATTGGAATTTTTTTTCCCTCGGTCGTGGTTGTTGTTGTAATTTTTCCAAATGCAATATCTAATGCATTGTGAAAAGCAATGAGAAGTGTAAAAAAAAAACACGAGAATTTACGAAGCACATAAAAAAGTATAGTATAAGCGTTATTTATCATGTATCCGCTCATGCAAAACGGGCAAAATTGTCACGAATCCAGTGTTGTGTACCGAGCTGATTTTCGCCTTCATTATTCATTCCACACATTTGTGTCGTTGGGTTTTTGCCTAGCTCCTGTTGTTGTCTTTTTGCTTACCTCTCCTTTCCTATATCCTCACTTTTTCACTCTCGTTGCTCTGTTTATATAATTCACTGCGGATGACCCTTTTTCATTTGCCGTTCCGGTGTTTTTATTTCTCATGCATCTTTTTCGGCGCTGACATAATTTCATTTAGCTCAATTCTTGTTTGCCCGTGTAAAGTGTAGCTAATCAGTCGGCTGTGATGGTTTAGTCACAGTGAATATGGTTCCGAATAGCACACAAAACTCACGGACCAACTGATCAAAAGTTCCTAACCCAGTCGGTTTTTTCTTCTCTTAATATACCAGGCAAAAGAAGAACTGAAACTGTGACACACGAACCATGTATACGTCTTTATGTAAATAAATAAATAAAATACTACTGACACACTCCGGCTATAATGCCATAATTCATGTCGCGATGCAAAGCCAGAGGAACGCGGGCAAGTTTAACAACCCCATTCGATTATTCATGTATTGTAATCATGTGGAGCGATTATACAGACGAATAATAATGGCAATAAGTGAATGGCGGCCAGAAGAAAATGCACGTCGCGTCGCGCATAAATTCACTGATTTACCCAAAGCTTTTGATTCGTTTATATGTGGAAGTTGATAAAATAGAGCAGCACGAAACGATGGAGAAGAGAGAGAGGAAGAGCATAACTACAACAACAACAACAACAACGAGTAGCATAACAAACACACAGCAGAAACGCGCTACGAAAAAGCTGATATTAGAGTACATACACAAGCGTATACATACAGTTGATGGTGTTGTGCAACCGAGCTCATCGCATTGTTTTGCTGCCATTGTACGCTGTTTTTTTTCCCTGTAAATGCTTTCCATAATCGATGTGTGGCTTACTTTGGATTGGATTTTTTTCCCTTTCCACAGCCTTCCAGTGCTCTGTGATCCTTTTGCTTCCTACTCTGTCTCTTTCGCTCTATCTCTCTATCTCTCTCTCACTCTCGCATCTTATTCATCATTGGAACACTGAGCAACATCCAGAAACTCAAAATAGCAACGATAATGAAATCCATTTAAATGGATGTGGTGAGGGAAAAAAATGCGCACCGCCAAGGATTTCTGACTAATATTCATTTCCGCTCGAATGAATTTCACATTCTCAAACCAGCTCACCACACAAATCCGTTCCCATTCCCATGTGCATGTGCTCTCGGGTGCCTGTGCGATTGTACTGGTGCTTGTGTATGTGTTCGTCATTTGTATGTCTGTGTGTGCTCATTTTCGATTCAAATGCCATATTTATTCTAGTCGATCCATGCGCCAGAATCAGCATGGCAAAAAACGGTTTATCATAATATTCATAAAAGTGTACAGATTTTCACATGAGCAACATAACAAAACAGCGGCAAATGGCACCTAGTTCTACGCATTTGGTGAATTTGCTACCAAAACTGTCTTCAGGTTTAATCTTATGCGCCTTTTTTCAACCGCTTTTGGCTCTCTCTCGCTTTGCGCTCTTTACTATTTACGAGTATATATATGTATTAATAATTTTTCTACCTTGTATGTTGTGTTGCTACGACATTTTCATTACATCAATGAAATGGCAAGACTTGTATACTACTCTCAGCACATTGCTGGCACCGCCACCAAACAAGCCAAACGAACTCGTCTTTTTTCTCACTCCTTCTCTCTGACTCTTCTCGTCCCCCATTTATCTCTATCTCGTTTCATGTTTTATGCCACACATATACTGTGCAGTCTTTTTTGTGGATTGTATCTATTTTCAGTTCATATGAAATTACCGGTGTTTTGTGCATTGTCAATTTTGTGGGTCTATTAATACTCTATCTATCTTTTTTTTTTGTTCAGCCACTAACTAATACACTTGATTTTGCACAATGGTATACTAATCATACAGCCAGCAAATGAACCAGATAGGCTCCTTCAAATCGAAGCAAGAGCCAGCTACAGAAAATGAAAAAAAAAAAAAAAAAGAAAAAAGCAGTGAGAGTGGCGAAGACCAAGCATACTGGAACAATGTATATTTTTAGCATCATCAGTGAAGCACACCTACATTTTTTAGCACTACATGAAATGTAGAGCTACTAATCTGCTCTTTTTTTTCCTAGATACTTTTTGAGTGTTGAAACAAATTATGGTAAATTTGAATTTTATGCTCATATTTTTTATTTAATTTAAAACAGTGGCAGTAACGACAAATAAGTGCATAATATCTCAAAGCGCCAATCAAATTTTTATTATCAAATGTTGTTTAAAAATTACATTAATTTTTCGTATAATATTTTCTGAGTCTTGACCAGAATTAAAGTGATTTTAGATTCTATGCTCATATATAACCAAAGGCAGTGTATTTCAAAAAAGAAATAAAACCAAGATCTTGTAATTCATTTTGCAAATAAATTATATTACTTCACAGTTACTTTGATGAAATACATTTCATGTAGTGCGCAAAAAAATAGTTTGTTGTGAAACAACAAAATTGATTAAGTAACTAAAAACTCAAGAACGCAGAGCGGAGCAAAGCGAAGCTCTGCGGTCTTGTTTTCTCTCTCTCCTTCTCCAGGATATACCATATATTGTTAATTGTATGATGGGATTTGGAGTTTCATAACGAAACATGGCCGGAAATTGTTTTTTATTCCACATCCTTTTGGCATCGTGTACTTTTCTGGTTGGAAAAACATCCACAAACATGGCCACACAACAACAGAAGTTGTTACCGCAGAGACAGGTACAACATAAACAAGTACTGTTGAATAGCTAACGATAATCAACCATGGAGGAAGAGAGTTAGGTAGTGAGTGAATGAAAAACGGCGCACACTAATGATGAAAGTAAATTGTTGCTATATTTTGAATATTTAATATGTTTCATCGTATGGAATACACCAAGGCACATAGACCTAAGAAATGGTGGCGTCTGCTGCTGGTACTACCACGACTAATGCTGCTGCTCTGGAATAAAAGGCGACGCTCTTTTCGATTTCCCGATAAAAATGGATTTCCCGCGGTGTTACGACAAAGAGAAAGTTAAATTTTGCATCAACACGATAATCTACATAGATATATTCCATTTTTTTATGTTGCGCTATGCTTTTAAGTCATTCTTCACGGTTTCTGCATTTGATTTTAAAACGAACGATTTTTTCCCTCTGCTGGTGTTCATCAACATACCGAAGCGTGGGAGTATCGCGTTCGCGATATGATAAATATGACTTGTGAACACAAAGTAAGGTATAGAGAAGGAGAGATGTATCTGTTAAAAGCAAAATTTAATATGCTAAACAATTCGCTCGCTGGAATGAAGGTAAATGTAATTGGAAACTATTAACCATGAAAATTGAAAGTATTCCGTATTCTCTCTGCTTTGCATATTTTAATAAAAAATCATTGTGAATTCAAATCGTCAATATAACGGTGCATTTATTGCGTATATAGCTCGATTCGATTGCCCCTACTCGCCAAATGAACGTAATCAAATATATGATTTAAAAATGCCAATCTCGAAAGCTCATAAAAATGAAGCCACTATCTCATCATTGACCAAAGTGCTCGAAAGCACATTCGATATGATATGGTCGTCGGAAAATGCTTTGATTGTTGTTGTTGGGGTAGCCCGTGATGAGTGCATTTTTTTTCCTCTCTCGCTCTCTAATAACTTCACTTGTGTTGTTGCTCAAGTGGCAAGGCAATTGGTGATGCGATGTATCTCTTCCACATCAGTCAGCTGAAACAAGTGAATGAGCAAAAATGAAGTATGAAAAGAAGAGCGGCGGCAATCTACTTTTGTATACTTCATTTCTGGTCATAATGCGATCGCATAAATCAAGCGGCTCAGATTTTTATCCGTGCATTACAACGAGCTCAAAACGAACATTAAACTGTTATTGCGGTACAGCGCATAGAGAGGGAGAAAGGGAGACAATAATCACACCAGAGGCGAAAAATATCAACAAACACAGAAGGAAAAAAAAGATGAGAACTGTAATCGAGTACCCTAGACATTCATTTATTTGGTCCAATATACGGTGGGAGTGAACGAGCGTTGGTTTCTTTTTTCGCTCGTACTCGTATTCGTTTCGCACCTTTCGCATCATCCGTAAATCTATTTCACATTTTTTTCGACATTTACACTTAGATTAGAATATTTCATCGTCTGTCGTGGAAAAATGAGCTGTTCTTTTTTCGAAGAATTGTCAGAGGTCCACAAGGAAAAAGCGTCCATAAATAAACAGTGTAATAGACGCCGGGGTAATAAATTGTAGCCACCATCAACATCAGCAATAATACATAGTGCCTCCAGCATATTTTTCGTTGAGAAAGAAACGCTTACAGTTTTTTCGTCCTTTCTTGTCAGTGTATTTTTTGTTCTACTTCGATGAAATGAAAATAGTTATCGTCGAATGAGAGGAATTTGTTTTAAAGTTCGAAAATGTCCACAGTGTAACGCAGCGATGCTACTGAATGCGATTTAATAGAACAATCTGTCCGATTACATTTCTCGTGTTTCGAAATCATGTTGACGCTGCACATGATTGGCACTTCAACTCCCTGGCCGATTTATGTGCACGATATGGATATCCAAATGCTCGGATGATACTATCAATTTGTTTATACTCAAAATTGCACACCAAATAAAATGTAATACTTTCACTTACATTTCAAATGCTTAAATTTATCAATGTCACTATCGCTTTCCCATTTTTCTTCTACTTCTTCTTCTTCTTCTCTTTTTCTTCTCCTGCTCTGCTCTCTGCAACGTCTCAAAATTTATCGAGCAATAAAACGGGAGTGTCTCTTTCCCTTTTTCATTCCGATGTTCGTGTACATAACGATGGCGAGAGTTGATGTGAATGAAATGCACGGCGAGAAAGCTTTTTAAATGAAACTCATATGTTTGTTTGTGTCAGTGGTTGGCTCTTTTAATTTTTTTTTTCTTGCTTGTTCATTTTGGAGATTGCTCAACCTTTTACATTTTCATTCCTCCGTGCACAAGCGCCCTGTTCCGCATCGTTGATGGCGTCGCCATAGTCGTCGTTTTGCAATTCGCATTCTTTCATGATTTTTTTTTTCATGATGTTTGAGTTGAAGTGTGTTGAACATATTTTGCGCATTTTCCAAGTGTTTATTCGATGTGTGCCACGCGATGATGTATCGTTTACAAATGTATTTTTAATGTGTCATCATTTATGTCAATTTTCGTTTCATGTTCGCTTCAAAACGAAAAACGATGGTTTTTTTGTTGTCTTCAAGCAAAATTCAGATTCCAGTCTTTGGCATGTACACAAAACAAAAAACGGATGCCAACGGAATATAAATCGCCAAACAACGAAATTTGGAATTCGCTTCGCTCTTGTTTTTCTTTCAATTTAACATTGTGTCACACACACACACATTACCTTCACGCCATCGCATCGGAATTGTTTTTTGCTTGCTTGCTCCACGGTCCACTTTCATCGTCGTTCGACTAAAAAAAACGCTGTTGCACTTGTTACGCCCATTGATTCGTATTCAATAAGTTATTTGGGGCATGTCGAAAATATGATTCACAAATTTATGGCCCTTTCAACTCAAAACAAATAATCATTTTTTCGCATTCAAAACACCCTCGTCCCGATTTCTATTTCTGCGAACTTAAAATTGATGATGGATAACAAAACTGACTGAATTGCTCGCTATTGGCAAATAGAGAGAGAGGGAGAGAGAGAGAGAAAAAACTGCACAAATATATACACAACAAAATCGGTTGACAGAGAAGCGCACGGGCTACCCATTTTCTATGCAAAGGGAAATTCCTTTGTCGCACCGAGACTGACTGTGATTTTGGGATAGTCAGCGTCGCTCGATGTACGACGATACTATTTTGCCTTTGTCCTTTCGGATGATTGCTAAAGTCTTTGATGTTCCCAGCCATTTTATACAACAGTAGATAAAAATAACGACAGACATTCCGTTCTAGCAGTTGCGTTTTTTTTTTTCTTCTTCTCCGTCTTTTTCTACTGCAAATGTGTGTGTGTATGTTGTGTTACTGGCTGTGTGTACATCGAATAAAACCGTTCAATAATTTACTAAATAAATTGCTCTCATTCATATGTCGCAACAAAGAAAATGCTATTTGATATTCAGTAGCTATTGTGATGACACCGGGTCTCTCTTTCTGGTTCTCATTCTCGTTTTAGCTATTCATTGTATGTATGACAACGCCTTTGTTCTGTTTTTTTTTTTTTTTTCACCATGAGCGATGGAGCTGTTTTCAGCGTCCTCTTCGTTTTTTCTTCACTTTCATGCGACTGGTTTTTGCGTGCATGTTTTGCTAACGGTTTTTCAATGGCTCGGGTCGTACAATAACAACAGCAACAGCAACAAAAAACATAACGACAAAACCAATCGCCAAATGCGAAACATATTGTCAGTACTTTGATTTGATATTTTTTTCTCTCTGTCGAAGCGTTGGCAATTTCACGGTTGTTGTTTCACCCTTGACACATGTATCGAATATTTCGTTCCTCTCTCTCTCCCATCCTTCCACTCTTCCCAATATTGGTGGAAAAAACGACGGGTTCGTCTCATTCAAATGACGATTTGCTTGAATGACAAAAAATGTATGTGAATTGAATTGGAACTGAGCGACTTCATTTGAAAGGTCTTTATAACAAGAAAAAGGAACAGAATTCGATGCTCCTTCCCACCAAGTCTGACGGGTGCCAATCGATTACTTAAAACACTGCCACAATTTAATCGGAAGAAACGACCAACAATTTACATATTTTTTTTTTACTTTCTCGAACAAGTCCTCCATTAAATGGACTCTATTCAGTTCGGTTAATTTCCCGACATATTTTTACAGAGCAACTGAGTGATCGTTACGCAATGACGCAATTTCGATTCAACAAGAAAACAAATGGAAAATGGAAAATGAAGAACCACTTTTCCTTGAGAGTTAAATTCCAATGAGATTTTTCAAGCTATTTATTTGGATATTTGATAGTCACCAGTCAAGAATAATCCATCGTGCACATTTCTTCGCCGCATTTTTTTCCCCACTGTGAGTTTTAACGGAATTTCTATTTATGAAATTCAAAACGAAAAAAGCCCTCAAGACTTTTCTGTCGCTGAATAATGGAAGCGATTGCGTATCAAGAGTTCAACGATGTTCAAGACTCGATGAAAAAACTAGAATCAATTGGATTTCAATTTGTCTGCACGAATCGAATGGAATTTTAATCTGGTTTACTTGATGGTTACAAAGGAACATGTCGGATACCATAAAAATTTAACTCAAGTTAAGTTGATGTTGCTAGACCATCACTTGTTTGCCGATAAATGCATTGACTTTGTAACCTCATCACTTACAGCTCTGGCGATACAGACGTCGCAAGAAAGAGCGTTCAATTGGGACGCTGCTGTAAATATGAGTGTTGTTTTTAGAAATTCATGAGCATGTTTGTTTTTCAATATTGCTCAACTGTTTGGGATGTGTTTCGGTGTAGAGAGCAAACAGACAAAAAAAAAATGGACTTAAATAATAAATGTAGCCCAACAAATGCATAGCATTTAGATAGATTGAGCAAGAGAGAAAGTGCGCTTCACCTTTCGGGCATCAAACGAGCAGCTATGATTTATCGTTTAATTTATTCGGGGTTTCTTTATGATTTACGTTGTTTGTGCTTTGATGGCTTTGTGAAACTAATGCGCCCAACAAGTTATGTCTTGTGTACTCAAGCGCCATTTCAATTGACTTGTTCGCCGCTGTTGCCTTTTTCACTCTCTCTCTCTCTCTCTCTCTCTCTCTCTCTCTCTCTCTCTCTCTCGTTCGGTTGTGCTGTTCGCTTGGCGAGCGCATAAATAATGCACAGATTCGTTTCGGTAACTGAAACCCAGACAATGACGAATGCAAGGCATGAGTGAGAGTGAAAGAGTCCATGACACAGAACAACGACAACAGCAGCAGTTACAGCACTGACGGCAACGACCGCACTACAAAAATCCTTTCCACAAAGGACCACATCTGAATGACACTTTTGTTATCTTTTGCAGCATGTCACACATGCGAACGAACACACAAAGAGCATTTCGTGATGCGCAAGTTTTTTTTTCTTCTCTTATTTTACTCTCTGCGTTTTTCCAAGCGTTTTATTCTTTATGATTTGTATCTTTTCCATTTTCGGGACAGCGAATATTTTTATTCTTCGTCTGCAGCAGCAGAATCATGCTAAGTTTTGTTCTTGACAGATTGAAAAATTTTTGTTTGATCTCTCACAATGTTTATTAAACTGTCATCGTTGGAATTGTTATCTGAATACGTTCAAGCACTGTTTCGCGCGCGCCGAATGGAAAAGAATTTCCGATGAGATAGCGATAAGAGGTTGAGAGTGAATGAACGAACAGATCCGGCAAAGTTCAAGAGCACCCGATACTTTTGATCACCACAAAAGAAAATGGCAATCAGAGTCGCCGGTTTTCTTTTTCAATAACAACCACAGCGGTAGCAGCAACACAAAAAACACTCATCAATTGTATGTATTCAATTTTTCAGTCCATTATCTACAGGTATCAATATCAATGGACGGAGTCGTGTGAACGATGTGTGTGTGTGCTATGCGTGTGATGACGCAAATGAAATGTAATGCTTCGACATTTGGGCCGTCGAAGGCATATAATATCACCAAAATGCTTAATTTGTTTGTTCAGTTCACAGCCGGATGTATTGTCAACACCATGACGTGAGTATGTATGCAAACAAACTCGAAAGGCTACACAATATTTCAGATAACAGGATAATCTGTTAAAAAATTGGGCGTCTTGTTCCAGCACATTTTCCACGACGTGGCACAACGACATACACAACATTTAATAAACACCGCGTTTTCAAAGCAACGTTTTAGATTCGAACAAATGACATTTGAGCTCTTGCTGTGTTCCTTTTCACTTTATCTCAACATTTATTTTCTACAGGCTTCACAATTACCGATGAAAACGAGCTACACATTCACTTTAGACGGATTTCAATGCATTTGGGCGCCGTAGATGGGGGAATGAAAAACACCGTGCAGCATATGGTTTGTACAAGGCACGCGCGCACATGCTTCTCATATTGCTCAATTCATGTGTACACATTTGAAGAAGAAAAGAAAAACAAGTCTTGTTGCAAAAGCAAAATTTAATTAGATCACATTGCTGTGTGCTCTTTGGAGTGTACAAGTACATGTTCTTTGATCATATATTTTCAAATCAAATGAGGTTGATGTTTCATTGTTTAAACAATCATTTGTGCTCCTCGCTTGAAATTGATTGCATGCGCTTCTCCTTCCGCTTCACCTTTTCCGCCTTCTTCTCCAGTTTACCAACGAAATAATCAGCATTAATGTAATGCGCTTGAATTTTAATCCAGCCAAATTAAAATGAATATTTTTCCATTCTTTTGACAAAGCTAAACCATCATTTCTGCGAATAGCTTTGTGCTTTTGCCAACTGAACATATTTCTTTTTCTTTACGTCAAAAATCGTGTCTGTGTGTATGTTTGTGTGTGTTGTGCACAGCGCATTAATTAAGTCAAAAATTTACATAATGAGCTCCAGCCCGAGCGTTATATTCAAATGTTTTAGTGAAAGTTACCGAAATTGTTGCATGAAAAACAACCGAAATATAAACAGTAAACTATGAAGTCTAATTGCAAATAGTTGCGAGAATGAAGCGCCATAAACACTGTCGGTCGGAAAAGTGAAAACAGATGTTTTTCTCTGTTGTTGTTTCATAGTGAAAAAGCATCAAAATGCTGGTTGCTACAATTAAAAGAGAGAAAAACGAAAACGGAGACGAGTGCGCGTATAATACAAAGCATCATAATAACTTTGCGACGAATTTAGTAGCTTCTCGCAATTTGTCCTGCTCCACGGTACGGTTGAATTACACTTTTGTGCAAATTCACATCGAGAAAAACAAAAGAAAGCCATGCAATTTGAAAGTGTATTTTTTATGCGCACAAATTTCCGTAAGATATACGGGGCGTACGAAAATTAAGTAAAATTGACTACTTGATGGAAATGAATAGAACAAAAACGAGTGAGAGAGAGAGAGAGAGGTGCGCTGATGCGTAAACGATTGGGGCGCAAGTCGTGTGCTAGCAAAGACTTCATTAGATTACAGTTACGTGCATAAGTAATTTCACGAAAAATGTGAGCTCAACAAAAGGGCTAAGTGAGCAGAAGCGTTGAGAGTAGTAACAACAAAAATGGCAGCGCCACCACCACCCGGCAGCACAGAAAAAAAAGGAAAGCAAGAACAAAAAGAAGCCAAAAATGTAAGCATGAACATGAGAAAATTTGCGCTAGGAATTTCGCCATATTCCATTTCTATGGAATACAGTCGATGATCGCTGTGCAATGCGATGAAATACGTAAAGTTTTCAGCATTTGAGCAATTCGTTGCCATTGTGTATGCCATCGCGTTCCATTAACGTCTGCGTGTATAATTCTGTTGTCTATGAAGCACTAAAACGACTTGACAAACATGCCACACATCTTGTGCGCTTTCGCTTTCGCCATCTAAGTTTTCGTACCGTTATCGATGCCACATAAACATGGAACGCTTGCGATACTTCTTGCAAGTGTATCGCGTATAATTAGCAATGATAAGATCAACAATAGATGCGAAACAGCAGAAGTAAATGTGTATCGGGCGTTATTGCATTAAACACCCATTTCGTTGTGACAAAATGTGACGAACGTGAACTAACGGCAGAGTACAGACTTAGAGAACGCGACAAACGAGTGAATGCATGTAGGGAGCACAGCGTGGAAAGAGTAGTATGTAATGAGCACAAAGTGTGTGAGTGTGAGTGAGTGGAAACAACCGCAAATGCTTGTCAACAAAAGACATTTCAAAATTGTTACGGAATAAAGTATCTCCATCACACGACAGCTGAACGATAAAGAATTTTACGACTCCTTTCAATATATCAGCCAAATCCTACATGATTCGAACTCGAATGAATAAATACCAAACACATCATGCACACGCACACACATATATGCATATGCATATGCATATGCATACGTATTCATACGCCAATCCTATTTATTCTGAGTGGTTAATTCGGTATGATGGCTGATGGCATATACATTAATACACAATACACGGTGTTCGTGTATGTCGGCATACACAACATACTTCATCATCACAAATTTCGTCGCATCCTCGCATCTTCGATGAGAGAGCAAATACTATTTTCCAACATTAACACATGATAATAAGAGGCAACACAAAATTAAGAGTTTCCAAAAACATGACGAAATTCTGTGGTATTTTTGTCGCGTATTTTGCTTGAATGCGGTTAATGGGTTTTTCGTTCAGAATATGACTAAACATTGTAGTATATGTAATTTAGCGCAGAAATAAGCTCTAAAACCCACCCCGCATGTGTATGGTAAGCAAAGTGATAGAAAAGCGTAACGATAAAGTTTCCGCTCGCAGAAGAAAGTTGATGTCTTTCAAGCGTTCACACACTGCGCTCAGATACGACTATATGTTTAGCGCTGCATGCATGGAATGAGCGCGTTCCATTTTTTTCGCTTCAACTTTCACGGTTGAGCATGATGCTCACTTTATCTATCCATCTAATGTTTTTTTCTTCTCTTTTTCCGCTCATCTCTTCGTCTCGGTGTATCAGCACATCTTCGACATTATTTTAATTCTCGTTCGCATGTGCGTACGAATCTGTTTCACCGTATTACACGAAACAATTATTTTTCACAATGGGATAAACACACGCATTAGCTCCTTTTTTCTCAATTAAAGCCATGTTTTGCATTGACTTGAAGCCGCTGTTGATCTCTTTACTTATCTCTATTCGGCGTAACACTGCACTAGAGCCAATGGAGAGAAACACTCTCATAAACAGTCAATATTTGAGGTGATTAACGTTTTTAATCGAATTGCCAAGTGTGTGCGAAACTAGTAATTATTACCGATATCGAGCAGCGAAAGTAATTTTATGGCTGCGTGAACATTATCAGCTCTCGGCGGAGTTGTGCCTTTGATCCAAGGCATACGGCACTGACACTCTGTCGCTCACCGTGTTTCACCAATCGACTATAACAACGCGAAGAATCAACGTTCGTTTTCGATGATCCCACAGATTTGTTATTGCACGTAACATCGAGGCTTTTCTCCTTTTGTCAATATATTTTCATCGAATATTACTCGGTATGTTTGCATTGGGATTGTTGGCAAGGTACACAAGTTTGACTTGTACACAACCTATTATCCACCTAAACATGTTTGTGTCTATTTTTCGTCTAACACAAACTTGATAAATAACACGGCAAACTGGCATGAGAGAGAGAACAAAAAACAGAACAAAACAAATGAAAACGACAAGTGTACTCTTCATTTGATGATATACAAATGGCTTTTTATCAATTAATGAATTTTCAGTCTCGCTTTTTGGTCGTTCGACCAAATGCTTGACACAATGTAAAAAGCAATATTTGGAAAAGCATCACAATCCAAACAAATAAATAGAATTGCGAGCGAATAAACACAATTTTTTACCCATTATTTCCATTTGAATGAATGACTTATAATTTGTGGCAATAGATATGGCGAATGCATTCACAATTGTTTACTACTCGTGCCTTCAGACACGACCAGCTCCAGAAGTGTAAACATTGTTTTTGTTCCAAAACTGGCCGAAATTAATTTTCCGTATAATTTAATGAATTTCCAAAACAAAATAATGAAAATACGGACCAACGCCAGACAGATAAGTCATGTTTGGCATATTTCAAGTCGAGAGCATTTTGTGTTTTGTAAATTGATATTTTGGACGAAATTTGAATTTAAAAAAAAAACGCCATGCCATGAGGGCTGTGGAATTTTCAAAACTATTTTGTTGTTATATGAGATTTTTTTGTCTGTCTACCGGGGCTTATCCGAATGCTGTGCTTACATTTCAAACAAACAAAATCTTCATCAAAAATTCGTGCTCTTTGATGGAGCACATCCTCTCATAAATGAAACTGTATCATTTTTCATGTCACGAAATGCCTCTCGTCACATGTTCCCTTCCAGTGCAAATGAATTAAATCATATTTATTCAAATATTGCGCTAACCAAAGATTTACATTATGAATTTCAGCACATACCATTCCACATGGTGATTATGCAATAGACATAAATTGTCCCTTGGTTTGAGTCTCTTTTTCATTCCCACACACACACAAAATAGGCGGCGAACGTTGGATGTTGTTTTCTTTTAATGAAAAAGTCAAGTGTGTTGATTGCAAGACTTTGATATTGAAATTTCGAGCGTTCAAGCGTGATGAGGGTAAGTGTACAAGCAAGCCATAGCTTTTTTTACAATAATTATTGTATACAGCTGTTCATAACATTCCACAAAACCGGTAACTTTCGGTTTTCCGCATCATCGCTCACAATTTTGCCACTGCCGAAATGGGACGATTTGAAGGCAAGTGAACCATTCGTATCGCCAAATTTAATCATTTTCACAAGGCGAAAAAATTGCGGTATAACTACACTGTATGAATTCCCGTGCAGTTCCGAGTTACATCGAGAAAAATGTGGGCATTTCACGTGCAAAGAACACACACACACACACAACAAATCGAGAAAATCGAATGAGTTTCACACACGGGCGCTTCTGAAATGACGAAGATGAACCTTTTTTCATTAACCAAAAAATGCACAAGTGAAAGATTACAAGATGTACTGCATCCAAGCAGAGCTGAAACGAAGAGATGAAGGAGAAAAAAAATCAACACGAAGCAATGGCGCGAAGCCAGCCAGCAATGTGAAAAAAAGGAAAAAAAAGAATAAAAAAGAGAAACTAACCTTAGCTACGCTTCAGTGCACATTGAAATATAATGCTCTTAAATGTGCTATAATAATATCATAGTGTGTGAGAACAAGTACAAGCTCGGCGCTTTCTCGCTCGTTCTCTCTCTCTTTCTTCGGCATTACTTTGATCGTAAGTCGCTTTGATACGCTCGATTCCCAAGAAATTTTCTCATTCGTCGCCACATCAGCTTTAACGAATTTTTTATGATCTATAAAAAAATCGTGCGCTTTTTGTTCGACACTCGTTTTGAGCTGGATACCTTTTTTTTCTACTCTCACATATTTTTTTTCTAGATGGTGCAGTGCATCCCATCGCTCGACCATGGAGTCGAGAAATCCCAACACAAGCACGAACAAGCGTGAGAGAGTGAATAGAACGGTATGTAGTTAAATATAATACCCTTTTACTGTTATTGTATTAAAACTCAATCTACTGTTTGGCCATTCATTGTAATTTTAACAGCAAAACGGTGTCGAGGTATAAGAATGCCAGCCTGAAAGACATTCTCGACTGGAACGTGCTCAGCGAAAGGGATACGTATTGAATGAAGATCAAGCAGTTTTTGAGTGTAGTGCCGTCACAGACCGAGACATAAAAAGACGAAACGAAGCGACAATTTGGCACACAGGTATCCGTCACATCAATATCAATCCCTTCAATTCAATTTCAATTTTTAAATGACTCGAAATCGACAATTCCGATAAAATGCTCTGCATCGAGATCTTAATTGTATTGAAAATGCATTGAAAACTAATTTTTCTACATTTTCAAGCTGAGCCCCATTCAATGCAATTGCACTTACACAAAAACCGTAGTCTCTCTTGATTGCGCTGGTTGATTGCGTTTGTACTTTATTGAGCTCGGTAAAGCTCCATTTGGCCATCAAAGGATATTTTTTTGTTTGATTAAAATGTAACAAAACCATGTTTTGTCCATTCAATGTGCGGTGTATTTGTGCGAAATTGATGATCAAACATAAATATAGAATAATTGAAAAAAAAACTGCAGACCAAAGCGGACTATTATGCAAATTGATTTTAATTTTTATTGATTACATCGAACATTACTTTGGTGTTGCGTGTAAAAAGCATCACCATATAATTCAAGTAAATTAAAAATGATCGGATTTTAATTTTTAATAAAAAAATTATGCGAAACGAAAAACTCATTTTAAATTATATTGCGTCGAATTTATTTGTTTCATTTTAATGCATTTATGATTTTTGCAGCTTAAATTGCAATTTAAAAAGACCATGGTGCTTCACCAAACAGCCCTCTGACCACTTGACCGAACTTGTAAAAATGGTCAGTGCAAAAAAAAAAAAAACGTGGAAGCTTTGATGTGGAGATTTTATTTCACAGAACCAAAAATAAAAATAACTTTAAACCGAAATCAATTACAAAATCGCATTTAATTTTTTTTTTTCATTTCTGGAAAAAATTAATGCAAATTAAGATGCATTTTCAAAAAGCAATAAATTCTTTTACCTTGGAATTGCTTTCACAACAGCTGGTATCCGCATTAAAATTGCCCCATTCAGGGGAACAATGCATTTTTTTCTTTGCACACACAAAAAATTGTTATAGCTCATTAGTGCATTGTAATTGAGTTGCTTTTTAAGTAGCACATTTTTTTTTTGCTTTCGGATTTCCATATCAAATTCGACATTCATCTGCACACGTAAAATTAATCAGCTCACTGAATTCGAATGGTATATACGTATATACATTACCGATGCAGTTCACCGTCATTATGACCTTGCCATGTCTAGTAGCTAGGAAAAATGAGAATTCTGTCGACTGTATCGTCGTGACAGCCATCTATCAAAAAATGGTAGTAACCATGGCAATCACAAATGAGAATACACACGCCCCAAAAAAATAGAAATGAAATCTGTTGACGTTTCTTCCACTGACTATAATCTCTTCACTTTTTTCCACACCAAGTCAACTGGCGAACGTTTTTTCCTCATTCCATCGAACTTAGCCGCAATGAAACGTTTTGAAAGTTAAAATAAAGACTTCATCTGCTTATCTTTTTGGGTCGATGCTCATTTTTTCACTTTCTCTCTCTCTCTCTCTCTCTCTCTCTCTCTTTCTCTTATTCTATGATTTTGCCATTTTTTTCACGCCGTAACCGTTTTTCGATGCTTCAGAACAGGAGAGAAAAGTCGACAATGATATTAGACGGTGTCTTCAGCGATGCATTGAAATGAAATGAAAATCGGATATTACGAAAATGGTGGAACTGGCCGAGAACGGTGAATGATAGAAAAAATGGAGAGAGAGAAAAAAAAAACGACGATGTCGCTTTTGACAACATTACCAGTTGAGAAGCTGAGACGCACGCCGACGGAAAGAAAAATTGTTTTCATGTTGTCTAAAAAAAGAATATAAATGGATTTCGATCGCTTATTATTAGCGTTTCATTGGCAAGCACTTTTTCAATGTAACGAAAAATGCCGTTTCGATGAACATTGAACACAGCACAAAGTTTGCCTGTGCGACACACACATTAAAAGATAAGACACGATTCACTTCTCTACCTCTCCATTCCGTACCGTTGTCAGGTATCAGCCCATTCATGCGATTGCTTTTTATGGTCGGAAAAATATATACACACACACACAATGCTTTGGCTAAGTAATCCTTTTTAGCGCTCGAATTGTTCCAAGCGAAAACTTTTCAATTTCTTTTCGGAATTCATTTGAAAGTTTGGTCTGAAATAACAAAAACTTAAGGTGATTGCATATAAATATTTACATTTTGTGTTGTGATTTCGATGTGAAAGAGAAACAATTTTTGCAACGATCAATTCCATAGTCTCTCTCTCTATGGCATTACGTACGGGTTTTGCATTGTTTGCTACCGTGGAACGATGACTGTACCTATACTTTGCTATCTCTTCGAAGGTGAACATATTTGAAAAACAAATATAATTTGCAGACCTACGCTTCTGTTCTTGATGAATGGTGAATGGTTGTATTCAACGTGGTTTATTGAATATTTTTCACTGATTTATTGTAATGATTTGTGAAAGATACGTACGGTGGCATAGTGAAAGCATTTTGAAGGTCAAATGGTTTGTGTTGTGTTCATGGCAACCTTTATGATGATTGAGCATACGGAATACATACATATTTCATACATACACACACATAACTCTCGCATCAAATAATCAATTCGAGATGTTCCATCATAGATAACGGGCAACATCATCCGCTAGCATCGATGGTTCAAAATTGTCTGTATGAATTTCAAAATATACATCAAAGTGAAATCAGCTCGGTTGAAGCAATTTCAATTTTCCAAATAAGCTTCAATCAGCGCACACCGTGGCCATTCGCATCACGAACCGTGAGAGCATGAGTAGAGAAGCTCATTATCGTTATCGTTGTATCCATCAAATGAATTTGATGCTATTGAGAACGTGCAATTTCATAAGCGGAAAAAGCATTTTGTTTACACATTTTATCGTTTTATCGCGCCGTCAAATCGCTTTTCACATTCAAGTGTATGATGGTTATCGATCAGATGGATGCGAGCGGGGGACACGCACTCATTTGAATTTTTGTCATCGACTCTCCTTTCGGCGAGTGAGAGTTAGAGAGAGAAAGCAAACTGATGAATTACGGAAAACGTTGAGGTGTTTTCGATTGGCTCGTAAAAAAGAACGTTCTTGATACAGGAAGTGTGCAAATGCTAGCGCCATGTCACGCCGATAAAAACGTAAGTGTTGAGAGAATCGTCGTATCATTTGTGACTGCGACGGGGCACAAAAGCCAAAACACGTGAAAACATCCCTTTTTTTTTCGATCAAGTCAACACAATAGCGTCGATCAAATTGGATAAATTGAATGATGACTATGATTATACAGCAGCGTACTTTCACTAAATAAGTAAATTAATATCAGCTCTCTAATGCAATGATACAGCAGATCCGTGACTTCGATGACGTGGATAGTATCAATTCATGTCGTTTAAAATCAATTTTCGACATCATGTCATTGCCCGACTGAGTCAGACGAAGCGAATAAAGTATGCAAATTGGATGCGATCCGGAAGCAAGAGGAGAGAAAAAGAGAGAAAAGACGAAAATAAGAAGACAAAAGCAAAATGAATTACATTCCAATTTGGCCTCTTACTCAATGTTTTTTTCCTCGGGACGGTTTCACCTCTGGATGGGTTGCTAAAAGACTATTATTATTCTATTCGAATGTATTGAGAGAGAAATGAGATGAGAAACTACATAAAAACGCGGTCGCTGCGCAGATGACACATGAGCACACACACACACACACACACCAGCTTTTTAGGAAGAAACACAGTTCTGTGACGACGCGGCGAGTAGTTTGGAAAATTGATGACTCAATAAAAAAGCGTGGAACATTTTTTTAAGAGACAAAGTTCCGTTGCATGCAACACAAGCACCAGCCAATTATCTTCTCGAACGGGTTTTCACAGCTTATTATACGCAATTGATCATTTCAGTTGTTATTGCGCGTTTTCTCACTCTCTCCCTCTCTCTCTCTTTTTCTCTTTGGGTTTGTTTTTTCTCGCTCTTTTGGTATCGCGAACAGAACGCATTCAAATAAAGCATCCGCTTTTGCGCAAACATTTGTTGCTTTTATGGTGTTTTTCATTCCATTTTTTTATGTTCGATGAAATGAGAATCGATCAGAGTGAAGCATTACTTTTTTTTATTATCTTACATTTCTATAGATTTTTCGATAGCGAATGAAATGGGCGTTTTTTTTTTACAAATATTCGAATTTGTATGTTCATTTTTTTAATAACTGGAACTACCAGTGCAACGCAACGAACAGCACAGTGAAAAAGTGTTCAAGACAAAAGATATTGTCGCGTCGCGATAAAAAAGATGAACAAAAAAATGATTGCAATTTGTGAATTTCAATGACGTAATTTGAGAGAGTGAACATTAATGCAATGAACAACGAATGAAAAAGCGGAAAAAAGAAGAAAAAAAAAAACGAGCAGAAAATAGATTGGGAAGCGATTTAAAAGCAAAGTTGATGGATAAAGTGCGTTCTGTTTGAAGTGAACAATCATATGTTCGCGCGACGAACGCGCCATGGCCATTTTATCTAATGAAATTGTAGACGCAAGAACAAAGTAAAAGGCAAAACCAGAGTGAAGCGAAAAGAGAGCAGAAAAAATTGAGTGAAAATCATTTCTTCGTCACTAATAGCCGATTTAAATCAATTTTTCAACGATGACGTGCGCTTTATCGCACACACAATCTTGTGCATGTTTCCGTTTCCATCTCGTCCTATCGCATCCCCGCGTAAGCGAACGAACAACGCATCAACGAAAACAATCGCACATTGAAAACCGGAACTTTTTCGCTCATTCTCCATTTTATTTGCGCACATTTTTCGCCATCTTTCATCATCATTGTCATTATTGATAACCAATAAAAAGCACGTTTCAGCCATTTACTTTGGCAAAATTCATTGCCTCGAATTTGTCATGATCGAATATTGGTTGTACTTGTACTCCATCGTATGGCAGCCCGTATTGACTATCTTTTTAAATAAACGCCCGAAACGCATCCACCTAGAAAGTAACCGAGTGTGAGCACTTTTTCGTCGAATAGAAAGCAGCTTCTCATGTTTCCACATATATCGCCCAAAGAGAAACCGATGAGATGGCTTAAGGAAACCATAAACTTTGCCAATAATTCACGTTCAAATGACAAACAGCTGGAAAAATGGTCCAATATTACTAAACCATGCTCACGGAGTAACTCATCGTTTATTGAAAATGGACTCGTGCTTTTGGCCATAGCCACAATATATGTACATGTTCCCGCAAAACATAAAGCCAGAGAAAAATGGCATTTTCCTCATACATTCACTTGGTAATTTCTTGCAAAAAAAAAAATTGTTGAACAAATTTCGTTTCGAAGCGTAAAAAAATCGGTCGTACGCATAAAAAGTACAGCGATTAATCAAAATTGTAAACTTACCAGAACGTAAACGGCAAATGGCATAACAACAACAGCCACCAGAAGATCAGCTATCGCCAGCGAAACTATAAAATAATTTGTGACCGTTTGCAAAGTTCTTTCGCGATACACCGATAATATAACCAGCACGTTACCGAATAACGTCAATATCGGAAATATTAGTAAAATTAATGCCCAGTAATTATACTCTTGTCCAACTGTTACTGCATAGAGATAGATAAAAAGAGAGGAGAACAGAAATGGAATTGAGATTGGGATGGAAATTATCGTTATTAGCGATTGAAATTGCTTCCGTGTGAGAACCGCAATTTCGTGGCGCCACGTTGCGTGTGAAATTTACCTATATGCTCGTTACACGTTGCATTTGCAATGGAACAATTTTGAAAATCCAGTCCGATGCTACTATTTGCATTGAGTGTGGATCCGGTTGTGCCGATGCCGCTGCCCACGCTACCATTATAGTTGTAAAAGTATGCACTAAAATCCTCCATCAAAAGCATAAAATTGCTTCCGCCATCGTAATTTGATTTGTTGCTATGCGGCTCGCTGCCATAATCGTATTGGTATTGATATTGAAATGTTTGATTAATCACGGACGATGATGATGTGGATGATGGCGGCAACGAAGACACGGTGGCTGTACCATTGTTATTACTACCAATCCCATTGGCCAAACTATTTCCGTAAAAATCGAAACTGCCAAAGTTCACATTGTTTCCATTCGCCACGTTGTTGGCATTCAGTGCTGCCACACCACCTGAAATTCTATTTGAACCACCAACACCAGCACCACCACCACCGCCACCGCCGATGTCGTCGAACAATTTGAAGTAATCTGGGGAATTCCAGTTTAAATTCGTTGAATGGTTTGCCATCGCAGCGGGACTGATGCGGTTTCGCCTACTTTATCACAAACACTCACACAAACTCCTTCTAAATTCCTTTAATGTCTTTGCTTGTTTATAAAAAAAAGCAATTCCTACTAGTTACTTCGGTTTTGTTACAATAATCGTGAGTATTTCTGCATGGAGCACATTTTGTCCTGATTTTTTGGCGTTCGTTTCTTCTAAGTCTTCACAATGCTCTTGATTGATTACTATTTCAAAAACTCGCGTACACTCGCGTACACTCGCGTACACTCGCGTACACTCACACACTATTCGAATCCGACGGTTTTTGCTTCTATTTCTTGAGCAACAATTCCCATTTACTTTGTCAGACATAAAATCAACTCTAGCTCCTTGTAAAATAAACAGAAAAACCACGGTACGAAAATTGCTTTTTGGAAATTGGAAAAATACCACAGTTTCAATCAATTGACTTAGAGCATTGAGTAAAACTAAAAAAACACACCAATTCCGATCATATTGAATAGTTTTTCTTTTGTTTTGGTTTTGTTTCAGTTCGATTTCGAAGTCGAACTTCAAATGATGTGGGCTTTATTGAAATGCATTGCTTCGTTTAGTTGTTTCTTCTCTCTCTCTCTCTCTGTGTGTGTGTGTGGCCGGAAAATAAATCGAGACAAATTAAAACGAAAATCGGTATCGGCATGAATACGGAAACTTTGTGCGAACCGGCACGTGCTGAATACTAAATTTGGCTTCAAAGTTTTCAATGGAATTTCTCGATTTCGTCTTTTCTTCGTATTCCCTCAAAACTGTCGAATTGTCATGCTACATTCCATCGCGAAATAAAAGCTTTTATTGTTCGGGATTTCATGATTCAAATTGGATTTGTTGTTTGTGTGTGTTTCGTGGTAATTCAATGCATTCGGATTAGTTCAAGATGGTTGACGATAAAACGGCCAATGATTTGATGTGCGTTTCCTCGTTACGTGAACCTGTCAGGAAAAGAGAAAGGTAAACCAAGAACATTAAAACATATTTTATTGGCATTTCCAACACATAAATATCTCAACAGTGGTAATGATAATGCGCAATTACTTGAATCTATGCATCAAATACACCAAAATAACCAAGAGTAAGACAAACGAAACGGTATTCACTCTGGGGATGAGTTGATTGTGGGTTTGTACCACCTCAAAAATTTAATAAAAACCATTTTTCCCTTCTGATAAGCAGTACAATCGCTTCCATGTGGTTTTATTGTTGAACGTATCTATATCTCACTCTCTCCATCTCAGAAAATGAATACCCAACCAGCTGATGGCATGATTGACGCAGTCAACGTGCAAGTGTTCCAGTGCCCGGGGTCCAAAGGACCAAAGAGAAAAAATGAAAATATTCCGTCGTTATTAAGCATGAACTCAGTCAGCCAGCGAATATCATCGACATTGCGGCGTGCATTTACGATTTCATAATTTCGTCGTAAAAAGAACATAAAAGTTTCGTATTCGAAGCGAGCAAGCGAGCGGAGGAGAGAGATAGTGATAGAGACAGAGACAGAGAGGGAGCGGATGAGGGAACTAAATAAACACCGTTTTCATGCTTACTGTTGCATAAATCAAAGCGCTGATGAAATGATATAGCATTTTCATGGTCAATGCGATCGGTCGTCCAGCTCATATTTTCCGGAAATTTAATTTTCCACAGTGAGAAATTCTCGCGAGATTTGCCCCAATAACTGTGCGGTTCTGTAAAGGGACCGGCGTTAAGTTTCAAATTCATAAGTTGCTCACGAATCTGCATGAGAATTTTTTTTTCATTTTTTTTTTCTTCGCTCTCAGTCGCTTGCTCTCTCTCTCTCTCTCTACCTCTCTTTTACTCGCTTTTCGTGAATTATGTGAGTATCTCAAGTCTTGAGAAATAATTTGCCCAATGATTTTTTCTCCCAATTTTGAGTGGATTCTTTTCTTTCAATCTCCACAAAGTGCGGTATTCTTACCGCAAGCAAAAATATGGCCCAATATTTCCCGCTATTCTAGTCGTGAGAACTTTCATCAAAAGCACATACACAAGCACCCATGTTGAAGAAACATCATGTGACAGATAAGTAGTTTTTTTTTAGATGTATTTCTAAGTCGCATGCATTCATGCAAAACTAAGCAGCTAAGCGTTGGCGATTTATCTACCCCAACAGAGAATATCAAGAAAATCCGACCTTTTTACAGATTTTGTTTCGGCCGAAAGATGAAACATAGTCCGAAAAAAATCTGGGAATTCTGAAAAAAATATGTTTTTGAAATAAAAATTTTGATATGGAGAGTTGTAAACGCCATGACTAAAATAATACGGTCCATTTATGTCTCTTTTTTTTAAATTACCCACTATAAAAGCGTTGTATATGTGCACGAAAAATGTAGGGTCGTGATTGTGCAACGAAAGTATAATGTCCTCCCATAAGCAGTATGGGAAGGCGTCACATACACAGTCGATAGTTGGTGCTAGCGACCGACCAACTAACCGACCGACATGAAACGAAGAAAGAGAGAAAGTGAAAAAAAATAGCAGAGAATATAAATTTTCATTGAAACGAGCAGCGACAACGTGTAAGATTTATCATCGGCGAGATTTCATTTGTTACCGTTTGAAGTAGTGGAAATAAGAATGTGCTTGGCATGAGCTGAGATATGGTCGTCGCGTGATAGTATCAGGAAACGGAAATAAGTATGGGAGTACGAAACTAGCGGAATGTTTTTGTGTAGCGCCATCGTTATGCTATCGGCTTATGGGTATGAGTGCGAGCGCCCATGTTTGTGTCCATGTTTCTCTCTCTGTGTGTGTGTGCGTTTGTGTATTGATGAAGGCGAATGAAAGTGAGCGGTGCGCGAATGTGTGATGTTGTGACGTTGTTGCACGGGCTAAGTCGAATAATAATACAAGAAAAAATACTTAGCACAATCTTTTGATACTCGCTCCAAAGCACATGCACTTCAGCACAATGATATATTAGCGTGTGTCGTCGTTATTGTATGTGCAGGCTTCAGTTTTTATTCGTCTTTTTATTCGGTGCTTTTCTTTCTCTCCATTCGATTTCCCTCACTCTCTCTCTCGCTGTTTGAGTGTCGTAACTTTATAATTTTTCCCTCATTCTATTTGTCGCTCTCATTCGCAACATTTGAATGCATTCCATTCAACGTCGTTACATGGCTAACAGCGACAACATTTTATTATTCTTGTACCGACGAATAAAATATATGGTTCACATATGTTCCGCTCAATGTGCTCGTCAAGCAATATGTGCACACATTCACATAATTTTTATTTTTGCTAGTCGCTCTCTCTTTCTTGTTCGTTTGTTCCTCGTCTCGCCTTGCCTTGCTTCCTCTTCTATTGCCGTTGCCTGGGCTTTTGAGCAACGAAAATGTTACAATATTTTTTCCCGTTATTTTGTTTCATTTTCCTTTTTCCCCACTCCCATCGGATCGGTTTTCTTTTCAATGAGAGTGATATGTGTATTGTTTTGACAATCGAATTCGTTTCGAACGGTTTTCATTTTTGGCCATTGCTCGTTTCACGTCGATTGCCTCTCTCATTCCTTTTTTCCATTGCCTTCTTCCATTCTGTTTTTCATTTCGTTTGTAATCGAACAAAAACTTATATGTATGAAATACGAGTGCTCAGGTATGCGAATATCAGGCTGTTTCAAACTGAAATATGGATGGCATTCTGGTCTATTAGGCTAAGTGGCGAATCATACATATATGTCGAAGTTTGACTAACGCAGAACTTTTGAGAGCATCTCAATATACCTCATATTGCCTTTATTCTATTACGCAATATACGGTTCAGCCAACAGGCGTAGCTGCCGGATCCAGTGGAACTGGAACCGAGAACATAACCAAACGACTGCGTGTGTGTGTGTGTTTGCGTACAATTCTGGATGAATCACATTTTCAGCAACATACGCTTTCTTTGTGCGACATACACTAAAGTGGCTTTTGTTATGAAATGTGTCCTAAGATCCTATTTAGCGCAAAATTCTGTAATATACTTTCTTTGCTGTCGTTTGCTCGCCTTCTCCCTCATTCGGTTATTCCACTAATGGTTAGTATGCGTTTTTTTTTTGTTCTCATTGACTGCAATGTGTCGCCCGTACGAATCACTCTCGGTGCTCGGTAACATCATATGTTTTTTTCTCTCCTTTTGCGAACACCGAAACGGAAATTCTCTCACGTCACGTTATTCGTGTGTATGGGTACGCCTCACCTATTCGAGCAAAGTTTCTGCATCTCCATTTCTTCTTCTTTTTCTTTTCCTTCTTCATTGAGCTATCTCTCGGGCACAGAATCAAGTAGAAAATAAAAGGAGCATAACAAACCAGCAAACGCAGAATGAAAACAGCCGGAAAACACAATTACATCACACACCGAGAGCACACACACACACATAAGTGAGCTTTAGACAGTTACTTACACTTGAATGCCATAGTGACAGCATATTAACATATAAATGCACATGCCGCTCCGCACTTGATAACGATGCAATGCGAAAATTGATGAAGACAAAAAAGAACCGGAGCAAACTCGCAAAGAATTAAGGTCGAATAATAATGCAAGTATTCACCTTCCATTTTTTTTCTCCCCTGAACAATATTTCAGCCAAGTTTCATATAAAATAGCAGCTCCAGTATTTTGGAGCTAGAAACAACATTCCCTTGAAAACTTTTCCCGGAAGCAAACAATCATCTTGACTCATCTTTTCCAATGTGACAAATATTCCGAGTTTATTGCATCAAATGACTCCGGGTGGAATGCGTAGCAACAATTTTTTTAAATTAAAATATTTAGTTACCAAGTGGAAATACATAAGATTCGTTGACTTTAGTTGAGCCAAAAAATATTGAATTGAACTGAAATGATGGAGAGCAAAAATGCAGAGACAAAAAGAATAGTAGACGAAATGAAACAGTAGTCCCACTTCTTTTCCTGAATACCTAATGATCAACAAAGTAGAATTCGTAGCAAAACATAAACAGCAACAACAACAAAATTTACATGTAAGCTCTATATCTCAGTAGGAAAAAAAGTGTGTGCAGATCTAGACGAGAGTTTCACATAGCAACATTGTAATGAGAATGTTATTATGAAGTCAGAACATTGTTCGTTCGTTGATGACATGAGAAATTTATTTACATGGTAAAGCTTGATGCTGACTACGCTGAAGAGTATGAGAGAAAAAATGTGCTCACTGCGAAAAAATTTCGACAATTTTTCCGGGGATTTTTGTTTCTTTCATATTCATCCTTCCAAACCGGCTCCACTGTTTTTCGGTGTTGTTGCCGCTGTTGTTCTTGTGTACACGATGACTTTTTTTTGTGTGCATGCTTAGGGCGAAAAAAAATCTTTTCGCTGCGATTTTTACATTTTACACGTATTTTGAATACAGTGTGTAACTTTTTGTGCACGTCGCATGCCGAACAAAATTCAACTTTTTGACACACTCACTAAATATGTGTGTGCACTGTGCAGATATGTTTTTTTTTTTGGAATAGGTTGAAAGGTAGAAAAACCAATGTTAGTGCTTTGAAGTGTGAGTGTGAGTATGTGCCAATTGCATATTCAAAAAGTTAGAAAAACAACAACATTTTAGGAAATTCTGATGTAATAATGCTCAAATGTTAGTATTTTTGCAAGTTTTGTATGTGTTTGTTTTCGTTCCATCAGAGATGTAGGAAAAAATTGGCAATCATTAAGCTAAATTGGACGGTATACGATGTGAACATTACGAAATTATATGTTCAACACTAAATTTGTATTGAAATGAAAAAGTTGATCGACCGTCTGAAGCACTTCAATGCATGAGCAAGTAAGCATTTCATTTTAGCTACCTCGTTTAAACAACGGATCAAAATCCACTCCCTCTCGCTCTCACATACATGCTCACTTTGCCGGCGATTGGGTTAAGTTATTCGCTCGAGTAATTTGCCATATGCAAGATGCTTGCTGTGAAAATTGAACGGAATGATTTTTTTTTTCTGCACGGCAACCTGTTGTGTATGAGTGTGCGTTTTGGCGTTACAGATTTTCATGCTGGAAGACCGAAGAATGAAGATAAATTAGGTAGGAAAATCGAGTTTATTTCGGTTACAAGCGATAGAAATGTACTGATGTGGAAAAAAACCATTTCAATTGTTCTATAGAAAAAACCGGGAGAATAGATTGCGAAGGACCGAAAAAGAATCTTGTTTCCCTTAAGAATTTTTATGTATAGAATCCATGATTGACTGTAATTCCAACAATTTTCCGGGATTTTTTTCATTCCCTTCCAAATATTTTCAAAAGTATTCTCAGGAAAAACTACTTTTGTTTCGGTTCAAATAACTGTCTGGCTTAAATAAGCTTTGATCTGACGTACTATACCGTATTCATTTTGCATTATAAAATGCAAACGGCGTGTTTTTGTAATAACAATAGTGTTTTGTTTGAGTTCTTTTTTTCCCTTTCTCTTTTACAAGCTTGTTGCTGAAGAATGAGCGGAATTCCTTCGTGAAAGCTTATTTTAAATATAGATATGTATCCTAAGTATCTGAGAAATTGTCCGTATTGCATCAGTCTATTTCATTCAATTTTCCTCATAATTCCATTTATGCACCTTCAAAATTGCTGGAGAAAAATACTTGTTATTTTTATACCATGCAGACGAAAGAAAATGTGATTAACGTTAATGCTGTGTTTTTTTTTTTTCATTCTTCTTCTTTCACTTTTACACTCTATCTCTTGCCGCTCCAACAAATTCGCTTTCATGTGCACGTCTGTTCAGCAGAGATATAATACTGTTGCTGTGCACGGTTCGTTCGAATTTTTCAGTCGTCGTTCTCGCTTCATTGGAAGTGGAAATTTCATTCCATTGTTTGGTGTCGAGTCTTTTGTTTGGTTTGCCATATTACGGTACAAACCATGATTCCTATCTTTCAGTTTTGATCGGGGCTCACTAGCTGTACACAACGGTATTGTGTTCACACTGTTCATGTTCATGGTGCCTTTCGTACGCGTTTCAACTCAATCGCGTTTAAATTTAATCATGTTTTCGTTGTGTATGGAACGCATTAAATTCGGGAGATTTCATTAAAAATGTAGCGGAAAGTTCATTTCAGCTGATGCGCACCAAAATTTTGCGCACAAAAAAGATTGTTCCGAACTGGAAGTACGTTAACGCACCGCGTTCCGCTTTTTTGCTGAAAAAAGCACACATAAATACACTCTTAACCGCTAATATTGTTAGAACTTCCAATATTTATCGCGTTTCGACAGCAATGACAACAACAACAGTTTCGTTTTTCCAACGAAACAAAAAGTTTGAATCTGAATTTGAGTCATGCCTTTTGAATATATGCAAATGTTCTCCTTTCCTTCCACTGTTCTACCTGAGGCACCAGGCACGTTTTATTTGAACGCTATTATTAATATTTCGATATACGAACTCATTTTTCTCTCGCTTTGTGCTCTTCATCGCCCAATGAAAGTGTTGAATGATTGATTTTTGCACTTTTCCTCGATTACATTCCAATTAGCCGATCCATCCGTCGTCGTAGCCATCGTCGGTGAACGAGCTGAAAATATTTACCCAACTCTTTCATCGATGGATTTTATCGAAACGTTACTTTTTTGCGCTGTTTTCGTTAGAGCGAGAAAAAAATGCCATAAAATCTGTTTGGTGCAATAATGCGTTGGTTGAATTAAAAAGCGTCATCTTGACTGAGTGCATCAGTGATGGCTCAATCAACTGTTACGATCTGCAACTTATTGAATCACCTCTTGCACATAAATTCCAATTATCTCTTTATTGCGCTTGCATACATTGTAACCAAATATCATGTTTTCTTTCAAGTTGACTTAGCTTTTGCGTGCACAGCTATTTCCAGTATATAATACAATGTTTCAAATGTATGCCACCAACAGCATGCGTGTTTCGAATATGCAAACAATTGCCACACACACACACATACATATATACACATACAGCATAATAAAAGTTAAACTGGGATACCAGATAAAAAAAATTACAAGAAACAGTGAGCATACAATGTGTATGAGAACTTATTAGATAACTGTTGTGAAAAGTGTGAAGTAGGAGTAAAATGCTTTAAATTGATCGAGATAGAAAGCTGGATTGGATTGTCGAAAATGGCGACGCATTCGAATGTGTGTATATGTGTTGGTTGCTTGAATTATTGAGCTCCGATAAATATTTGGAACATGTGAAAGCAGAAAGCAAATCACCCAGAATTAAGGGAACGAGAGAAAGAATGTGTGTGTATGTAAAGTTTTACCGCAGCAAAGGCTAGAGGGAGAACCAAAACTGCAATAGATAAAACAATCTATAAAATGCTCTAAACAACAACAAATAAACAGCAATAAAATCAAAGTTGATTGCACATTCATATACGATGCGAAAAACAAAGGCACAACTCTGACGCTTACAAAGTGGCAAGAATAAATTTGGTAGACGAACAAAACAAAGTGGAAAAAAAGCGAAAAAAGCACACATAATGGAACGCATTTGTACTGTAGAGAGCAAGTATCAAGTTCCGCTGCGAGTGAAGTAACACACAGCGACAGCGTAAGCAGTCGCCGCCGTCATCGCCGCCGCACCAGCAACATCAGCAACAGAGAAAACCGTATAATCATGTCAAACGGATACAAAGGCACAAGAAAAATGTCCCATTTGAAAAAAAGACAACTCAAGTCAATTACATTACAGTTCGCTGTCGTTGTTTTTTTTTACTTCTGGTTGATTCTCTATTATTCTGTGTTGTTGCGCTTTCTCTGTAGTTGCGGCATTTCTCTTTTTTACTGCTGCTTTTGCTTCTGCTGATGCTGTTGTTGCGTCTCTCCATCAAATTTCCTGTGCTTTCAGTTACGATAGTGGTTTTGTGTGTGTGTGTGTGTGTGAATGCTCACACAGCATTGATTTAAAATTGTCTTTATCTGTCGCTGGGTTGCCTCCGAAGCGTTTCGTTCTCTTCATTCCACTTCTGTTTAATGGCTTGTACATCACATTCTTATTTCGTTGATATTTATTTCTTGTAATTTATACGTTGATGTGCGTGTATGCCCTTTTGCTCTCCGCACTTTGTTCCCGTTTGCTCTTCCTCTCTCTTTTGCTCTCTCTCTCTCTCTCTCTCTCTCTCTCTCTCTCTCTCCCTATTGGCATTCCTGTTGCTAGATCTGTGAAAATCTCAAAGTACAAGCGTAAATATTAGCTAATATTGATGCTCTTTACTCCCTCAATGATGACTGTCATTTGGTTTAGCTCGCTCATTTCTTTTTTGTTCGTTCGTTTCTGTTTCTTTTTCTTGCTTTTGTCGATGCGTTTTCTATTTTGCTGCTCACTGATTGCCTGAATTCGATTGCAAAATCATGTTAATAAAGATAGCATCTGCGAGAAACCCAAACACACAAAAAAGCGCACACTTTCGTCTAATAACATCTGCATACATTCAAGAATCACCAATAAATACACCCCATCGTTTTACAGCGATCCTTCACACCGAACGTATACAACAGCATCCAGACGAATGTGAAACGAAGCAGTAGCGGCAACACAGCAACAGAAACGACTTAAATATTTTCAAGAGCTTATGAAAACGGAAATCTTCGAAAATTATCTGCATGTTATGGTGAACGATAGCGCGATCCAGTTGAAGCATTTTCACATGTACATTACATTTTGCCGAGGGTGTGTTTTGAGCTAACGCCAGAGCCAACACAGCAACTTAATGAAACGGGACACTGTTAATGCTTCAAATGACATCGTCTTTTTCTCTCGCATTTTGTTGCTTCTTTCGCACATTCACAGAAAATGTTATAATTGGCTTAAAAACGACTTGGGCTTTTGCTCGCTTTTCCTACACGCACACACACACACTTGCGTATAAATGGTGGAATACGAAAAAAAATCTCATCGACTTACGATGGATTCAGCCAATTTCACGAAAGCCAACCATGACCGCAATCTGATAGAAGAATCTCGCATTTTTTTTTTTTGCACTATTGTTATCGTTGATGTTGCCATTTTATTGTTAATTTTCGCCGAAATTGGAGAGCTTATTTGCGTGCTTACAACGTTTTATAGGCGTGTACGTTCATTGAGCAATAATCTGTGTTTGCCTGCTGGAAAACCTATAATTTTTCATTGATATTATTGCTGGTACATAGTTTTGCACCCATTGCGATGACAAATGTCTAAAGCAGAGCCACAACTATGAACAGAAGAAAAGTAGAGCGCAAAAAATGGCCGGATCCATTGAGAGAATTGTGCGTGAGTGCATAACATCAAATCGAGCAAGTTTTTGTGGTGCTTGGATTTGTTATATTTTGTGTGATATTTCTTGTGGCTTTGCTTTGGTTCGGCTCATATCATTTCATCGTTTGTAATAAATACTTTGTGCCTGTTTTCTGCGGGCTCGTTTCGATTCCAACACAAACAATTGTGTGTGTCATGTCTTTTTTTCTTTATCGAAATAACTTGTGCCGTCAAGCCAACCAAACAAGAGAGAGAGAGAGAGACTATGCACATTTGATTGTGTAGGATGAGTATGTATGTGTGATGATGGAAAAAGGCGAACGAGCGAGAGAAACATAGACAAAGACAAATAAGAGCAGAGATTCTCCGAACGCTACTTGAAAATTTGCTTTCATTTCTTCTATGATATTTTTATTTTTATTGTCGCCAACGATTGTCATGCTGTGCGTTTCTTATTATATATGTTTATTTCTAGGGATAATTTAGATATATTTAGACAGTGTTGGATTTTGCTTTCAGCTTGATCGTACGGATGCTGTGTAGTTGACATAGTAGAAATATATGTATGATGATGATGATGATTCCGAATGTTAATGAGACGATTTTTGTGTTGAACATGTTTACTATGTGAGTCTAGTATGTGTGTGAATGTGTCTATCTCTCTTTTCTCTTTCTGCATGTGTGTGTTTTTTTCATTTTCTATTTTCACATTCACGCGCTCGCTATGTTATGACGTAATCATCCACAACTATAGAATTTGTCGCCTACATCATCGCGTTTGCGTCAATTTTTCAGTTTTATTACGTGCGCACAATTTGAAATACATGTACAATAATGTTCGGGATATATGTTAAGATGATTATGAATGGTGATAATGGTTTTATTGTTATGGCCACTAATATATACACACACACACATACACAAATGCACTCTCTGAAAGTGGGAGCACTGTAATGGCAACAGATAGATTATGTACAGTTAGAAGCAATTTGAATGAAAATCTACATCATAAAAGACTTAGACGCATAGTTTTGGATTCGTTTTTACTACTATAAATGGTATAAAAATCGAACTGTTCGGATCATGACAACAAAAATCCATTGTCCCAATGATGCTGAGTGTGGGTGACGAAAAGCTTTCGCTATATTTTTTTATTTCAAGAAAAGGAAGCCATCGCAGTGAATTCAATAAACGCAGAAAGCATTGTAAGATATTTTTTGAAATGGCTGTATGTTTTGCCTCAATTTTTTTTTTTTGTTCACATTTTTCTGTAATGCAGGTAGAATGGCGGAAATATTGTCTGTTTTGCATAAAGTAACCCGAAGAGGCGGACGAGGAAAAAATTCGGTGCCCGCGGAGTCGTGAATAACATAAAGCATTTTAATGGCTTGGAAAAGTAACCTCATTTTTGAGCAGCGACACACTGGGTCCCCGTTCTATCCCGTATCATTTACTATTTTGAATATACTTCACATTGTAAAACCCCTTCACTTTTCGGCAAGCAAAATTCATTATTTCGTTCGAAAGAAAACAATACCCATTTATTTTTGACAGCCTTGGAATGTCACATTTCCGCATCGTTATTTCCCATTTCATTTAACGAGGGGATTGTTTCATCTTTTAAGTAAATTTGACTGTAAATGACCGTATTTCCGAAGTTTGGTGCGATACCATCACCATTGATGCTCTTTCAGTTGAGCACCGAGTTTCTAAAAGGAATCCACATTTTAGTGCTTTTCTTCATTTAATAAGCGATGATTTTTACAGCGGTAATGGTCAATTTACAATAAAAAGCTTGTTTCTGTGTGAGGCACTTCACAGTTGCACGCCTCGGAAAAGGAAGTGGAAAAAGGGAAAAAAAGTCGCCTCGCAAAACTTTGAAAATCTCCAAAACCACTTTGTACCATAATAAGTTATCCACACTTTTTTTTGTCAACATGAGAGAGAGAGAGAGCGCGATCAGAAAAAAAAAACCAAAAGACAATTTTCAATTGTGAAAGTGTGGATATTTCAAACGAAGAAGAGTTTTGAAATCAAAGGCGATAGCTGCCGGACAAAGAACTCAAAGTATCACAACCCAATTTGGGTTTGTTTTGTGTTTGCCAACAATGCGAATCGGAGGGATGAGGAACACAGAGCAGAAAAAAATCCAAATGATTACAATAAGATTGCTTATTATTTAAATTTCTCGCTGTAATTTGTCTCAACACGCTGGCTTTTGTTCCTTTTTCACATTAAAGCGTTTCCACTCCAATCCCGTGTGGAAAATTTTTGACTGACTAGTCAGTCGATTAATTTGGTACATTTTGACTGACTAAAAGTGATTGCCTCGAACAAAATAAGCAACTGCAGTTAACTTTAATCACAAATCACTCTTAGTCAAAATGTCCCAAATTAGTCGGCTGACTGAAAGAATAATTAAACGTGATTGTCTCCATACAAAACGCATGATTTCAATCAACTTAGCCAGTTTTAGTTGTGTATCACTACATACAGTTACATACAACTGAGTGACTGTTAGTCATTTTATTTGCACACGGGATTCCATCCATTCACATTCAAATGAACAAATATAACCAGAAATAGAGAGAGAGAGAGAGAGAGAGAGAGAGAGAGAGAGGGAGAGATAGTAGAGAAAAAATCTATATCTCCAAAAGATAAAATGAAGGCGACTATTACGTAAATGGAAGCACTTTTTTCAGTTTACAATGATTTTAATTTGCTGCTTTCACAAGCCATCTTTTAAATGTAAACGTATCGAATGTGTGTGTGTGTGTGTGTTCGTTGTTGTTGTTATTGTTATCGTTGGTTTGCCTGTTACGTTTTTCATTCCGAGTTTTTATGTTTGGTAATTTTGAGCACTCCTGCGACCTTCAGCATTTTAACGGTTTTATGTCTACAGTGTGTGTGTGTGTGACTTATTTTTCCTTTTAGTTCGATCCCCCCTTACACTGTTTTGCTTTCACACTGAATTAGAAAGCCGGAGACAATGTTTGCTTTTGCTACAATGTCACATTTTATTACTCACCAATTCGCCCGATGAGAACGAAAACACAAGCTACACTGCCGAAGATCTCAGCCGAAGTGTTGTTGTTAGTCGTTTTCTTATTTTTTCGTTTCTCCTTTTATCTTATACGGCTCTCTCCCTATTTCTCTCTTCATCCTCCTTTTGCTTGGCACATCTTGAATGTCTTTGCTTATATTGACGAACATTGTTGTCTATGTCAATTTCCCACATCTTTATCGCCATTCATTTCGTGTTTGGCTTTCATTTTTTTCAATTTGGATGCTGATGCTTTATTTTTCGAAAAAAGTTTTGAATAGCACGAGTTTCTGTGTCACATTTTATTATTTTGGTTCCAATTTTTTTTTCTGTCACTCGGTGTCTTTGTTTTTATATTTTTCTTCTTTATTGGACGCTGTTTTCCTTATGTTGTTGAAATATTTTTGTCAATATTAGCATCCATCTTTGGATCTAACAACGATGCTGTCGCAGTCGCTTCATTTCCCATAGGCAATGGCTTTGTTATGAGTATGTGTGTGTTCTTTTTCCTTGGGCCTCGGTTATCTAATGAAAAAAAAAAGAACGTCGGGAAAATCGAAATGCTGATGGTGTTTCTGAAGCATCGATGGCAGCTAAGAATGTTGAATGTGAAGTAGGTGTAACCAAATGTTAAGGTATGAAAACAATCAATTTACTTCGGTGAATCGAACTATTGGAAATAGGAATTGTTTTTCTTTTATTTCGCACATCATTTGTTATCCGACAAAATACACTTGAACTGAAGTGGGTTGGAATATCGGTTTGGTTTCAAGTTGGGGTTTTGTCGCTTGAGCTTACATAGAAGATAGAGAGGGTGAGAAACTGTGTGAAAGAGGTTCAAGAGGATTTTAAACGGCATCTCAAGCAACGAGCAAATCAATTGAGATAGTTAAGAATTCCAGGCATGTAGTAATGCATGTATAACTAGAGCATTGACTCGAAATAATGCACGAAATATATATCCCGATGATATATCATTAATTTAAATGCTTTTAGGTCGTAAGCAATAGCCATCAAAGTGTGAAACGTATGCATTTGTACAGCTCCTAGCCATTAATGCGCATATCATTGGATTGCCCCGAGCCGAAGAAATATCGATGTTAATGACATGACTTTTCCATTTGCCTTAAACATGAGCCCAAAATATTATTTATGACTATTTTAGTTGTGTGTCATCTCGCCGTTGCCAACAACGTATTTGAAGGCATACGGAATTTTGCACCATATTAAACGAAAAATCCGTTATTGGACACCTTCAGTTATTGCACTATACACATACCGTCTGCTGACCTTCCCACCAATACCTTCACCAACTGCTGTCGACACCATGCTGTCGGCTCACAGTTTGACTATCTCATAAAAGTTAGTATGAATGTTTTGACTAAATTTCATAAATTGCTCGAAATTATATCAATCATAATAGGGTTATCGTATCGCAGCAATTTTCATCATCACATTTGTGTCGTGTGTTGGACAATGCACATCGATCGAACAACTTTATCAAACTAACCATCAAATATTCATCAGCATGAACAACCAAAACACGGGCCAATCATAAAATATTTATGAGTAACATTGTATTATTGCGTTATGTGTGTGGGGCGACTCACCTTTCAAACCACCCGCTGTCCTCTCCTGCTCGGCCCATTTTCAAAGGTCTTTTGTAAATGTTTAATCGTTTAATCAAACTGCATACACGGTCCTTTAATTTGATTGATACATTATATGTGTACGCCGTTCGGCGTTAAATGAAAGCAATCATTTTTATCAAGTTTATGATTGTCATTTTAATAGACTGAATTGAGCTCGTTACGATGTAATAATAATTATTATTAGCAGCATAAATTTTCACTCTCTCTCTCTCTCTGTCTGTCTGTATGTCTCTCTCATTCCTCGTTTTTGGCTTTTAGCTTATTCTACAGCACACACATATACCCTTGAGTGATGAATCCATTGATGTCGACTCGATATTGTCGAAACAGCGCTAAAACATCCAAATTAGCTACTTTATAGTGAGACGATAGCATCATATTTCAATGACGACATAATAATAATAATAATCGTCTTGGGTGGCTGTCGAATACATCGTTTCGCATGCATAACTTGAACGCATCATTGTTTTATATTGCGCCTATAAATCTATAAACCTCAGCATTAGTAACCATTTTGGTTTAACATATCACAATTACTTGAGTTAAATCGAATTTGTCGGAAATCTACTTCAACTATTTTCGTTTTATGTGTACATTCTACATGCAGTTGAAGCAAATCGACTGTAAATAGATTTAGGATGACATTTTGATTGGAAGATTGATGTGAAGCTAGTTTATTCCGGAAGTAGAGTTTTTTTTCCTCTTCATTTTGAATATTTTGTTTGGAAATTGCGAGTAAATTGCTCTTAGTATATAGAAATCTGATTGTGAATGAAATACGCTAAAAGCCGTTAAATGGAATCGAAATTTATATCGAAAACCAACACATTATGGCATTCACAATATACAGTAAATAGGAGAAGATTAGTAGAGAATTTATGGCAACAAACTCGGTTCCAATCAATAACCAGTAATGGCGATTTCGAAATCGGCATTTAGATCGAAATAATATTGAGTGTATTTATGATTGTAGACTAGCCCATGCTCATTCAGACGCGGCTTATGGATTGAATGAAAAAAACAAGTGTATAAAAGAATCTTCTTGGGCCCTGCGGCAGGTTTGATAGTGTCCGAATGATGACATAATCCACAAATCGCTATATCGTAAATTCGATTCACGTTTCTTAGAGAGAAAAAAATTGCACGTCAAACGTTAATCTCCAGGACATTCGATCGAAAATGGCAAAAATTCCATGCTATTTATCCAGTCACAATTCATGTGATGTTGAACATGTTCAAGTACGAAACTATTTGGCTTTTAGAAATAATTATTTAGCCAATTTTAGATAAGGCTCACACACATATACACACATTTGGTGCGCTGCGAGCACTTTGGCGGACATAATTTTATTACCCAAGTACGGTAATTAAAATCCACTTGGCCCTTGACACTAAAGATAGCGCCGCTCATTTTAAGTGCCGTCCGAATTTTGGCGCGCCAATGAAACATCAGACTGTTATGATTGTTAGCTACTGATTAAATATAATATGCCGTCACATGCAGCTAATACGACGACGGCACATGTGCATCGCACATCAACAACTTCATTAGGTCCGTACATTAATTGCATAATACAGTTTTTATAACGCAAATAAAATCGAGTTGTATGTATGTGGCCAATTTGGTGTGTATGTGAACAGTGAAACTCACTGAACACACATGAAAACTGGCATAAAACGCAAAAACATGGAAAATGATTCCTCTCTGTCGCGTCATTTGAATTGGTTCTTAGCGCACGGATATATGATTCACCTAATATGGCTTTGAAAAAGCTATATAATTTCCTATATAAACTCTTATCTATTGCTTCCATGTCGGCTGAACTCTCTAACTCTCGCTCGCTCCCGATCACCGTAATGGGAAATCGTTCGTTCGGAAGATGGTTCATCACAAAGAAATTCGAACTCACTTCGAACAACCGCTCGATGATGGTGATGGTAATTCACACTTTTATGTGTGCCCTGGTTTTTTTTTCGGCTTCGTATTTACATACAGGTGCTGCCTCAAAAAAGGCGTAAAATAATCGATTTTCCCCCAAACGGAACAGCGCATATATGGAAAAAAAGACGCATTCACGTATTATGAACACGAATGAATTCGCACGAATGTAGAGCACGGTGTTGAAACTTCATATTGAAGTGTCTAAGAGATCCATCGATTTGGGAAATTATGTAAATACCCCGAAATTTCCAATATCTACCTCTTCCTGAGTGTGTCTCTCGCTCTCTCTTTCTTTCTCTGTGAGTGTATGTATGTGTGTGTGTGGTTGTAACACATGAAATGCGTAAACAATGAAATGAACCAGGCCATATCATGCCCCAATCCATGGCGATGTGTATGTGTTTGCTTATACCGTGCACCGTATTCAATACAAACATGTCACACATGCCTCAAGTCTTAATTCATTTTGCTCCTGTTCTTCTATTTTCATTTCGCTGTGCCCATTCCATTGTGCCAATGTAATTTTGCTTACGACTACATATTACATCACATGGATTTTTCTATCGTTTCAATCGATTTTATGTACACATACGCAGAATATTAATAAATTTTGTGGCAACATTCCGAGATACCATGTAGCTGGCTGATTGAAAAATCCACCTTTTGCATTTCCGCTACTTTTCCCTTCGCACAAATACCAACGAGAATAATAGCACGGTACACGCAATTTTACATTGATAAAATCGTATTTTTCGTACTTTGTTGTTGTTTTTAGCGTGCCATTCCACGCTTGGGTGTATTGGCTTTCATTGCTTTTTATTGTAATACACTTCTCTTCATCGATTAATTTTTGCGTGAGCGCACGCGTTTTGCTTGTTTGGAATAAATTCTGATATTCATTCATTTTCATTTCTTCTTCCAAGAAATTTTCTCTTCAAAAAAAAAAACTTTTCTTCGAATCGAGGATATACATATATGAGCGATGAGGAAAAAAACACATTTCTGTATCATTTCGTTAGTGCTTTATGCCGTAGAAGTCTGAAAATTGAAAGAAAAAGCTGAAAATATTTTCTACACGCATAAAAAGTTTACAACAAACTGGTTTTTCTTTCTTAATTCATTTTTCCTCAAATTGATTATGTTGAAACCCCAGGAAGCGGCATTTTTTTTGGCTCTGTGTAAATACACAGTTCCAAGAATTTACTCGGACTCTGTGTGCTACAACACAAAAGTAAACAGCCGAGAAAGACCGAGAGAGAGTGGAAAGGAGAGCGAGAGAAATGATATCGGAGTAAAAAATCTTAACAACTGCAAGCTTTCTCATAGGCAAGTAGACACTGGTCCAAAGCTTAAGAGAGAGAAAATAAGGAATTTGCATTTTAAATAAAAGGTCCACCAACAAAGCCATAATTCATAACAATTGCCGCCAAGTTATAGTTTAGGTTTGGTAGCATAAAAGATGGCAAACGAAGCAGTACCATAAAAAACATTGATATCGCTTGTTTATATGAATGTTTATCTTGATTCGAAACAGTGTATATTTACAAAAGAGACTATGTAATTATTGTTGTTACCATTTGCAAGACAAAAAACGGAAACTCTCTCTTAAAAAAGTGATTTGCGTATGCTGTGCTAAAGAATTCGCTTCTCCGCACACCCTGAATGTTACTGCGAAAACTGCGGATAAATTTTATGAGTAAATTGGAATTTTCTTCGAATGAATTCATCCGTGTCATAAACTGTGAAAATGTAAAAGACCCTGAAAAGGCCCATTTCGTTTTGCCTATTGATGTCTCTATGTTTTCTTTTTATTGTTCGATATCTTTTATTGAGGTATTAAAGATAGAAAATCGTAAAAATTCATTTCAAGAAAAGAAGAAACAAATTTTTATAATTTCGGACGAAGTGAGTTAAAATGTCGAGGTTATTGAAAAGATCAAATAAGCTATCTGGGCTGCAAAGAAACAGCAAATATCGTGAATGCTTTATACGGTTTTCAAATTTCGTTTTCTTTCTACCAATTTGGTCTTAAGTAGCTTTTTAATGCTTGCTCTATTACATTAATTTATTAGAATATTTTTCTCTTTCTTCTTCATTTTTCTTTTCGTACGTTCCATCACGACAATATCGCCTTTGTTTATGCTATACTACAGTCACGTTTTATTGTGTGTTTAGCATTCACTCTCGCGTTATTACCTCTCTTTGAAAACAATAATTTCATTTATATGTAAGCGGGCGAAGAGAAGAAAAAATATCATTTACCATCACGAAAAACTTGTACACGATCCGCACGACTTACATCCAAAAATGATGATTTTTTTCCATTTCTTGTGATTTTAATTCCTACCATTGGTTGCCACTGGAGCTTTTCTATATGTACAACCGAAGTATATTGAAGTAGGCAGCTTGTTATGTTACGTAGTTCTTTTGTGCTAACATCGGTTTGTATTTTGTGGCGGAATTAATGCGAACAAGTGGAACGAACAAGGGAGGGTGCTGCTGAGTCGCTTCCTTGTAAACAAATGAATGTTTTGCTTGAAATCTTAAGCAGATGAAAAGCCCTTATTTCAATGGCAAAATCGCATTCAAACTTACTCGCTTTCCGCTTCCATTTTCCCCGGACTGGATTGTATTATTACATTGGTTTCGCCGATGTAATTTAAATTGTAAATCGTAAATGAGAATACTTGACAAGTGAAGAAAAGACCAATCCATCTCAAGAACATGGTTAATACTAATGTTGCCAGCCGCTAATTAATTCGAAATTTACAATAAGTTTTTCTAAGAATGTTTCTTGCCAGCATGCATATTATTATGTGTTCGAAGTTCATTTTTCCCTCAATCCGCCTCCCCTCTGGCACCAAATCATTCAAACGATCTTCAGTCAGTCGGGCACACATACAATGCACGCGTGGCAGCTACTTCGAATGTGGGTGATTTTAATCAAAAAGTAAGCGATAGTTATAGCAATTCAAACTACGACGATCATCTGTTTGCGGATTCATTAATACGAACGAACGAGCGAATGTAAATTTTTTACTGTGGAAAAGAGTGTTGCCATTAATTCCACCGGAAAACATTATCGCAGCTAATAAACGACGAAATAAATTAAATTACTCTCATTCAGACAAAAGTCGAAAACGCGAAAAGAACTTTTGTTCAGGAATTAAAAGTTAAGTGTTTCTGCTCGTGGTTTTTTTCTTTTTCTGTGTTTGTGTACATGAGCGCTCTGTGCAGTTAAAGTGAAATTTTCAACTGAATACTAATCCACGATTCAATGACTTTAAACAGAGAAAGAGTAGAAATGCCAGAGAACGGCAACATTGTTAAATATGATTTCGTTGAATTACTAATGTAGCAATTACCTATTCCTCCGAGGGAGAAACCAAATTACGAACTTTAAAATATTTCGGTAATTTTAGCGAATGCATTTAACTCGGTGTGACTCAACCCATTGGTAATCCAAGCGGTTCTTGCTTTGGCTGGCCTTTTTTGTAAATTCCTCGACACCCGTTCAAACTATATCCATGCCACCACACATAATTTAATGTCTGCCATTAAAACTTAACTATGCAATACAATTGTGTCGAAAGAGAGAGAGAGAGAGAGAGAGAGCAAGGGTGAGAGAACGAGCGGGCGGGTTTTCTCTTTTTTCGCTTCTCCTCAGCGGTTGAAATTTAATTCGATTTTTCGCTTAATTCTCGGCAAACTCTCGAAAGAACAATCCATTTCCTTAAGACAGCAACTCAGTAATAATAACCATCGAGCAATATAATGTTACGAAAAAAGAGAGAGAGACAAAAACGGAAATTGAAGAGGAAATATCCCTGTTATAAATTAGCCAAATGAAAAATGTAGACAATTGAGAAACACCATCACAAGAGAACAACGAATAAAAAGAAGAAGAAGACACCCACGACAGCGAAATGCATGCGTTGTAGTCGGCCAAACTGGTATGTATGTGGTGTATCTTAGCAATTGCATTATGCAGATGGATGTATCAGGATAATAGCCGCTATTCTTTGTTGCAACCACACACAATAAATCGTATGGAGTTAAGCGTTCTTCATGAACGTTCTCATTTTGTGTATGTTCTTTGGAGGTGTAGGTGGACTAAATATGTCAAAGAAATGTTGACGGGTTTTTCAATGTACTCAACTTAATTGCATGCGATTTGGAAAACCAGATATCCTGTGGCCAAAAGCCCGAAAATTCATTTTCATCATTCAACCAAAAACAGGCTATATGTTCAATTTCGAGCATATTCTCTGCGGCCACAGCCAATGGAATCTGGCTCAAGACGGGATTTTCGAAAAAAGATCGATTGCTGTTTCCGTTTTGCATTTTAAGTGCCTGGAAGGCAAAGGGAAAAGTGATTGGCGTAAAGAGTTCCGATTGAATAACGATGGAATTGGTTTTTTTTTTTTCCTGAACAGGGTCATCTTTTCACAATGATCATCATTTACTCAAGGTTGACATGGGTTCGCTGGAAAATAAACTTATGGATATTAAGTTTACTTTTACCCACACATTTCGACTATTTTTACCAAAATTAAATTTTCCAGTCGCAAAACTATTCGTGGACAGCGGTTCACCCTGTGCTTCATTCTCTCGGTGTGCATTCACGGCGCATTTATAGTTTGAAATTGATTCAAAGAATCGGTGTCACCCTTAGCCTTTTGTTTTTCAATGAGTAACATAGACATTGCCATAGCTCTTCAAACAGAACTTTATTTATAAACTTGTGTACCTTAGACTCGTCCATTTTCCTTTTCATCTCATTTTCTGTTTCGACATTTTGATGCTGCTTTTTCCTGCCTCGGACTATTTCTGTTTGGATTTTTCGTGGGACATATAGCTAAATGGTGCTGCAGGAGTATAAAGAATGAATGAGTCTCGGATTCGGAACGATTGCGCGCATTTCCGTTCCAGTGGTCAATTTCAACATGTACATTACTTTGTTGTCGTTGTTGTTGCTGTTGTTGTTATTTACAGGATTGAATTCGATTTGATCACGGTGCGCTTTACTATACTCACAACACAAACAACATACACCGAACACGACGAACTTGCAAGCCAAACACAAATATTGGGACAACGATGAACGAGAATAATTTTAAACCGAACCAACATTTTTTGGCTCGGCTCTTCTAAATTTAAAACGGTGATCGAGGCCGAGCGAATGAGTGAGTGAGTGTGTGAGTGAGTGAGTGTGTATGAGAATGTGGCATGTTCGGCAACGCAATACACAATGTGCATATGAATGCGTATTTATTTTTGTTATTGTAATGTATTTTCATTTTCGGATTTCCACTATCAATACCAGCCAGCATCACACGATATTCGGGTCATCATTGGCATCGATGAAGGGATTCCACTCCCCAATAAGCGTATAATCTATACAATGCATGTATGTATGAATTTTTGTGTATATGAATTGAAAGTTGTGAGCACCCCATGCAAAACTTCGTATTGATTTTCTCGTTTATTCGGCAACCTTTTCATTGCTTTATTGATGTTTATTCTCGTAATAAAATTCATTGGCTCTTTGAATAAATGTGATCTTTTTGGGAGAAAGCTTGCCGTTTCATTTAAGCCGCACCTGATTTACATATTGTTGCTTTGATTCTCCCTCTCCCTCCTTCTTTCGCATTCGTATACACGCAGTTCGATATTTGTGTTCCATTTTATTCTTCGCTCGAGTTTGATCCGATAGATTCCAATCTGTGAGAATGGTTGAGTTCATCGAATGATATATATACACACACACACACAATCGAATATACAATAAAAACATGCAGCCCTCGTCTGACAACTTACTGATTTCACTCAATTGGATTGGAACGGAGAGGCGTTTTTCCCTCATCATTGGCCGCATTGGAATTCACGGTGAAAAAGATAAATCACTTTTAACCGAAAAAGCAGTCGATTAGATAATTCTGAATCAGTAATCCAAATCTCACAACTCGATGGAAATTGATTTTTCTGGGCTCTTGTCAAATGTACTAAAGTAACATTAACTAAAGGTGTCAACTGTCCTCTCTATTCTAACTGCCCATTTATCCCTCTCTCACTTCCACTTTCTGTCGGTGAAATTATTTCTTTTCTTTGTGTGTGTGTCATCTATTTCATTTGCGGCAACATTTTAATCAATTATGTCTATCCAAACAAATATTTGAACTTTTAACACCGCGCGATTCCAGGTAAATGAGCCTTCATCAATTCGACTAGAATGCTGAATATCTCTCGATTGCCACACAACACATACGCGCGTGTGAAGCAGTAAACAAAGCTAATGAAGTTCGCTCGTCGGGATCAGTTTCCGAAACTTCAAAATGAACAAAACTTTAAAATTAGTTGTTTGCAACCGAGTTATTAGTTGATGGAGAGAGATTTTCAACAATTTCGGGCTATTCGCCGAGAACTTTATAACTTTTCTGTTTTTTTTAAATGTAATTTGTCAATAACAACCATAAAACATCGTTGATTCTCTCCGGAGTAATGTAAACTATATTGTTCGAAATCACAATGGAGAATTGAATGAGACGGTGCGTGGGCGGTGCTCGTCCTGTAAAAATTGCTATAATATTATTTGTTTGCTATGGCGGAGAAAAATCAACGCTGTATATTTTCATGACAGAAACTAACGAATTGTTTCATTATTTGGAAAATGAATGTTTCCGAATGATATCGAATTGCGAAGGCCGTCGACACAACCATTCTATATATCATAGATAAATGAGCAAAATCATGATGATTTCAATTTTAGGATTCATCATAAAAACAGATACTCTATTACCACAACTATCGATTTCATTAAAGCGCTGTAATAATTTTTCATCTTCCGATTTTATTTTCCTTTTCAGTTTGATTTTATTTTGCTGCTGCTTTTTTCGCTCCTTCGTTCGTTCGTTAGTTCAACAAAAGTCGTCGAGATTCGAGCGTCTCCACCGACAAAATATGATTGTCATTGCTACACATTTGCTGTCGAGAGATAATTCGCATCCCAAGGATGAGCTAACTAACTAGAAAAACTTTTCGAAATGATTTGCCACTTGAACAACTTCAAATGGGATTTTTTTTCTCGTTCCGTTCGAATGAGAATGAAAAATGAAAAAGTACATCCTTTAACGAGTTTCCTTCTACAAATACGACATATTTGGTGTAGTCGGTCTCCATACGAGACTCATCTCATGCGTGTGTGTGTGTGTGTGTGTCGCTCTGGTTTTTCGTTACCCCTTTTCGGTGCATGTATTTATTAGACAAGTGCATGTAACAAGTGCCATATTTTCGAATATAATATTAATGTGGTGCGACAAACTTTCCCTTCAGCTGCACAAGAAAATTGGTGTTGTGCAATCAAAATGAGAATGGGGTGGAAGTGTGTATGTGAGAGGGAAAGTAAGAGTGAAGCAAAACACGGAAAAATTGGAACGAAAAGCATAAGTTTTAATAAATGGTCTTAACGAAAATGTGGCAACGTATAGGAAAGTTGATGTCAGACTCAATTAAAACGGCGCATATTATTATTTGCTGTAATGAGGAAAAATTATTCGGCTGTATGGGTGTAAGTGTGGGTATGTTTGTGTGCCACTTGTGCCAGAAAGCAGCTGAATAGTTTTGCAAGAGGCATTTAATTGCTATCTTGCGTGTTAATCAAACTGACAAACCTATCTGAATTTTGAGGCTGGGAAATGTCAAAACTGTGTTATGCGCTTCATGCTCAAACTTTCCGCGGGGATTTGATAAGTGAACTTTGGAAATCCAACTTTTTGCAGGCAAAACGAATAATATGCTTTTCGCATTAAACACGTAAAGAATACGTGAAAAGTAAAATTTATGCTTTTTTTTATCTAAACTGAAAAAAAATGTCAGCGGAAAGAGACTGACCGAAATATTTTAAGTGGATTTTTTTGTTAAACCAAATAGGTAAAAAAAAATGGTAACAGTAGTTTTGGTACACACACACACACTGTTTCCTGAGCGATTTTGCACATTTTTCATTTTGTTTGACCATCTTTTCAACATTCCACACTTTCCGTAAATGGAAATTCACCTGCAGTAGTTCAGTGGTTCTGTTCGAATATCAAAACTGATCGTATCGAAATGAAGAAAAAGTTGCACGAGAAAACGAGATAGAAAAACCTCATGTTGTCCTGTGATTAGTCTGTTTGTGTTGCATACTTCCCGCTTTTTGTTGTTGTTGCATTCAAAACTGGGTAACAAAACTTTGACTGTAAAATATCCCCATTGTTGTTTCGTCCGGTTAATGTACAGAAACTTTATGTGCTTTTTCTCATTCTCTTTTGATGCGACCCATGCCATGAATCCAACTATTTACAACGGGAACGGGGAGGATGTTTTCTAATTAAAAATTATGGACATTTACTGGTTGCAACTTTATGATTGTGTTTATTTTATCGAAAATTCCATGGGAATAATTTATGACACCATTGTCTTTTGTGTCATGTCCCTTTGAAAGCTTTATTGCCCTCGTTGCCATTGTAAAGTTTGCACAATAACTCGATGTGACAGTGCCACTATTCACCGCCTGCAGATACGGAATTCAGGTGGATGCATCCAACTAAAATGAAACGCATTGCAAGCGATAGAAAAGAACGAACGTGGAAAACAGATTAAAAAAAAATAATAGCGTTGCACTCCATTACAACCATCGACACATTATCGAGTCGGGCATGTTGCGACCAAAAATAGCACAGAATTTATTACGCTTTGCCATTAGACTGCATAATAAAGTAGGTAATTTTAATCAGATGAATGTAAATTAGGTTGGGTTACTTTTAATGCTCGAAATCTGTTACCTCACGTAGTGTTATTGAAATGATAATTTTGCGTCGGTGATTAAATTAATGTAGTTCCACCGCAAACCTCGTTGCAGTCGAGACGAATTAAGCTCGAGCAAATGGCTACTTTTCAGTCACCGCACGAAAAAGTTAAGTGAATTTAAAGAAGATTTAATCTAAAAACGATAGTAGCTTCATTTTTTCTCGCTCTATCTCTATCTTGGAATAAAATATTGATAAAACAGTGTGTGCGGTGACTATCTTGTGCAGACAACACGAACGATGTGCTAATTTCCGAAAATCATCGGCCAAATTGCACGTTGGGGCTAGAGGATTTTTTCTCTTCGCATTCCGTATGAAAAGGACAGCAGCAAGAGAAAGAGAAAGAAATAAACTAGAAAAAGATCGATGTCATTCTGCTGGAACAGAACACGCGTCTATTTTTTGTGTCATTTGTCAGCACATTTTTCGTACTTCTGTTGCTAACAGAATGTAAACATGATGCAGCATTCACCGTAATGGTCATGGTTTGAGTTTTGTCGTTCATTCTTATCAATTTGAATCGGGAGACTGTCCTTTCAATGTGTTCTTATCATCGCCATCGATCGTCCAACTCGTCCGAACTAATTCAGTTGAACACGTGGGCAACAATCACTTTGAACTTTTTGGGAGCGCGATTTAGCGTCGTAATTAAACTGATTCAAAAGAAAAGAAAGAAAGAAAGGCTTTTAATTTGTACGAAACCTTTTTAAAAATGTGATTGGAATCATGTTTCAATTACTCTGAACGGGCGATAGAGTTAGAAAAAGGGAAAGAGAGATATTTCACGTCAATGAACCACTTATCCTTCAACAGGAGTGCTTCAGTTCTTTTGAAATAAAAAAAGGGAACAATGCCAGAGCGTTCGTGCTTTTTTTTTGCCGAGTGTAAAGTGTATTCATCCCAAAAAATAAATAAAATGGTGCACCGGTTAACTCCTTTTAATTACGTATGCAATCCATCGTCGGGCGAGCCAAAGGATTTCTGCTGGATTATGTACTAATTTTGGGATGCCCCGTGTATGGGGATAAGTTAGTTCTTCATATTTATAATCATGCAACTATTTCACATTGCGTTCGTCTTTTGAGCTAGACATTTAATGAGAGGACAGTGGAACGTCGCAAGCAAAAAAAGGCAGCTAAACAAGTGTTATGGAGACAGATGTAGAGCATAACTAATTTGAATGGGCTTTCAATGGCACATACACACACCCAAAGCTTATTTTACGAGTAGCATAAATACAGAGAGATAAAGAGAGGGAGAGAAAGAAAGATAGAAAGAGAACGAAGGCAACGACAGAAAATTCTTTTATGTGCCTGGATTACCAACGATGGAAGAGAAGGTGGGTATGCTTAATTGAGTTTCTTTCCGACAAACTGCCAAGTAATAAATACCATTAACCATAGCATCTGTCCGTGTAGCAGTATGAGCGCCATGGAAATTTCATTGACACCGTTGCATGATGCGCACCATCTCATTGACAAAGAATGTGAGTGCAAAAGCGAGATCGGGGGACCATAACGATAACGGACACAAGGGCAATATTGCAAAAGTACACTGAAAAAAATGAGTGAGAGAAAGACCGAAAAAAAGAAAGTTGAGAGAGTAAAAAACCGTACGGATTCCATTTTTCCGTTTCATTCTCTTTGTCCACATCATTGTTCTTTTTCTCTTTCATAAGTGTCGCCTATTTGCTACTTCTATGATAACAGATCCACTTTGTCGTTTTTCTAACAACAAAAAATATGCACCATTCCAACGGAACGCCAAGGTAAAAACGGACACAAAAAAAGCAGAACTTACATTCTACCTCGAATCGACATCGTCTCGTGTTTCATTTTTATCTTCTATAATCCCGTTTTCGCATCGTGTATGAGTAAGTGTGTGTGTGTGTGTGTGTATCATTTTTTGCCTTTCTTCTCGTTTTCAACTTTTATGCATGGTTTATGTGAGCTGCTGTGGTTAATTTACTTAGCTTTGTACGGGATACTGTTGAAACAAAAAAACGCATTTTTTTCATGCGACGCATCTTTCTAGTCTCGCAGTGACTCTAGATCACTGGAGTAATTTTTTTTGTCTCTCTTCTAATCCATTTGTGCATACATATATACATCCGTGTTGGTCATTTGTCATGCTTATCTTGTGCCATTTGTTTTGTATGATTAGGCGTGTAGGCCTATTTCGATTTTATGAAACTTTCCACCGAGTCATTGTGATTTTGATGATCAGAAAATTAATTGTAAGCCTCGAGTCGTGGCCCTCAACACACACAGAAAATATCAGACACAGCGATATCATTTCGCAAATGAACCGTCCGCTTTTGAGATCATAACAATAGTCCAATTGAAATGATAGGCCAATCGAATTACTGAATAAATTGGCACAAAATATTTTGCGGTCACTTCCGCACCCAACCGAATACGCTCAACAATAATGAGAATGGAATGTCAAGAATAGATCTTGCATAGCAGCACCACTGTACTCTTCTCTCTTTTCGTGCCTATGTCTCCGTTCATTTTTTTTTTCTCTGTCGCACAATCGAAATGTAAGTAGAACACACGACAAGCGGCGAGATGTAAACTTTTCAAAATTGCTGTAGCAGAAAATAAGAAAAGACAAAAAATATGCGAATTGTGACGGCATTATCGTCGGTGTGTGTGTGTGTGTCAACATTTTTCCTTTTTTCCTCTTTCTCGTTTCGGTGTTTTTTGTGTTTGTGATTTTGCGTGTTAGATTGTTGTATATTTTGGTACATGGTTGTCATATTTTATCCAACGACGTCTATAGTTTGTTTGTTTGCCATCATCTGGAAAATTACTGTAACTTGGACAACAACAAAAGACAGGCGGAAAGGTTGAGAGAGACAGAGAAATAAACACAAACAAAATGAACGAACCGAATTCAACAAGATGAAATTTAATTTTCTAATTTCCGCTTTTGATTCTTTTTTATTTATCTTGTCGTTCTTGCAGAAAGAAAATGCTCTTGTCGTGTTTTTTCTTCGTTTTCGGTTTGTGTGTGTCTTTGTTTTAACATCGGTCTGTTCTGCTTCGTCACGCTAAATGTGTAAGACATACACACACACATAGCATATGGCTCTTGGCACGGTTTGCTAAGCACAATTTTTATGTCCCTCTTTTATACACTACCGTCAGGACACTGTTGTTACCCATACTAATTTTGCGTATTTTTTTTTCTCTTTGGCTCTGTCGATAAGTGCCTGTGCACTTTTTTTCCCTTTTCGATAACACTGATTCTTTCTTTCTTCATTCAATATTGATTGGTCGAATATCAGCTCAAAATTGGACATGACACATCCAATGAATAAAATGCAGCAAAAAGTCGACGAAGTTGAGATTCATCTTGAAAACTGTCTGACACGAATTTCGAAGAGTGCGCCGGAATTATTTCCGATTATTGATTCATTTATTCATGCCATTCACGTTTCCAACTGATTTTATCGAAAACCAGATTCGGAGAATCGGTTCGTGTTTACGAACTTTGACTCGCGCTCTCAATCGAAATAATTACTTAAGCTGAATATACAAATTCGTTCGTCGTTGAACTCAAACTGCTTGTTTTCTTCGAACTCCCACCCTCGCAACGGCGCGCGAAAAAACAATATTCAGAAAATGTAGCACAAACTCTTATGCAGAAATTCATTTTGGAATTCTTACACATAAACAAAAAAAAAACAGTAAGTAAAATGTTGAAATGCTTACTTTTCCGTGCTCAACAAACCAACCGATTCACTTGAGTGCGCACAAAATCTACTTAAAATTCAGAAGATTCCTCGGCACAACTTGTTTTGGAAATATCTTTTTTTTTTTGCAACTGATTTCACAATCGGATATTATAATTCAAGTTAATAAAATGTTGCTTGTAACCAATTTCTTTAACGAAAAAAACTTTTCTTCTTTTTTGGACTTTTGGATTTTAAATTTTCTTGTAACTTCACTTCGAATTTATGTCTGCGGAACAGAAACGATAGTATCTTACCGTATTCTTATTTAACAAACTTTACCGTATCAATGTTATCTCGGTTTCAAACTCACACTAACTGGCGTACGTTTTTCTTGATCAGAAACTGAATAAATTCTAGCTTTGATTTTTTTTCATTAAATATGGCCATTTGAAAATGGCTCAATCGCTTAAATCGAATAGTGATGTTCCAAGCATTTTTGCCACGTTGATTGTGTTTTCCCAATGATGATGGACTGAATTTGGAGTTAACCCCGTTTTGAAGTGCACGGTGTGTTGGATAACTTGACAACACATCTTATCTGGGCGGCGTATTCAGCCCCACTGATTATGTTGATGCGAGTTCACTGCTTTCATTCGATATCATGTGGATCGTGTGTATTCCGTAGACAAACTGACGACGGCAAGTATGCACACCAACCAGCCAGCCAGCCAGTCAGCCAGCACTACACTATCCAACACGACAAAGGATATATGCTGAATGTGCACGGTGCCGAAAAAAAAGCTTACACGGTATTTGTATTCACAGGCAAGCAACATCTGCTCAATGGTTGTGGGCTTCTGTTGCTGTCGTTGCTGCTGCTGCTGTTGGTGCGAGCCGATGACGCCACCGCGCTTTCACCCAACCGCTTATCAGCCAGCTACAAACGCGAATCGGCGTTCTGCGTTATCACGCACATCGCTTTCAATTGGGGTAGCACCATAACAGTAGCACATGGCTTCAATGAATTTTGCTTATAACAGCTAACTCTACGATCCAACGAAGGATTTTCTGTTACGGCTACGAATTGTTGAATTCAGCACTGGAAATGGGCGAAGGGGTAAAGAGCATGCGCAGGTGAACTCGAAGGAGAACCTCGATGTGAAGGAATATTCTCCACAGAGAATCTGTGGACATTTTTGATCAAAACTGATGTGAAACACTGAAGTAGTTGAGGACGTGAATAATTCCATTCAATGAGAATCTTAAACATTATTTTTCATTGTTATTATCGAAAAGAAGACAAATCAAACTAATCGGCAGGTCTTCGTCCAAACACTATCCGGTGTTTTCACAGAGCTTTCTATAAAAATTTATTCACGAAACATCATATCGGTTTACAATTCAATTCATAAAAACAATCTCAATCTACCTAAACTTAAACGTAAAACATACGAATTCGAACGTTATTCTGTTTTAAACAAAGATTGAAGTAATACAAGTTTAGTTTCAAGCTAAAAACAATAAAGTCTCAGTTCTACTTAACTTTTATATAAGACAAGAATATAAACCGAATTACATATTTTCATTTTGTTTTCTTTGTTTTTTTTTCTCTTCTTTTTAAATACAGAACCGTTGCTTGCTGCGAATTAATTAATTCTTAGATGCTAAGATGAGTGAGAGTAATTTCTTCATTTATTTCTCGAATCTCGTTGTTGGTTTTTTTTTTGTTTGTGTGTGTAAATGAGTGCGTATAGAACGATTTTTTTTTTATTTGGTTTGAATTAGCATATTTTTTCTCGTCTTCCGCGATTTTGTTAATTTATGTGACAATCTGGAAAATATCAATTCGGTTTGAGTCAACAATTTCGATTGCTTTTGTTTTTCTTTCGTTTCGTTCTATTTCATTACGATGATGCGTAGAAGTATTTTTGTGCGGTTGGTATTTGTGTGTACCCATACGACTTCGCCGCTGACAATGACGGTTGATATAATTGCGATGTTGCATACTGGTAGTTTGGATTTGGGGCTTGAGCTGCTGCTGCTGCTGCGATGGCTTGACTAGCACTGTGTTGGAACTGAGAAACGAATTGTGGTGTCGATGATGTCGCACTTATTGGAGCATATGCCACTTTTGGTGCGTATGCTGATGCCTGGGTATAGTAACCCGTTGGCTGGGCCAAGGTATACTAGAAGAAATAGGAAAAACATGTGAGCAAATGATGTGAATCGAATTGGTTCGATTGTTTGTTATTCGTTGTTGATTGTGTCTTACTTTTACTGGAGCGCCTCCGGTTGGTTGGATATATGCGTTTGTATAAGCTGACGAAGCCGTTGCCGGTGTTGGAGGTACAATCGGACGATATGTTGCTTGAGTATATGTTGGATAAGCCACTAGTTTCTGTGCAGTTGCATAATTCAATCCAGCATTTTGGTATGAAACTATATCGATGACAAACACAGCAAATGGTTCAAATCGAATCGAAATGCACACATTTCAAAATTTATTACAAAAAATCTCAATAAGAAAGATGCGTCAAATTATATCAAATCTTAGATTAAAAAGTGGTATAAAATTATTCATTAAACAAAGAAAGAAATCTTCAAAAGTGATAAATGGTAAGAAGAATCCTTTTCAATAACCAAAAACGAATGGAAATCTTCGAAAAAAGTGCTCATATTTACAACAATCGTTACTTAATCATCTTTTGTATATGCTGAAATGCGAATGTAATGATGATTCTTACGGAATGTGGGTGTTTGTTGGTATGCTTGGCTTGCTGGTGCGGCCGAATAGTAGGCAGCAGCTGTTGGCGTGACCACGGTCGTTCCAATTTTGGGTACACTGGGCAAAATCGGTGTTGCTGTCGTGTATGTGTATGGTTGAGCAGTGGCTGGAGCGCCAACCGATTGTGGAATAGCATAGCCCAGTTGCTGTAATTGTGATGAAGTCAAATAGATGCCATTCGAGGATGCTGTGTACGGGATGATTTGACCCTGCTGCAGCGAAGCGGCAGGTAATTGAGCAGAGGCAGCATTATTTGTTGTTGCCGTTGAGTAACTGTTGGGATTTGTATAGGCACTCGTTGTGTACGGACTGGCAATACCAACGGGTGAATATACATATGGATTTGGTTGTGTGGCTGCAATAGCCAATTGGTATTGTTGGTTGGGTGCAATCGCGTAAGCAACCTATTGAAATGCAAATTATCGATAACATTTTAAATATTTCACTTTCGAGTCCATTGGGTGTGAGTGTTCGCGTTGGTTTCGAATTGGTTCGGTTCACTGTATACATTACCTTTGGCGTTGTTGAAGCATATTGCACCGTTGTCTGAGGTTGTGCAGAATTCGATGTGTACGACAGTTTAATCGTTCCAACACCACTTGGAGTCACGTATTGTGATGGTGCACGCACATAGAAAATCTTTATAAAACGAGAGAGAGAGAGAGAAAGAGAAAAAGAGAGGGAAAAAAGCAACAACGTACAAAATTAGGAACATAAAAATTAAATGGTGAATTCGTTTTTTTTTCGCTCTCCATTGGAAACTTTTGCTAAACGCAGCACGATCTTTTCAATTTCATTATCGATTCATGCGATGAGCACATGTGTGTATCATTAATGGTTTGAGCGTTCGTTATTGTGTTCATTGAACAATTGATTGCAACAGAGAGAAAGAGAGCATTGCAGAAAAAAAAAACTGAGTTTGATTTTCTAATGCATCAGTTATGGACCTTTCTTATGATTTCATGCATACATTTCACTTTCCATGTTTGAGTCGATCTGTAGTAGAGAGAAGGGAAAAAAATAAACCATGCCATGCAGCTAATGCAATCACGAAGCGCAACGAATTGAGCGAAAAATCTCCAAAGTGTTTTCGGGACAACGCATTTCGTGCCTACATTTCATGCGTGTAATGTGTGCATTGTTTTCATATTTGGGCCTTTTGTATCGCTTGCGGGTCGATTCATTTGAAATTCAATAGATTCGAGTTTTATGAACTTCTAAAAATGCATTTTGGCAAGAATTGTGTGATTTTTGTTGTGGTTTTGTCTTTCTTTTCACACAGAAATGGACCACAACCATTGAGTAACTGGAAAATGTTAAAGTTGAATAACTTTTTGCAGCCATATAAACGATATTCAACCAATATAGAGTTCATCACATACACACACACACAGTCATATTATGTCGGCGATAATGGAAAATCTGTTGTTTTTTCTATTTATTTATATATTTTTTTGAATCGGCAAAGAAAGCCATGGCAACCGGTTTATGGTGCAATTGCATCGATTCTGCATCGCTAAACGTCGTCGCGCAACACGAAATTGTATAATGTTTTACACGTTTAAGTTCATCGAGTGTCTATGCGAGATGTGATGTATAGCAAACCAGTTATTTCTATTACGTTCGATAAATGCTATCGTCTGTGGCATGCTGCAGCAGCCGCACAACAGGAGATCAGCACGTGAATTTGCGTACCTCCAATCGACTTCATTTTTCATGTAATACACGCAACACGCGATGATATTTATCAGTTTGTACCGATTACGGAATATGTGAATTTCATATTGATTTGTGATGACAAGGTTATTGACTCTCGTCTGTCTGTGCACTGTGCACACAACGGCTGTGTGTGTGTGTTTGTTTGTATATTATTTTATCTCCACTACTTGCCGTGTACGAAAACTCATTTTCGTTCAGAAAAAATAGGTGCATTTAATCGCGCTAAATGAAAGTTCGATGCAAACGATTTGGAGTAGTTTTTTTGTGTGTGTGTTCAAACACGATGCAATGTTTCGTTGCTGTTGTTGTATTTCAACAAGAACTGATATGAGAAAATTGCCGTAATCAAGACAAATGAGAAGCGCAATTTGTGAATAAAAGAACACTTTGGCTTCATGTTTGCTTTTCATTCATGATTCAATTCGTTTCATTAGCCGAATGCTTTGAGTTATCACGTCATTTTGATTGTGAACAGTGACCAAGAGACTTCGTAAGTAATTCCATTCGATTGACGCTCTCTCCGTCTCTTTCTCTCCAATGAAAATGTAATTCAATGTGACGCGCCTCATTCATCTACTGTATTCTTTGTTGCACAACTATTTCCATCAAGATAAATAATTGCAAGCGAATTGAATGACCTATGAGTGTGTATTTGCAATACCCTGAGCGAAAAATCGATTCCGATCGACGATCCCACGCGCTGCATTCAAACGATTAAATTGAAAATATTGCGGCCATTCAAATAATTATTCCATTCTCGGGATGGTACAAATTTCGAGTTCAATACCTGTGGATTGTTGGTGGATGATTGTGGGAGCAAAGCTGCTGCATAAAGTCCTCCGAATTGTCCGAATTGTCCAAATTGTCCGAATGTTGGTGAAAAGAATTGTTGGAAACTGTTTGGTGTATTGAAACTAATCACACCACTTGATCCCGAACCACTGTTTGTACCTACACAAAAAGTGGAAATGTCGTTCCAGCACAAAAATGGAAGAAAAAAATGCCACCAAAAATCGTTTTAACGATTCACATGCAACTTACCAACATCAACCGGTGAGCTCTGCCCTTGGTTTTCATTGTTGGTGGCTGTGGACGTTGTTGCTACGGCCGCACCACGTTTTGCCACTTCCGATTCAGCTGCGATATTATCTTGAATTGGTTGACTATAAATATGATTGCTCTCGGCTGCAACAAATCCACCTTCACTTGATTGCTCTTTTGATGCACAAATAATCGCAAATATCGATGCGAAGAGTATAATTTGTTTCTGTGTGTGTGTCAAAAGAAACAAATATGAAAAGTTAAAAAACATGCTCTCAAATCTCACTTCATAGAGAGGGAAAAAATGTTCATGGGCGCGCTCATAAAAGTATAATGATCGAACATTTAATCAAAAAACATCCGATTTCAATTGGTTCTAGGGAATTTAATCGCGATGGTGGCAATAAATGTTTGTGATTGAAAATATTTAATGTGATACACTGTGTTTAACTGATATCGATAGAGAGAGAGAGAGAGAGAGAGCACGCGAGCGCTTGGTTCTCTCGATGGGCTTTATCGGATTAATTTGTAATTATTCCATTAGGCCACCGAATAAAAACCGAGTCAATATTACCGGAACGGTAAACCACACGAATATCCATTGAGTAATTATTATTTGATTTTACGACCGCTTGCGTTCGCATTAAAAACCGTGGCCAACATGTAAAGTTTACCAATTGCATCGTGCACGTATTCCCAATTCCACCATACGAATGAGATAAACTGTGTTATCGCTCTAGTGTTGCGATACAACGAGGGAAAATATCAGAATGAAAAATTTAAACATGAACGAGGGAGGCACATACCGTGAACATCATAATTGTTTTTGTATGTGCTTTGGTTTAGTTTTTAACTCTCTTTGTTGTGGGTTTTCACTGTTTGCTCGATTTTCTCGCAAATTCCGCACTATTCTCTTCTCTTCTTCAGATTTTTTTTTTTATTTCAACTCTCAATTTTCACTCGCATGTACTAATTCACTTTTCATTCTAAGCTCGATGAGTGTATGTTGCATCTGCCTTCACCTCCTTTCCGTTCTCCGTTCTCCGTTCTCCTTCTTCTTCACACAACTATTTTCACTTTTGAATTCTAAAACTTTGTAAAACAGAAATAAAACATAATTAGTGCAAGCAATTAACGAACGAAACCTTTTTTCTCTGGCAAAAGATAAACTCAAACACATCAAAGCACAAACTATCAACGAGACAAAACGAAAGCAAAAATTGTTTGAAAAACTGACAATTTTCCAAACGATTTCTGGTCACTCGCATAAAAACCAGGAATATTTAATTAGACATTTTGTAAAATTGGTTGTTGTTCTTATCCATGAACACTCTCACACCCACACCACGCGCACAATTTCAATGCACAATAGAAACTCGCTCACAAAAATATGCGGACGCACGAAAAGTTTTTGCAAAATTTTCCTATTAATTTTTTCTTCTCGGTTTGATTTGATTTGTTTCGTGTGGCTTTGTGTGACATAAGACACTCACTTGTTGCGTTGCACTTGGCAGAGACAGTGGAAAAATATTTTTTTTTTCTGTAAATACCGAATGAAATGCACACGATGCACTGAAAGTGAAATTTTCACGTTGCCTGTTTATATATAGCGTTTGGTTACAGTTGCCCTAACACTGTCTAAGCGAGCGAAATTCACGTGTATGTGTATGTGCAATTTGACTGGTTAAAAGTCGAGCAAGAGTATTTTTCATTCGATTTTATGTATCGTTTTTCTTTGTTTTCTTTTGCCTTCTCTTACTCAGCGCTCGCATCTCCCCAACACAACACAACAACGCATCTGAGAAATTGGCTTTCATCGTTTTCGGTTGTACTAGTAACTTTGTTTTTTCTCTCTCCACGTCTCTCTGCAGAATGCAAGTGAAGTTAATGATGCAGATTGCTTGAGAGTTTCAAGGTAGTACCGGCGTGAATTAGAAATTTTTCAGAAACATTCAATTTCGCACTGTAATTAAACCTCTGGTGTGAGTGTTTGTGTATGCATAAGTGTGGGGATCGTTGCAATCAAGCATCACTATTTTGCGAATTTCTTTCGAGATCTGCTACACTGAAACACGCTAAACAGAAGGGAAAAAATATTGCATTTGCTTCGCCGATAAACGGCATAGTATTCGATTTCTTTTCTTTTTCTTTTTTTTCTGTTCGCCCTTTTTTTATCTCTCGCATCGCCGACCGAAAACAGAGATGAAAGAGAAGAAAGAAAAAAACCAACGAACGAACAAACTTATGGATAATTTTTTTTGGTGGAATTACATCGAACATCTGTGTTACATCGGTGTTTGGAATAAATTGGATTTCCATTGAAGATGTTTCGTTGCAAGTGCACAGTGTGTGCACAACTGCACATTGCCGTTGGAGCGGGTGTGCGCTCTCGCTGTGTGGTAAGATTTCGACACAGATTAATGGTTGAATGATTCGGAGAATGACATTGCACCGTGACCGCAGATAGTCGATTCGCCTTCGCAGTAGTACACAATATGCTTTTTTTAGCGCGCCCTCACACACACAGGGACCGAAAAAAAAACTTTAGTTTGCAATAGAGCTCAAATATTTGCTCTTCTTGATGAATTATATTATTATCATAAGTTTGTTGTGTTAAGTAATTGTGATAACATCATGTTTAGTTGATTGGATTTTCTTGCAGTTCTGTTTTCACATGCTTGATCTTGATTACATGGTCCAATGCGTCCGTATCATCATGATTTTTCTCCGAAACAAACAAGAATCTCATCTCGGTGCTACTACTGCTGTAGCTGCGCTTCTGATAATGAGTGCACGATGGGGATATATGTATGCAAAGTGATCGTAGTGTGAGTGGGTTTTTATCAGCAAAAAATGGTTTATTGCTCGCCGCATGTTCGTGCGCTCCCGCGCGCTCGTTTTTCATTTTTCTTCACTCCAATTTTGATGAATTCATCGGTTTTTTTCGTCGAGATTTGCGATTCAGATTAACGTGATTAAATGCATAATTTGCATTAATTGCCCCGCATCGATATTCCATTTCGGAGTTGAATGGGCGATCAAGCGCGAAAAATGGTGTAGTGAAAAGGAAAACTTGATTGACAAATGAGAGAGCTCTTTGCAAGGGTTTTTGGACGAACGAAAATTGCATTTGCACACATAATTTCGAAATTTTTACGATTTGCCCATTAAAACCATGCAGACAGACATTGAGCTCATTATCATTATTTCTGTACGAGTGAAAGTGCTACGGTCGAAGCCAATTTCATTTTCATTTCGTTTCGTTTGTTTTTCACTGAAAAATTCATCTGCCAAAACAGAATAGAATTCGAATGTGGCGACGGCCCTATCGGTCCGTGTAATTGTCTCTCAATGGGAAATTATCTATGCGCCGTCGTCAACAACACTTCCGACTGACTTCTTTTACTCCATCCGGTCATCAAATCGAATCGAAAGAAGAAAAACACAGTTATTAATATAAATTTCACGGGTAATTAGAGAGCATTTAAATTAGTCATGATCTTAAAAACCTGACCCAAGGTGCACATACACGGATACACACACACACACACACACACACGTGTGCACTTGCAATGGCATCAATTCCGGGTGTAATCATCATTTGATCGGCGTGTAATTATTATTTGCAGCTCGATGTGCACATAACGGCAATCACACTTTTCGATCACTTCCATTCATCCATTCATTCATTCAAAGCAGCCATACACACAATTATCTGTGATTATTTTTTCTTTCGAAAATAAAAATTATTAAATAAATCGCATTCGGTCCGCTGCAGCACAAAATGTATACACGAAACAAGAGGTGGTTTTACTGGCTGACATTAAACATTTCAAAACATTGACGCAGAGCCGAAGAGTGTCTAATGCATAATTAAATCAAACAGGGAAATCAATTGAATTCGTTTTTCGTAGCGATTGATACTTGATTCCAGCCATGTTCACTGGAGCAACAATCTTTCTATTAGTCTACTTATAATAGAAGAAGAAGACGGCGAAAAAAACAATCATTGAGCACTCACTTTCGTTATGTACAATCACATTATTTTGCGTTCGCTCGTTCACGCGTACGCTCAATCCAGTTTTCGTGCGAACAACACTCTTGAATACACAAATGCACGGGCACACACACAATCGAAAATGCTGAAACGGAAGACAAACGTATGCAAATGCACGGAAAATCGTTTGCACTTCTACAAATCAAGTTCGACTCGCTATACAGACCTCGTAATATACGATCGCAACATTTTCGCAGTGCCATTTTGTCATTTGAATCAATATCTCTCTGCTTAGGTTGCATGATTCGCCACTCAGACAAATTTAATGTAAATAGCAAGCAAGATTAATGCATGAGATTATATCGATGAATCGAGAAAAGAAAAAAAGCTGTAAATGCAAAGAGTGTCTTTACTGGATTGGCAATTTACGTGATTGCATATTAGATAAGATCATTGTGATTTTTCTCTCTTTCTTTTCGTCTCTGTCCAAGTCGCAGCGAAATATCGGAAATTGCATCACAGCTAGAAAAAATGATGGAAATAACAGGAATCATGAAAAAAATTTATAGCACGCCACAGTTAAATTATAAACATTCATTTTTTTTCATTACCGGTATTTAAGTGTTACTCATTTCATTTCATTTCCATGAAGAAAAAAAAAAGCGTTCAAATATTTATGGATTTTATTGGCATTCTTGTGGTGAAAAACGGAAAATATTTGTGTGCAACAAGTGCAAAAATCGGAAATAAAAAAAATGCACAAATCCAACGGTGGAATGGTAGTGTTCATTGTGGCCCCGTGTTCTTGGTTGAGTCAGTATGAGTCGAGACGAGACGAAACGAATTGTGTCGTATGTAAAATGTATTGTGTGTAGCGCACAATATGCACGATAAACGCAGTCACCTGTATTAAAAAGGTCAATTAACGTAATAATGTTTCGCAGCTAAACTTGAACCTCTGCTTATGATTGCAATTCATTTTTGCTGGCTTGCTTCGTTTATTCAGTGCGTGGCACTTACCTTTAGGAGCCAGTTAGCGCACGAATGCGAATAGCAAAACTGGTACCGTGAGCACGTCATCGCACGCTAGACGATGCTTTAATTTAGAGCAGCAAATATGAAACAAAAACAAATCCGAATCGCTGCTGCTGCTACAGTTACAGCTACTGATGTTGCTCATGTTGTTGGCACTGCCATTGCTGCTGCTCTTGCATTGGAGACGAAGCAATGCGATGCGAGCAGAGGAAGAGAAGACACGACACGACAAATTGAGCGTGTGGTTCAACGCGAAATGTATCTTTGGCCAAATAACATATCTGCTGTGCTCACGTACACAAATTACAGCAAAATAGAAAATCCAATAACTGACGGCGCAAAGGAAATGCTCACTGTGTATGCTATTGCTGCTGCTGCTGCTGCTACTGATGATGATGATGTAAATTCCATTTGTGTTGCAAATACAAATTGCCACTTAGAAATAGATTCAGTTGCACTTGCCATTTTGCACAAGATGAAAATTGAAAGTCACTACGTCATACTGCCAGTGGTACTGCTGCTGCTACGATTACTCGATGAACATTTGAACAATCGATCGCATCCGCATTATACGTGTGAATACGTGCGAAAGTGTCTTTTAATTGTTTTCTCACTCTTCTTATATGTTTTGATCTACGTGTGTGTGAGCGAGTGAACGTGTCTCACTCTGTGTGTATGTGTGGAAACTCGTGCACTCCGATTTCAAAGGGTAATAATAATTGTGCACACATCGGTTCAAATTGATTGATGGTAAAATGTGTGCAAAATGCATCGTTTAGCCACTATATACGTATATAGTCCGGTCCTCAGTTTTGTTAAGCATCTTTAATCAAGATCGATATTATTATAATTATCTAAAGGTGAAAAATTAATAAGCATCATAAAAATTGTTGTTGGCCTAGCACTGCCCGTTCGAACTCAGTTCGAATAAACAAAAACAACAACAATGAAAAAAAACAACAAAACGCTGCTGTCTTTATGAAAATATCGTATGGCATCGATCAATGAACGTCGAACGTCAAACATCGCTTTTGCAAACTGATAAATGGCTCGAGCGGTTTTTTTCTTCTCCTTCTTGTATTTTTTGTGCGACGAGTATACGTCGCTTGTATGGCCATTTTCTTCGTTTTTCTCTCTTAAAGACACAAACACAAAAAATAGAAATCAATCATAAAAGTGTTAATTGCCATGTAGAGCGGCAGAGTCAACTGTCAACTTTCCGATATCCAAAGCAAACTGTACCTGCTGCTACCAGCTAACAATCACTTTCGAGAGATTCATCACTACACGCACACTTCCAAACTGTTCACTGACCGCTTTATTTCTTCATTGCGTCAAATGATATTTGCATAAATCCGTAATTATTTCGCAGATTGTGACCGACGATAATTTTTATTTCCATTTTATTTTTATATGCTGTTTTTCATCAGCGGTAGGAGTTCGTTCGCCGAGATTTAATTTTGTTTGAAAATCCTCTCTTTTTTTCGTCGTTGTTGTTTACACTAGCCACTGTTAATTTGTACTCATGAATACTGATGCAGTATGACATGACCAAAATACATGATTGAACGCGATTGCCATGATTGTTCATAAAGCGATATGCGGCGATGATAACAATTCAGTTTGCATTTTTAATGAGTTGTAAACCGTTGAGTTCCTAGACACACACAAAAAACAAAATGTGTACAACATTGGACATGACGCATTAATGGTTCGGTTTTTGGTTCATGATTTTATTTAAGCGCTTCCAAAAAAAAAAATTCATACATTTTCGGTTTTGTTAAATAGAAAAAAATGGGGAATTGTCAATTAGAGTATAATTCATCAATGAATAGTACATTTATTCACACGAATCAATCTTCGAGAAAAGTTTTGGCTTTCGAATGGAAAACGAGTAAAGGGTGACTTTGTATGCAAGTCGATGAGTGAGTGTTGGTGTTTGCTTGTTTTATTTTGTTGGTTTTTTTTTTCGAGAGGGCATCGTCTGATCTTCTGTTTTGCTCTTAACGAAGATTTTCCGATCGTTTTAATAAACATATCCATCAGAGTTGTATCGTTGGCTGTAGCCCTGAGTGTATGGCTGTTGCAATCCAATGACTCCGGTACTTGGGTAGCCAGTGTATCCGTTGTAGCCATAATTGTTATTATAGCCGTTATAACCACTGCTCAAATAATTATTGTATCTGTATGGTGAGGTGTAGCCATCATAGTTGTTGTATTGTTGTCGATTATTGTATCCACTTCCATAGCTTTGTTGATAAGCACCAGGATAGCTATTGTAATTGCTGTATGTACCTGCAAAAATATTTGTTTTAATTTCTTTTCCCAAAACTTTTATAAACGAATAAATCGTTAGTGACTGATTTCGCTGTTTATGGCTCATCAGTGCAGATGTGAAAGATGTCAAATCATCTGCAGTCAAACACAAACTGAATTTCCTCTCTCAGTATGCAAATGTGCAAAACAAAAACGATTCCAAATTCTTTTTTTTTCAATTACCTGAGTAGCCAGGATAGCCGAAGTTGCTCAATGGACGATTGTAAGTGTATCCACCGCTTCCGTAAGCTGTGTTAAGCCCTTGATTGTAACCGCCATAGTTTCCATATCCTTGGCCATATCCTTGGCCATATCCTTGGCCATAGCCATAGCTGTATGGGCTGCTAGTACCATCATAGCCTGGAACATTTAACATTATTTTGTTTTTATCTGTTTGATTCGGATGCGAATAAGCCCTTTTTTTTACAAATAAAACTGCCTCTGGTTCCGAAAAAAAATCCGCTCTATTTCAGATACGAGCTTTAGTACAGTTTGATTGTACAAGGCACAAAGCCTCGAAATGTGCACACACATATATCAAAGGGATTTATTTGTCAAAGGGAAAATTGAATTTGTTGCCAAACAAAAAGCACCAATTTCCATATCGGGGACATCGATAGAAGAAAAGGTTGAATTCCATTGATTTCGACAAAAAAAATGCGTCCACATACATACGGTGAATTAATTGCAAATCACATCAAATCATTTCAAATGATTTCCGATTAAAGCTATGGAATTCAAGAGTGCTTCACATACATTGTTACAAAAATTGAGTGGAAAATTACTAAAAATCTGTTGAAATCTGAACACACATATCATTTGGAAAGAGTTTGCATTATTTATTGTCAGTCTCTGTGTTATTGCCAAAGGCTAATAAGCATGGAATTTTCATTTCGCAAAAAAAAAGTTTTATTATTTGTCGTACCATATTGATTGTATGCTTGATTGCCATACAAGCCATTGCCATATGTATTATATCCAGTGCCGTATCCAGTGCCGTATCCACCGCCATATCCACTGCCGTATCCGTAACCCGATCCGAAAATCCCTCGTTTTTCGGTTTTTTTCTCGGCCACTTCTTCTGCTAATGCAACGCTCAACGCGACCAATATCACTGCCTGTTTGATTTTGTATTCAGAAAATCAAAAGAAAAAAATCGGTTATTATTCCATCCAAATGCCTGGGGATCACTATTTCATTTTTCAGATTTAAATTGTGTGAACCAAAAAAAAAAAACTCGTTATTTATTGAAAAATGGAATCTAAATTGAAATATGATTTATCGTAGCACTTGCACAACTTTCATGCAAAAATGAAAGAAAAAACTGCACAACTCTGAACTCACCAACACTTTCATTGTTTCAATCGACTCTGAAAAATTACACTCTCGTAACGAATTAATAAAAACAGACTTGATCAAATTCTAGATGAAGTCCACGGAGACGTTTGGAAGCGTTCCGAGATGATTCTTTGTTGAATACTGATTCGATAGCAGGCAAAGTATTCGTTTTTATAGCCGCCGTTTGCCACAACATCTCACGAAATATTACATATCTAGGCGGGTGTAGTATTTTTTCTTATTTGTACTTGAACTTATGTAAGCGGCAGCAAAGAATAAGTAACTATTTTCATAAGCGAAAGAAGCAAGCACACGAAAAAAAAAATACTGACACACACACGACACGGCCGCAACAGCAGCAGCATGAACAGAATCGCAACACAATACTTTGTGTTAGCATTCACTTTCGGTCGCGTCCAATAAGTACAGAAAAAGAAAAAAAAAAAACAACCAAATCTCGTAAATACAGTCAAAATGATTTGTTAAGAGAGATAATACATGCTGTCCTGCTTCATCGCTCCATAGCCGCCTGCTCCGCAAAAACCGAAAAAAACAAAATTTTGTGCACAAAAATATGTGTGTGTGTGTGTGTGTCTTTTTTGTTCAAATTTAAATAAACAACCATGTAAACAATGCATGTAATTCATTTCGTTTGGCCAGTGAGTGTGTTATTGTCATTTACAGCTTGATTCATTTCAACTCTTTTCGCTCGTCAATTGTTGTCATTTGTGTGTTGCTGCTTCGGCGTATTCGCTTTTGTCTTTTTGATTTCAACGTGTAAATCAGCCGGGCAAACAGGCGATATATATATGTATGTACTATTTTATCGTCACAAACCGCAAAAGCATGCATAAGTTTAGTCATTCTCAAAAAGTTCCATGGTTTCGCTGAATGAGATCAGTTCGGTGCCGTGTTGTAAATAAATGATTAGCCCCGCCGAAAAGCCTGAACAATGGAAGCTTCTAAATCGTTTACATAATCCGGCCGACCCGCAAATAAAACAAGCCAAACCGCACGCAGATTCTATATCAAAATAGAGTGTGATTACAAAGCCGCCGAAATCCAAAAGAATCGGGCGTTAAAAATTGATTAGATCGCATTTTGTGCGGTCAATTATAATGTCAAGAATACGTTTTATTGCAATAAACATAGTTTTCATTGGGAGAGAACGCGCGCGCCAAAAACAAAGCAATTAGTTACACACACACTCTCTCTCTCTCTCTCTCTCTCTCTCTTTCTGGTCTGAATCATTGTCAAAATGGTACGTGTCAAATGGCTTTAGCCAAATATAGCGATTTTATATACATATTGACAATTTATTTTGCTGATAGATGGTTATCTTTGGCTGAATTTAGAAGAGAATGGGCCAATTGTTCAAATGGCCATCAATCATGCGACAATGTCTTTATTCTCCTCTTAATGCAGACATTAACGGGTATTAAAATGGAATTTATAAACAAAATATATCGATAATTCCAAATATTAATTTATCCACTTCCATTTCAATGCGTTGTGATTTAAATTTAATGGTACATTAAAGCGATTACAAACGGGCCGCCACTGCCACCACAGGAATTGTTCTTGAATTTAGAATCTAAACGGCCTTGATTACCAATTTTAAATCACTATTGATTTGTTGAGTAAACAGAAATAGAAAAAATTGAATCATTTGTGTAGTATATACCAAAAAGTCTATTAGAACTGATGTAACCATTGCCGGAATGCTGTTGTCATTTTGAAGTGCTGAATTTAGCTCAGCTTCTGCTAGTTGTGAAACCGATGTATAGGCTATAGCATAGACAACGATTGAAGAAATAAAGAAACAAACAAACAATTACAATGAATAGTGAAATGTTGCCATGCGGAACGTGTTGCGTCTACAGACCGTCATTACCGGCGTAAAAATGCGTTGGGCGCCCAATTTATCGATCTATAACGAAATCAAACGTTCGAATAAAAACAGCACCCATACAATAAGTATTAATGATAATAATCATGGAAGCAACATCATCGAACGTATAAACATCCATTACAATGCGTTGTGATTTGAATTTTGTTGTTGTTTGTGTTTTTTGCTTCGCTTGTGCTTCTATTCTGATCACATCGCATCGCATCTCGAGTGTGAGTGCTAACAAGAAAAAGAGATGTCTCACCACTGTTCGGCAAAGTCGACAGGAACTAATTTACTGTAATATTGTTTTCCGATTTATTGACATAATAACAAGAATGACTTGACTTGTGTGTACGACATTTTGTGATGGCAGATACCATAGGCACACGGGTGTCCGATGCCGCCGCCGCCGTCGTCATCGTCGTTACAAACCAAATGGAAAAAGCATTGAATTCGACTCAGTCATTTGGAATCGAGACAAATTTCATTCACTTGTCAGGCACAATTCCAGTGATAAGTATCACTGACACGATGTTACTTAAAACGAAACCGCCACTTCTCATTGTCTTCATGCCTCATGGAGGCTACTCAATTAATTCTTGTGCTTGCAAACATGAATGTGCGTTTGGATATTAGCACCACATTTCGATGATGTACTTCTCATTTTCTTTCTCCCTCTGGCTCATTTGTCCACTTCGTTTGGCCCAAAATAACAACAACAATAACAAACAAACTCATCATATTTTTTGCAACGATATTGTCTCCAAAAACAACAAATTACTCTTTTATGTGCTTAGCCGCTGTCGTATCTTATCTCATTTGCGAGAGGAGAGCACATTTAAGACGAAATAAATTAATATTCGGTACACGCTCCACATCATCCGCTCCGTATTTTTGGTGCATGCAATGAATCGTTAATTTTCTTTTCATTTTTATCTCGACCACCAAACATCAACTTTTGTTCACACCAATCTCAATGACATATCATCGGTGAACCGTCGCTCATTCTGTCCCATGTAAAAAATGGCAAATATTTTGTATGTGTGTGTGTGTGTGTTTCGGTTTAATTACTTTGTTGACGCAGGTAAATAATAATGTTTCGAATGTCAATGAAAAATTATGCAATCGTCGTAAATGTTTAATGTATTCGTCTTTTTTTGTGTGTTCGAGTTGAAACTTGAAGCTTCTTCGTCCGTGCTATTGATTAAAATGAAAAATTATGACAATTAAAGCAACCAATAAATAACAACAACAGAAAAGAATACTGCGTCATGCGCGATTTACATGGGTATTTCGTGCACAAATGAAGTCATCCTGAGAATCTGTTTGGAAGTAGCTCAAAAAATGTGTGCACTATAAATGGTGCGCAGAAAAAACCTGAAATATTCTGAGAAACCATATTGCAAGCGGTTTTAGTGCCGATTCGCTGTTAGCAATTTACCTGCACAGATGCGATCGAAAATAGTGATGTAGCTGGTGTTATTGACCATGTAAAATATTGAACAATCTGGATGTCATGCTGTTTGCACGAGCATAGCAGCATTTGACAATATTTGCCGAATTTTCAATAATAGAATCGTGGTGCATGCCATTCGTTTAAGTTAGATCAAAGTCATGCAATTTGTGTGGACCTGGACATTCACCGAATTTGGGTTTCGTTTCACAATATCAGTCAAAGCCCCCCAAAAGCTCGTGGCTATTTATTTATTTTGTTCCTTTCAGTAACCGATTCCATTCAATCGCATATCCTTTTGAATAATGTGCAAATTTCTCTCACTGTTCATCGACGTCCAAACACAGTATGTTCAAACACGGTATGTGGCAGGGCGCTGGTGTATTTTGATGATGCGATTGTAATTCAAGCGCACAGCGTGCATCTATTGAATCGATATATATTTTTCATTGGAAAAGCAACCAGCCAGCCATACGATCGTTTCAGTGATGTCAAACATACCATTTACAAAGTGAATACAATGTAAATAATGCTCTGATTTCAGGTTGCCAAAGCAAATACAAAATTGAGCATTTATTTCCAATTCGAATGTACTTGACGATTTTATTGGAAATGACTTGATGAAATGCATAGTGGCAAATATGCAAATTAAACCGATGCGTTTTCCAATTTCAGTCTCTCTCTCTCTCTCTCTCTCTCTCTCTCTCTCTCTCTCTCTCTCT